>NC_132892.1:10236811-10540739 GCF_030463535.1 Salminus brasiliensis
AATACTTATGTCAAAATTGTAGTTTTTCCTTTTCAATAAATTAACAAAAAAAATCAAAAACTCTGTTTTACTTTGTCATTAAGGGATAAACATGGTGCCAGTGTCTGAAAGCTAAATATTTTCCTTCATAAGGCCACTTTTATTAAAGATTTATGTGTCCTGTGTCAGATTTCTCCTTTATATCTGTTATTATTTACAGTTATTAATTTAAGTTACTTTAATAAGCTTTTAAATGGTTGTAAACGCTCTGTTTTCTTAAACTAGTTCATCATTTTTAATTTAGAGAGTCAGAAAGTATTCCCTTAGGAATACTTAGGAGGGACTTTTATTTTGACAGAAGTTCGTTCGCTACTCCTCCACCACCACAGCCAGTTTTCTCCTCTGCTGACTGGTTGGAGGTCCTCGGCTCTTCACCTGCTCCGGCAGCGAGGACAGCTCCTCAGGGCGGTGTTCTCACTGCTGGAGGTTCTTCTGTAAAACACTGAAAAGTATCGGAGCCCAAATCCTCAGTGTCTCCTCCTGTGTTCAGTGTGTGTGTGTGAACAGGATGGTCAGCTGGGTTCTGTGTAGAGACATTTTTGATCTAGATAATAATGCAGCCTGGTTCCAGCTTCCTCCAGACTGTTTGAGAGCATACAGTGACTTATTCAGTTTACAGACAACCTTTTCACCTGGATTTGACCTCCCTTCAGATCCCTCTGGTTGCTCCATACAGATCTCAGTATTAATCAGAGCGGTCAAGTAGGCTGTTGTAACGTCCATCTGGTGGAGCTGAAGGTCGGACTGTGTGGTCATCTGCATCAGAGTGTGTAACGTCTGCAGTTGGAGAAAATGTCTGCTTGTGATCCACTCCCATTGCATGACTGTGTGCATGACAAGCTCTGTGGTACATTACAGACCCTGTAATGATGGTCAGTATTGGTCAGTGTCTGGTCTTCAGTATCTGAACCAGTCAGCTGAGTACTGAGGTGCTCTCCTATCGCTCTTGTCTGCAGTGATTTAGGGTGGGTCAACGTCGCGATATGCAGTTTTACCGTCAGTAAAAACATGTTCGCCTTGTGTGGTTTAGAAAGGATCTGAGTAGGCTAACAAAATGCCCAACCGCACCAAACACTCTCTCTGATGGAGCTCTGAGTGAGCTGCTTGGACTCTCTAGGGTATGAAGGCAAAAGTCGTTGTTTTTGGTGGTGCACTACCGGCATCTCTGAGTGCATGGTTTCATCTGCTCATTGATATGACTCCTCTACAGCTGATGTCCAACATGCAGGCTTTGTCTCACAAATAGTGCATAGTGCCTTGTCTAAACTGGTTAATCTGCGTTTGGTTTTGTGACCAAAGCACCTGTTGTTGTCTCCAGCTTACGGAACAGAGAAAATATGCTGCGGTGTGGTGATTGCTTGCCATTCTCTGCGGTTTTCTTGTTAATAGTGTGATATTGTCAGTTCTATGCACAACCCAAACCTTCATTTCTGAAGCTAAATGCTCAGCAGCTCGTGTTTTCATTAATAACCTTCCAGATTTCTCCATCTCCTTCCTATTTCACCCTAAAGATCTAGAGAGAACAGATGATCTGTAGTTTGTGCTCCATTCTAGTCTTGACCATGTTGCTCAGGATCAAACAAATTTGGTAGAAAAAGCTAGCAGCGTGGTATAATGACCAGACCTGCACTCTGAAACTGATCACTTGTAGCTGTGAACGTCAACGACAAGCAGAATTAGTCTTGTAGAATGCAAAAAAATCCTAATTAAAGCCAATCATCTTTATCCTCTCTAGTATATATCACTGTTGAATATGCATGTAGACTGTACATCTGTTGAACACAGACTTAAATGTTAGTCAAGGTCATTTTCCATCGTTTCCAGTTAAAAACCCTGGAATACGGAGGAGGTTTGTCAGTTACGTTTTGTTGGTTTAAAAAACAACACTTGACCTTCAAAGCAAAAACGATGAGCCTGTTTTGTTGTCTTTTAAAATGAAACGCATCCAAATTCTCACACTTACTATATTTCTATTTAATTTAAGGCCATATTTCAGTTTATATTCCGCTCATTGCGCTCGGGTCTACAGCGGGAGCGGGGAACTGACGCGTATTGAAGCGTGGTTGTGAAATGCTGTTTCCATGCGGTTCTGCTTTGGAAGATCGAGACGTGATTTGACACAGAGCGTTGAGCGACCGGCCCTACTTTATAGTCTTTAATATCAGCTCTGTCTTCTTTATCTGAGCCAGTTGTTGTGATGCTTGTGCTCTCAGCTCTCTGTGTTACTGTACAGTTCTCTGTCTCACTGACCGGTGTTTGTGTTTTTGTCGCAGGAACATGGCGACCGCGGAGGGACGAGCTCACCAGACACGTTGCAGAGAGGTCATCAAGCTTGACCCGCAGATCCAGCTGCTGTTGTAAAGGCACTCCAAAGTCCATCGATGGAGACATCATCAGGGCTTCCAGCTCTTCAGTTTTCATATATTAGAAACCTCACCCAGGTACTTCCATTTCATGTAGTTATTGTTACACATTAGTTTATTAGATTGTGTTTACCCTCGTTTACTTTGTTAACATTCTGGAAATAAAGTAAAATTATTAATGAACAATGATGTTGTAACAACTGTTTCTTTAGAAATACATCAATCAGGGTGACTCATGAGTTGATGAAAGACAAGATGAAAATGATCAATTTTATTAAACAGTTGTATGAATTTCCTGTCTACAGAGAAATAAGGGCTTAAGGGTTAAATACACACAAAAAAGTATCAAAATGGTTATCACATTGTTTAAAATGATGGATAAACATGATTTAGAGTATTAATAAGTGGAAAATTTCATAGAGCTAATTGCTGTACATGGTATATAATAAACAATACTAGAAATGCTAAGATTAGTATACAAACTCCAATCAGTGCAACAATCTTATTTTAAAAATAATGCACAGCAAATACAGCAACAGATTTGGATAAATATAATACAGAAAAATAGATAATAGACTATAAAGTGACTTGAGAGACGTGCAGCTCTTACTCCAGTGTGAATTGTTCTCATTAGTCTGGAACACTGTTTCTGTAATAACATTAATTATTCTCCACAGTGCCAATGTGGTTGGTTTGTGGGCTAGTTCTTCAGCACAGTGTGATGTACAGTTGAAACTACAAGTTTACACACACTATATAAAAAACACATGCATTTTGTTTCACTGTCTGACATGAATTTAGAATAAACTTGACCTGTTTCAGATCAATTAGGATTACCAAAATTATTTCTTTTAAAATGTATTTGCTAAATGCCAGATTAATGAGAGGGGGTATTTTTAAGGCAAGTTTTATGATTTTCTTCTAAGTCAAAAGTAAATTAAATACATTTCATTAATATTTGGGACCGTTGTCCTTAAACTGTACGATTTGGGTCAGATGTTTTTATCCTTCCACAAGCTTCTCACAATAGTTGGCAGGAATTTTGGCCCATTCCTCCTGACAGAACTGGTGTAACTGAGCCATGTTTGTAGGCCGACTTGCTTGCACATGTCTTTTCAGCTTTTTACATAAATTTTCAGTAGGATTGAGGTCAGGGTTTTTTTTTGACGATTGGGTTTTGGATAGAAGAAGCAGAGCACAGGCAGACAGAGAGAGAAAAGAGGGAGGGGGGTAAAACTAAACCAGTGTCTCAGTGTGTCTCATTTCCTGCTGATCCTGACCGACGCCGCCCCGCCAAGAAGACCAGCACCAGCCGGAAACCTGAACCAGCCTGAAGCAGCACCCGAACAAGCGGCAGTGAGGCCACTTCCTCCACATGTCCCACCCCCAGCCTCGGGTCCCTACGCCGATGTGCAGCAGGAGCTCGAGGAGCTGGCTGCTGGACAAAGGGAGGCCAGACCACTTACATCGCCAGTAGCCTCCCATACCAGAAACCGTGATCCAGAAAGAGAACCTAACTTCAGCACACCCTTCAAGGGTCCGCCTGACCAAGGGGAAGTCTTCACTGCAGTCCAAGCCCTGAGCGGCTCTTTCCCTATGGTAGAGGTGGCTGGACCAGAGGGTCCCCTCTTAATACATCGATACTGGACTGAAAAGGACATGATGGAAACTGCCTCCAGCCTGTCTGACCCCCAACAAGTAGGAGGACGCAAGTTTGGAGGAGAATTTGAGGACTTTGTCATGCCGCCCGACCTCGAATGAGATAAAACTCATTCTGTTCCGAAAATTGGGCTCCAGCTACTGCAAGGTTGATCGAGGCTGGCCGGATAGAGATGTACGCCTGGCTGATCCCACCTACAACCCTGGAGCTAACGTTCATCCGGACCCCAATGCCCCTTATCGGAACATGATAAGAGACTTGAGAACTTGATTGGACGCAGACGAAAGGGTTAATGGGACCATTAAAAATGACACAACAAACAGGCCTTAATTGGGTTAAGTGCCTCCCCCTGGTTCTCTGGCAAAGCAGAACCAGGCCACAAAAAAGAACTGGTCTCAGTGCCTTTGAGATGGTGTTTGGCAGGCCTCCCAATACGGGATTAGGTCCACCCTCACTCGATAACCAGTTACTTGACCACTCTCTCACAGCGTTTTGCGTCTCTTTGTACGAGGCGCTTCTGTCTGTGTCTAAGCAGGTGAAAGCAGTGCTGCCGAAACCAGCTGACCAGCCCTTCCATGACCACAAGCCAGGTGATTGGGTGCTGATACGGGACCTCTGCAGACAAGGTGGAACCAGCCGAGATGGCCAACAAAGGGACACTATATATCCTAACTGCTAAACATGATTCTGATGGCTCTGATGAAATTTAATTTAGACACCCAGGGAAGAATGTCTTTTGGCAATATGTGAATTTGGAACTATGAGAATAGAGTCAAAAACGACCTCTAAGTTTCTCACTGTTTTACCAGGTATAACTAAGTGAGCATCTGTGTTTACCACAGTATTATCATTTATATCTTTATCTATATTAGGACCATGTAGAAGGACCTCTGTTTTATCAGAATTAAGTAAAAGAAAATTGAGTCATCCAGTTTTTAATTTCTTTAATACAGTCTGTTATTCGGCTGAGACACAGGTCCTCGTTAGGTTTAGCTGATATGTAAATTTGGGTATCATCAGCATAACAGTGAAAGATAATACCGTGTTTACGGATTCTTTTACACAGTGGTAAAATCTAAGTATTGAACTCATTTAAAGCTATATATTCATCAGGTTTAACCCATGTCTCCAAGAGACATAGTGCATTAAGCTGATTGTCAGTAATAATGTCATTTACAATAACTGATTTAGGTGCTAGCAATCTTATATTTAACACTTCTATTTTAATGCGGTAGTTGCTGTTGCTCTGATGGACGGACAAGTTTGTATTAATTCTAATGAGGTTGTTAAAACAGTTTTTCTGGCTTTTTGGATTCTAAGTTACACAGCGGACAGACAGTCTCAGTATTGAATTGTTTATTTAGCACTGTTATGAGGAAAAGACATGGAAATAGTACATGCAGGCTGAATTATTAAAATGGTATAGATCACTTACCTGGCCGGTGTGACTGGGTAGAGCCAGGTATACTGAGCATCTCCGTATACTACAGTTCCCTGTGTCTGTTAACCCCTGGACCTACAGCCTTTATCTAAGGTGAAATCATTGTTTTCTAGTTCTGGCTGTGGAAGTGGGTAGAATGCTTACGAAGCGGTAAATGACTAAACAGATATTGAACGCCGGCTTCACAGTACTGTGAACTTTAAACAATGAACTTTTTAAAACTAGTAATCGTACAAAGGTCATTGTACATTCAGTGTTAAAATAATGAACTCCTTGGGACAATAAATGTATGATGTTCCTGGGACCATATAATATACTAATAATGTGATCACACAGCTTAACTGCTAATGCTGTTATTAAACACACTGTACTACTGTACTTTCTACAAAGCTCATTGTCAAATCACTTCTTCAAGTAAATCATGAGTCAGAATTGGTGTATGATGTCCCTATTTTAAGACTGAATGATGTTCCTGGGACTATATAATGTGCTAATACTGTGGTCAGTCTTTTCGAGGGAGCGAACGTTGGCTGCAACAGGCTAGGTAGTGGTGGACACGCAGCCCTGGACTTTAGCCTTGCATGAAGCCCACCTCTCTTGCCCCGTTTCCGCCTTGGGCACTCTGTCCATCCGCTGTGTCGTCTTCCTGAGGCCGGTGCTGCTGTACCTTGCTGGCTGGTTTCGGCGGTGTCCTAGTGCAAAAGAAAATGGAAATCAGAAAGGCTTAAGGTAAGTTCATGATGAACTTTACCAAACTCCAGGAGCGCCTCTCAACTGTAACTAAGCGTTCAGGAGGAGAACTGTACGTGTAAAATAAATATTAAAGTTAAAATCAATAATAAATAGCGTCAGTTGCCAGAGGAACACACAAAGACGTCTGCCATGGTGGGAATCATCTTGGAGTTGAAGATGCAGTGCTTTGTGGGAACAGTGGTTTCTATGCAGGTGCTGATGTAGCTGGTTACTCCAGAGGCATAGTCTTCTAAGTCAGCAGTACAGCAGCAGTTCTGAACACATCCCAGTTTGCACTGTCAAAGTAGTCCTGAAGCACCAGGTCAGTTTCTTCATTCCACACAAGCTCACGTGATAATGATATTGGGGGAGGACAGTCCTCAGGTTGCTGTGGTTAAAACTGCAGACGACAATAAACAGCACGTCCGGATGTGTGGTATCTTGTTTGCTGATTGCGTCATGCAGCAGCCCCAGCACCGTCGCTGAGTTCGCATGTGACTGAATGTAAACAGCCAGGATAAACACAGCGCTTCTTTGTGTCTGAATACGACCTGTTGTTTACAAAGACGCAGACGCTGCCACCCCCTGTTCTTCCCGGGTGTTGCCATGTGGTCTCCGGGGTGGACGGAGTGCGTTTATGCCCTCCCACAGGCCACAGATTGGAGCTAGGTGCTTGGGAATTTGATCATTATCAGATGTTTGTAAGACCTCCTGCATCCTTGATTTGCAAAACTTCATGGCTTATCCTTTTTGGCAATGTTGAGGGTATGTTTGTTTGTGTAGGAGTGAATGTAAGTGTCAAAGAGAAACAAAGAAGAAGACACAGAAAGATGTTTATATACACTGAGCCTTAAGCTGATATTTAGAGACATATCTGTGAAGATTTTGCAGCTGTGATTTGGCATAGCCTGATGAGTATGATCCTGCAGCGAGAAAAGAGTATATACTCTTCCATTTCTTCTCCAAAGCTGTCAGGAAAAATAAAAGGAAAAATATGTCAATTTAAGCACACATTAAAAATAGAATAATCTATAAGCTGTGAAAAGACAAGAAAAAATACATTCACTGGCCTGACGGTGGCGCTGCAGCGAAGCATTAAATGTTTTTATTCAATAACGTCTGACCTGTAAGTCCTACACTCAAAATGATTTATGGCTGATTCCTTGATGCCTTCCTACTTCTGCAAACTAGTCCAAGATTTTTTTTTTACCACTCCTCACATATTTGGTATTAAAATACTTGCAATGGTTTTAATAACTAATAATTATTCAAAAAAGTAAGCCTGGAACTTTTGAACGCTTGAGCCTATTTAAACAAAATCTGTTCAGCACATGATTTTAAGGTGTCATGTCAAGTTTAGTTTCAGATCCAATACGATACATAAACTTATTAATAAATACACAATATCTGTCCAATACTATTAAATAAATAAACTGTATGCCTCAACATGTGGGAGAAATTAAAGGCATCAGCTAACATCACTAACTTTGTAAAATAAAATATAACAAATTATCACAGATATACATTTATTGAATTGCTATTTATTTTATTACTAAAATAAGAAATGATTGTGCAGGACTTTGGGACAGAATTTGCCTTACAATGATGAAGTATTAATAGGAGACCAGATTTTGTAATTTTTAAAAGATACTAGGCTATTCTAATATGTCTTTATATGAGATATGACTATTAACTAAATGTTATGTAGTTATGTAGATATAATAGATTATATAGAACATATAGATTTGTTATTCATGTATTTAGCAGTGTTGGCTCAGGACTTTTATTCTGAAATGTGAAGTCCAGTGAGACCAAAGGGAAGCAAGCATTGCTAATATCGGGACCAATATCTAATCCTAATATCTGATGGGTGCACTAGTCTCATCGGGCCTGTTGTGCTGGTTCTTTAGGTCTCATTGGGCCTGTTGTGGTTGTGGCAAATCTTACAACTTAGGCCTACTTAAAGCCATAGCTGACACCCATATGACTCCAGTGTTGAGACAAATTGCATGTTTTTTCATGGTAATTCCTACTCCATCCACTATGTGGCAGTATATTGGAAATAGGCCAGGTTACAAGCCAAAAGGAGAGGATCATTCAGTAGCAAAGAGGTTTAGCTGAGTCTCACTTCAGGCCTCATTGTAATAAAGACTGAATGAAGGAACTTTGGTTCAAATACTTATTGTAAGTTTGCAATCCTTTAATTCTTTATATATTCTGTCAATGTTTGTGTATGTTTAATGCATGAGGTTGGGTGCTGTTGTGCTTTTGCAGAAAGCTTCTCTTTTTTCTTGTTGTTTGTTTGTTTCTCTATTTGCACTCCTTACAACTAACTTGCTCTTCATATGGACATTGGGATTAGCCTGTTGTGCTTGTTTTAGGGTCTCATTGGGCCTGTTTTCATGTTCCTAAATTCTCATTTGTCATGTGCTTATGGTCTCATCGGGCCTGTTGTTCTGGTGCTTTAGTTCTCATTGGGCCTGTTGTGGTTGTGGCATAAAACAAATCCTACAACTTAGGCCTACTTGAAGCCGTAGCATAGTGTTGAGACAAATGGCATGAGTACAGGCCCAAGACTCATTGTAAGTTTGCAATCCTTTAATTCTTCATATATTCTATCAATGTTTGTGTATGTTTAATGCATGAGGTTGGGTGCTGTAGTGCTTTTGCAGAAAGCTTCTCTTTTTTCTTGTTTGTTTGTTTGTTTGTTTGTGTTTCTCTATTTGCACTCCTTACAACTAACTTGCTCTTCATATGGACATTGGGATAAGCCTGTTGTGCTGGTGCTTTAGGTCTCATTGGGCCTGTTGTGCTGGTGCTTTAGGTCTCATTGGGCCTGTTGTGCTGGTTCTTTAGGTCTCATTGGGCCTGTTGTGCTGGTGCTTTAGGTCTCATTGGGCCTGTTGTGATTGTGGCATAAAACAAATCCTACAACTTAGGCCTACTTGAAGCCATACCTGACACCCATTCCCATCTATTCTAAGGGTAGTAGTATATTTCAGATGTGTCTCTGTACACTACAACTGACTTTGGATTTGTATGCTATCTGGATGTTTTACTGGAAGAATATTACATTACAAATTGTGAAAATCAGCATATTTTATGTATATATTTATTATTGTTATATATTGTTTTTTATTTAAAGTGCTAAGTGCTTGCCAAACTTGACTGAGCTCCCCAAACTCAAGTGGAAATGTGCTTGTATGTACAAACGAACATTTTTTTGGCTCATTAGTAAGACAGCCCGATTCACCTTGGTGAAGTTTATATTGCTAGCATTTTCTGAGGAGACCCTGAAAGCTGTTTATCATGAAATTCATGTGTCATACTGTCATGTGTGTCTCTTGTATGATCTTTGTTCTTTGAAATGCAGCTTCTCCTAGTCTTAGAAATATGTGGAAATAGTACCACCAGTGAAAGTGGTGAGATTTGGTATGGGGGGTGAGATTAGGCGCAGCAGTGTTAACTGAGTATTAACTGTTTACTAGCTCTCATGTTGCTTGTTAATCATTTCTTTGTATTCTTTAATATTAGCTTTGGCTTGTTTCTTAGCCAGTGTCAATCCTTGCGCTATCTACTATGTGTGTTACTTTACATTACTTTGCTTTACTAACCTGTGTTTTTTCTCAAGAAACATGATGGCCGTGGAGAGACACTGTTAGGAAGAAGACAGACGCCAGAATCGAGGGAGCAAGCAAGCTCCACTGCTGACTGCAGGTTTGACGTCCGGTCCTCTACCACCTAGAAAGGCTTCACCTGTGCTGCCTGGGATCTGTCTTGCTTTACGGTAACATTGAGAAGGTGCTACTCTAGGGATTATTGCCCCTACCCAGTCCCACAGGTAAGTCAGGTAAGTATTTATTTACTCTATTCAAATAACTTGTTCTGCCATTTCTCTACTTGTATTAAAGTAATATTAGTATCTCTTGCTCATATTTCAAACCCTGCAGTATCGAGATGATGTCGGTGTTTGTAATCATAGATGTCAGAAAATGAGTTATAACAATCTGAGGAACAAAAGGAAACATATGTATCAATTCTTATGAGAACCAGTGATATTACATTTAAATTTGGGTTGTACAATCTCTGGCAACTAAAGCAGTCCTTGTCAATTATGTTATTACTGATAACCACCTTAGTTCACTATGTCTAATGAGTACGTAACCCTGAATGAATCCACTGTCCCAGGTTTTAGATGTTAGTTACCCACACAGGTCTGATTTTGGTGGTGGTGTAGATGCAATTTATGGTACATTTCTGATAAAAAGCTAGATTTTGTCTGTTCCATCTACAACACTGTTTAGCTGTCTATATGTCCCTCTTCAATTTTGTCTGTCCATGTGCAACTCTGAGGCTGGCTGGCTGTCCATCTGACTATGAAACAATTCTGGCTAGCTCTCTATCCAAGAGAAACTGAGTTGTTGTTTTTTTTTTTGTTTGTTTGTTTGTTTGTTTTGCTTTTTTGCATTTTTGCATATTCAGTTTCTTTATATATATATATATATATATACTTTCTTTTTTCTCATACAGGTTTTCAGGAGCCCATGATCCCATCCCTCTATGAAGGTGGATTTGGCCAACAAGAGTCTAGCCATCTGCAAATGTGTGTGGTTGTCTCCATCTGGAACTGTGGCTGGCTGGATTTCTGTAAGTGTGATTCAGGTGGGTGATCATTCAGTTTCTATACATGTATTGACTGATTTTTTTTTTTTTTTTTAATCATACAGTTTCCCAGGATCCCATGACTGACTCCCTCTCTGAAGGTGGAAACGACTAACAAAGGTCATTCCATCTGCATCTCCATTTTCAACTATATATAGCTAAATACAGCTATACAGTGTGTGCAGAATTATTAGACCGGTTGTATTTAAGAGGATTCTCTTGAACAACAACTAATGTTCTCAATCAACCCAAAAGACTCATAAATATCAAAGCTTAATATTTTTGGAAGTTGGAGTGTTTTTTTTTTGTTTTTAGATTTGGGAGATCTTGGGAGGATATCTGTTTGTGCAGGTAACTATTACTGTGCAGAATTATTAGGCAACTTAATAAAAAACAAATATATACCCATCTCACTTGTTTTTAACCAGGTAAACCAATATAACAACACACAATTTAGAAATAAACATTTCTGACATTCAAAAACAAAACCAAAAACAAATCAGTGACCAATATAGCCACCTTTCTTTACAATGACACTCAAAAGTCTTCCATCTATAGATTCTGTCAGTTGCTTGATCTGTTTACGATCAACATTGCGTGCAGCAGACACCACAGCCTCCCAGACACTGTTCAGAGAGGTGTACTGTTTTCTCTCCCTGTAGATCTCACATTTTATGAGGGACCACAGGTTCTCTATGGGGTTCAGATCAGGATGACTGAAGCCGTGGATGACTCCTGAGGACCCGCGACTCGGCCTTCAGAGTGGGTGACAAGGCGGCCCTGAGGAAAGCAAGAGCCAAATTGTCACGAGCCGTCCGAGAGGCAAAGCACACACCCCCAGAGAATCCACAGCCACTTCAAGGACACGGGTGACACGCGGCGCATGTGGCAGGGCATCCAGGAAATCACAAACTACAGGACAATGCCACCGTCCTGTGACAGTGATGCCTTCCTCCCCGATGCCCTGAATGACTTTAATGCACGGTTTGAGGCACAGAACAACACGTCGGTGAGAAAGATCACGCCCAAGCCGGACGAGCAGGTGTTGTGCCTGACTGCAGTGGACGTGAGGAAAACTCTGCGCAGAGTCAACCCATGGAAAGCTGCAGGACCAGACAACATCCCCGGCAGAGTGCTGTGAGAGTGTGCAGACCAGTTGACAGATGTTCTCACGGACATCTTCAACGTGTCCTTGCGCAGCTCCACTGTCCCAACGTGCCTCAAGACCACCACCATCGTCCCCGTGCCGAAGAAGACTTTGCAACAGCTTCTTCCCCCAAGCCATCAGACTTCTCAACTCAACTTCTGAACTGATGTCTTTTCTGTTACATGCACATTCTCTCTCTCTCTCCCAAACCATTTACCCCAGATAAAAGGGGAAGCATTTTTGCACAAACCATTTGCACTAATAACTTACTACCTCACTGGACTCTATTTATTACACATTGCACAAATTTGGATAAAGGATAAAGGAGCATGTATTCGTCACTGTACAGTGTGGACTGTACAGCGAAATGTGTCCTCCGCATTTAACCCATCTGGTAGTGAACACACACTCACACACACACACGTGTTAGGGGCAGTGAGTACACACACACCCAGAGCGGTGGGCAGCCAACTCCAGCGCCCGGGGAGCAGAGAGGGTAAAGGGCCTTGCTCAAGGGCCCAACAGTGGCAGCTTGCCGAGCCCGGGAATCGAACCCACAACCCTGTTATCGATATCCCGGCACTCTAACCGCTGAGCCACCACTGCACACTACTGGCAATTATTTATTATTCTCTGTCTGCACTTGTGTTTTGTATGCACTGTCTATGTTGCACCATGGTCCTGGAGGAACATTGTTTCGTTTCACTGTGTACTCTGTATGTAGTTGAAATGACAATAAAACCCACTTGACTTGACTTGACTTGACTTGAGGTGAACAAGGGGGCCATGTCATCATTTTTTCTTCTTTTAGACCCTTACTGGCCAGCCATGCTGTGGAGTATTTGGATGCATGTGATGGAGCCATTGTCCTGCATGAAAATCATGTTTTCCTTGAACGATACAGACTTCTTTCTGTACCACTGCTTGAAGGTGTCTTCCAGAAACTGACAGTAGGTCTGGGAGTTGAGCTTCACTCCATCCTCAACCCGAAAAGGTTCCACAAGTTCATCTTTGATGATACCAGCCCATGGCCAGATGGATCCAGCCTCGGGCTCATGCATCTGGCCCATCAAGAGTCACTCGCATTTCATCAGTCCATAAAACCTTGAAAATAAATAAATAAATAAATTTCAGTCTTTCAGCCTTCCTTACCTTGGCCATGTCCCTGAGTATCGCACATCTTGTGCTTTTTGATACTCCAGTAACATTGCAGCTCTGAAATATGGCAAAACTGGTGGCAAATGGCATCTTGGCAGCTTGATTTTTCAATTCATGGGCAGTTATTTTGCGCCTTTTTTTTTAACACATTTCTTGCGACCCTGTTGGCTATTTGCCATGAAACGCTTGATTGTTCGTTGATCACGCTTCAAATGTTTGGCAATTTCAAGACTGCTGCATCCCTCTGCAAAATTTTTGACTTTTCAGAATCTGTCAAATCTCTCTTCTGACCCATTTTGCCAAAGGAAAGAAAGTTATCTAATAATTAAGCACGCCTTATATAGGGTGTTGATGTCATTAGACCACACCCCTTCTCATTGCAGAGATGCACATCACCTGATTTACTTGATTGGTAGTTGGCTTTCAAGCCTATAGAGCTTGGAGTAGGACATGTATAAAAAGGATGATGTGATCAAAATACTCATTTGCTTAATAATTCTGCACACAGTGTATTCTGTCCATCTTCAACTGTGTGAGGCTGACTGTTCGTAAACAGCTTTGATACAGGTAAGTGATCATTCAGTTTCTATACTGTATTGACTTTTTTCTCTTTTTTGTCGTACAGTTTCCCAGGATCCCATTACCGACTCCCTCACTGAAAGTGGTATAACCAAGGTCTTTACATCTGCATCTACATTTAAAACTACTGGCTGGCTGGTATTCTGTCCATCTTCAACTGTGTGAGGCTGACTGTTCGCAAACAGCTGTGATACTGGTAAGTCATCATTCAGTTTCTATACACGTATTGACTTTTTTTCTTTTTTGTCGTACAGTTTCCCAGGATCCCTTTACCGACTCATTCTCTGAAGGTGGACTATCAAGGGTCTAGGGTCTGACTGTTGGTAAACAGCTGTGATACAGGTAAGTGATCATTCAGTTTCTATACATGTATTGACTTTTTTTTCTTTTTTGTCGTACAGTTTCCCAGGATCCCGTGACCGACTCCCTCTCTGAAGGTGGAAACGACTAACAAGGATTTTTCCATCTGCATCTCCATTTACAACTGTGACTGGCTGGCTGGTATTCTGTCCATCTTCAACTGTGTGAGGCTGACGGTTCGTAAACAGCTGTGATACTGGTAAGTGATTATTCAGTTTCTATACATGTATTGACTTTTTTTCTTTTTTGTCATAGACTTTCCCAGGATCCCGTGACCGACTCCCTCTCTGAAGGTGGAAACGACTAACAAGGATTTCTCCATTCTCTACTATGACTGGCTGGCTGGTATTCTGTCCATCTTCAACTGTGTGAGGCTGACTGTTCACAAACAGCTTTGATACAGGTAAGTGATCATTCAGTTTCTATACACGTATTGACTTTTTTTCTTTCTTGTCATACAATTTCCCAGGATCCCATTACCGACTCCCCCTCTGAAGGTGGACTATCAAGGGTCTAGGGTCTGACTGTTCGTAAACAGCTATGATACTGGTAAGTGATCATTCAGTACATGTATTGACTTTTTTTTTTGTTGTACAGTTTCGCAGGATCCTGTTACCGACTCCCTCTCTGAAGGTGGACTATCAAGGGTCTAGGCTCTGAGTGTTCGTAAACAGCTGTGATACAGATAAGTGATCATTCAGTACATGTATTGACTTTTTTTTTTTTTTCTTTTTTTTTTGTTGTACAGTTTCGCAGGATCCTGTTACCGACTCCCTCTATGAAGGTGGACAATCAAGGGTCTAGGGTCTGACTGTTCGTAAACAGCTGTGATACAGGTAAGTGATCATTCAGTTTCTATACACGTACTGACTTTTTTTTCTTTTTGTCGTACAGTTTCCCAGGATTCCATTACCGACTCCCTCTCTGAAGGTGGACTATCAAGGGTCTAGGGTCTGACTGTTGGTAAATAGCTGTGATACTGGTAAGTGATTATTCAGTATATATACTGACTTTTTTTTCTTTTTTGTTGTACGGTTTCGCAGGATCCTGTTACCGACTCCCTCTCTGAAGGTGGACTATCAAGGGTCTAGGGTCTGAGTGTTCGTGAACAGCTGTGATACAGGTAAGTGATTATTCAGTACATATACTGACTTTTTTTTCTTTTTTGTCGTACATTTTCCCAGGATTCCATTACTGACTCCCTCTCTGAAGGTGGACTATCAAGGGTGGGTCTAGGGTCTGAGTGTTCGTAAACAGCTGTGATACAGGCAAGTGATCATTCAGTACATGTATTGACTTTTTTTTTCTTTTATGTCGTACAATTTCGCAGGATCCCATTACCGACTCCCTCTATGAAGGTGGACAATCAAGGGTCTAGGGTCTGACTGTTGGTAAACAGCTGTGATACTGGTAAGTGATTATTCAGTACATATACTGACTTTTTTTTCTTTTTTGTTGTACAGTTTCGCAGGATCCTTTTACCGACTCCCTCTCTGAAGGTGGACTATCAAGGGTCTAGGGTCTGAGTGTTCGTGAACAGCTGTGATACTGGTAAGTGATTATTCAGTACATATACTGACTTTTTTTTCTTTGTTGTCGTACAGTTTCGCAGGACCCTGTTACCGACTCCCTCTCTGAAGGTGCACTATCAAGGGTCTAGGGTCTGACTGTTCGTAAACAGCTTTGATACAAGTAAGTGATTATTCAGTTTCTGTACACGTATTGACTTTTTTTCTTTCTTGTCATACAATTTCCCAGGATCCCATTTCGGACTCCCCCTCTGAAGGTGGACTATCAAGGGTCTAGGGTCTGACTGTTCGTAAACAGCTGTGATACTGGTAAGTGATTATTCAGTACATATACTGACTTTTTTTTCTTTTTTCTTGTACAGTTTCGCAGGATCCTGTTATCGACTCCCTCTCTGAAGGTGGACTATCAAGGGTCTAGGGTCTGAGTGTTCGTGAACAGCTGTGATACAGGTAAGTGATCATTCAGTACATGTATTGACTTTTTTTTTTTTCTTTTTTGTCGTACAGTTTTGCAGGATCCCATTACCGACTCCCTCTATGAAGGTGGACAATCAAGGGTCTAGGGTCTGACTGTTGGTAAACAGCTGTGATACTGGTAAGTGATTATTCAGTACATATACTGACTTTTTTTTCTTTTTTGTCATACATTTTCCCAGGATTCCATTACCGACTCCCTCTCTGAAGGTGGACAGTCAAGGGTCCAGGGTCTGACTGTTGGTAAACAGCTGTGATACTGGTAAGTGATTATTTAGTACATATACTGACTTTATTTTCTTTTTTGTTGTACAGTTTCGCAGGATCCTGTTACCGACTCCCTCTCTGAAGGTGGACTATCAAGGGTCTAGGGTCTGAGTGTTAGTGAACAGCTGTGATACAGGTAAGTGATCATTCAGTACATGTATTGACTTTTTTTTTTCTTTTTTGTCGTACAGTTTCGCAGGATCCCATTACCGACTCCCTCTATGAAGGTGGACAATCAAGGGTCTAGGGTCTGACTGTTGGTAAACAGCTGTGATACCGGTAAGTGATTATTCAGTACATATACTAACTTTTTCTTCTTTTTTGTTGTACAGTTTCGCAGGAGCCTGTTACCGACTCACTCTCTGAAGGTGGAAACGACTAACAAGGATTTTTCCATCTGCATCTCCATTCTCTACTATGACTGGCTGGCTGGTATTCTGTCCATCTTCAACTGTGTGAGGCTGACTGTTCGTAAATAGCTGTTATACAGGTAAGTGATCATTCAGTTTCTATACACGTATTGACTTTTTTTTTTTCTTTTTTGTCATACAATTTCCCAGGATCCCGTGACCGACTCCCTCTCTGAAGGTGGACTAACCAAGGTCTTTATATCTGCATCTCCATTTACAACTGTGACTGGCTGGCTGGTATTCTGTCCATCTTCAACTGTGTGAGGCTGACTGTCCGTAAACAGCTGTTATACAGGTAAGTGATCATTCAGTTTCTATACACGCATTGACTTTTTTTTCTTTTTTGTCGTACAGTTTCCCAGGATCCTGTGAAGGTTGAAACAACTAACAAGGATTTCTCCATCTGCATCTCCATTCTCTACTATGACTGGCTGGCAGGTATTCTGTCCATCTTGAACTGTGTGAGTCTGACTGTTCGTAATAGCTTTGATACAGGTAAGTGATCATTCAGTTTCTATACATGTATTGACTTTTTTTTCTTTTTTGTCGTACAGTTTCCTAGCATCCCGTGACCGACTCCCTCTCTGAAGGTGGAAACGACTAACAAGAGTCTATCCATTTTCTTCTCACTTCACAACTCTATATAGGTAAATACAGCTATATTCTGTCCATCTTCCGCTGTGTGAGGCTGAATGTTCGTAAACAGCTGTGATACTGGTAAGTGATTATTCAGTACATATACTCACTTTTTTTTCTTTTTTGTCGTACAGTTTCCCAGGATTCCATTACTGACTCCCTCTCTGAAGGTGGACTATCAAGGGTCTAGGGTCTGAGTGTTCGTAAACAGCTTTGATACAAGTAAGTGATTATTCAGTTCATATACACATATCCACTTTTTTTTCTTTTTTGTTATACACTTTCCCAGGATTCTATTACCGACTCCCTCTCTGAAGGTGGACTATCAAGTGTCTAGGGTCTGACTGTTCGTGAACAGCTGTGATACAGGTAAGTGATTATTCAGTTTCTATACATGTATTGACTTTTTTTTCTTTTTTGTTGTACAGTTTCCCAGGATCCCGTGACCGACTCCCTCTCTGAAGGTGGATTAACCAAGGTCTTTACATCTGCATCTCCATTCTCTACTATGACTGGCTGGCAGGTATTCTGTCCATCTTGAACTGTGAGAGTCTGACTGTTCGTAATAGCTTTGATACAAGTAAGTGATCATTCAGTTTCTGTACATGTATTGACTTTTTTTTTCTTTTTTGTCATACAATTTCCCAGGATCCCATTACTGACTCCCTCTATGAAGGTGGACAATCAAGGGTCTAGGGTCTGAGTGTTCGTGAACAGCTGTGATACTGGTAAGTGATTATTCAGTATATATACTAACTTTTTTTTCTTTTTTGTCGTACAGTTTCCTAGCATCCCGTGACCGACTCCCTCTCTGAAGGTGGAAATGACTAACAAGAGTCTATCCATTTTCTTCTCACTTCACAACTCTATATAGGTAAATACAGCTATATTCTGTCCATCTTCAGCTGTGTGAGGCTGAATGTTCGTAAACAGCTGTTATACAGGTAAGTGATCATTCAGTTTCTATACATGTATTGACTTTTTTTTCTTTTTGTCGTACAGTTTCCCAGGATTCCATTATCAACTCCCTCTATGAAGGTGGACAATCAAGGGTCTAGGGTCTGACTGTTCGTAAACAGCTGTGATACAGGTAAGTGATCATTCAGTTTCTATACACGTTCTGACTTTTTTCTTTTTTGTCGTACAGTTTCCCAGGATTCCATTACCGACTCCCTCTCTGAAGGTGGACTATCAAGGGTCTAGGGTCTGACTGTTGGTAAAGAGCTGTGATACTGGTAAGTGATTATTCAGTACATATACTGACTTTATTTTCTTTTTTGTTGTACAGTTTCGCAGGATCCTGTTACCGATTCCCTCTCTGAAGGTGGACTATCAAGGGTCTAGGGTCTGAGTGTTCGTGAACAGCTGTGATACAGGTAAGTGATCATTCAGTACATGTATTGACTTTTTTTTCTTTTTTGTCGTACAGTTTCGCAGGATCCCATTACCGACTCCCTTTATGAAGGTGGACAATCAAGGGTCTAGGGTCTAACTTTTGGTAAACAGCTGTGATACTGGTAAGTGATTATTCAGTACATATACTGACTTTTTTTTCTTTTTTGTCGTACAGTTTCCCAGGATTCCATTACCGACTCCCTCTCTGAAGGTGGACTATCAAGGTTCTAGGGTCTGAGTGTTCGTAAACAGCTTTGATACAAGTAAGTGATTATTCAGTTCATATACACGTATCCACTTTTTTTTCTTTTTTGTCATACACTTTCCCAGGATTCTATTACCGACTCCCTCTCTGAAGGTGGACTATCAAGTGTCTAGGGTCTGACTGTTCGTGAACAGCTGTGATACAGGTAAGTGATTATTCAGTTTCTATTCATGTATTGACTTTTTTTTCTTTTTTGTTGTACAGTTTCCCAGGATCCCGTGACCGACTCCCTCTCTGAAGGTGGACTAACCAAGGTCTTTACATCTGCATCTCCATTTACAACTTTGACTGGCTGGCTGGTATTCTGTCCATCTTCAACTGTGTGAGGCTGACTGTCCGTAAACAGCTGTTATACAGGTAAGTGATCATTCAGTTTCTATACACGTATTGACTTTTTTTTTTTCTTTTTTGTCGGACACTTTCCCAGGATCCCGTGAAGGTTGAAAAGACTAACAAGGATTTCTCCATCTGCATCTCCATTCTCTACTATGACTGGCTGGCAGGTATTCTGTCCATCTTGAACTGTGAGAGTCTGACTGTTCGTAATAGCTTTGATACAAGTAAGTGATCATTCAGTTTCTATACATGTATTGACTTTTTTTTCTTTTTTGTAATACAATTTCCCAGGATCCCATTACTGACTCCCTCTATGAAGGTGGACAATCAAGGGTCTAGGGTCTGAGTGTTCGTGAACAGCTGTGATACTGGTAAGTGATTATTCAGTATATATACTAACTTTTTTTTCTTTTTTGTCGTACAGTTTCCTAGCATCCCGTGACCGACTCCCTCTCTGAAGGTGGACTATCAAGGGTCTAGGGTCTGAGTGTTCGTGAACAGCTGTGATACTGGTAAGTGATTATTCAGTATATATACTAACTTTTTTCTCTTTTTTCTCGTACAGTTTCCTAGGATCCCGTGACCGACTCCCTCTCTGAATGTGGAAACGACTAACAAGAGTCTATCCATTTTCTTCTCACTTCACAACTCTATATAGGTAAATACAGCTATATTCTGTCCATCTTCAGCTGTGTGAGGCTGAATGTTCGTAAACAGCTGTTATACAGGTCAGTGATTGTTCAGTTTCTGTACATGTATTGACTTTTTTTTCTTTTTGTCGTACAGTTTCCCAGGATTCCATTATCAACTCCCTCTATGAAGGTGGACAATCAAGGGTCTAGGGTCTGACTGTTCGTAAACAGCTGTGATACTGGTAAGTGATCATTCAGTTTCTATACACGTTCTGACTTTTTTCTTTTTTTTTGTACAGTTTCCCAGGATTCCATTACCGACTCCCTCTCTGAAGGTGGACTATCAAGGGTCTATGGTCTGACTGTTGGTAAAGAGCTGTGGTACTAGTAAGTGATTATTCAGTATATATACTGCCTTTTTTTCTTTTTTCTTGTACAGTTTCGCAGGATCCTGTTACCGACTCCCTCTCTGAAGGTGGACAATCAAGGGTCTAGGGTCTGAGTGTTCGTGAACAGCTGTGATACAGGTAAGTGATCATTCAGTGCATGTATTGACTTTTTTTTTTCTTTTGTCGTACAGTTTCGCAGGATCCCATTACCGACTCCCTCTATGAAGGTGGACAATCAAGGGTCTAGGGTCTGACTGTTGGTAAACAGCTGTGATACTGGTAAGTGATTATTCAGTACATATACTGACTTTATTTTCTTTTTTGTTGTACAGTTTCGCAGGATCCTGTTACCGATTCCCTCTCTGAAGGTGGACTATCAAGGGTCTAGGGTCTGAGTGTTCGTGAACAGCTGTGATACAGGTAAGTGATCATTCAGTACATGTATTGACTTTTTTTTTTCTTTTTTGTTGTACAGTTTCGCAGGATCCTGTTACCGATTCCCTCTCTGAAGGTGGACTATCAAGGGTCTAGGGTCTGAGTGTTCGTGAACAGCTGTGATACAGGTAAGTGATCATTCAGTACATGTATTGACTTTTTTTTCTTTTTTGTCGTACAGTTTCGCAGGATCCCATTACCGACTCCCTTTATGAAGGTGGACAATCAAGGGTCTAGGGTCTAACTTTTGGTAAACAGCTGTGATACTGGTAAGTGATTATTCAGTACATATACTGACTTTTTTTTCTTTTTTGTCGTACAGTTTCCCAGGATTCCATTACCGACTCCCTCTCTGAAGGTGGACTATCAAGGTTCTAGGGTCTGAGTGTTCGTAAACAGCTTTGATACAAGTAAGTGATTATTCAGTTCATATACACGTATCCACTTTTTTTTCTTTTTTGTCATACACTTTCCCAGGATTCTATTACCGACTCCCTCTCTGAAGGTGGACTATCAAGTGTCTAGGGTCTGACTGTTCGTGAACAGCTGTGATACAGGTAAGTGATTATTCAGTTTCTATTCATGTATTGACTTTTTTTTCTTTTTTGTTGTACAGTTTCCCAGGATCCCGTGACCGACTCCCTCTCTGAAGGTGGACTAACCAAGGTCTTTACATCTGCATCTCCATTTACAACTTTGACTGGCTGGCTGGTATTCTGTCCATCTTCAACTGTGTGAGGCTGACTGTCCGTAAACAGCTGTTATACAGGTAAGTGATCATTCAGTTTCTATACACGTATTGACTTTTTTTTTTTCTTTTTTGTCGGACACTTTCCCAGGATCCCGTGAAGGTTGAAAAGACTAACAAGGATTTCTCCATCTGCATCTCCATTCTCTACTATGACTGGCTGGCAGGTATTCTGTCCATCTTGAACTGTGAGAGTCTGACTGTTCGTAATAGCTTTGATACAAGTAAGTGATCATTCAGTTTCTATACATGTATTGACTTTTTTTTCTTTTTTGTAATACAATTTCCCAGGATCCCATTACTGACTCCCTCTATGAAGGTGGACAATCAAGGGTCTAGGGTCTGAGTGTTCGTGAACAGCTGTGATACTGGTAAGTGATTATTCAGTATATATACTAACTTTTTTTTCTTTTTTGTCGTACAGTTTCCTAGCATCCCGTGACCGACTCCCTCTCTGAAGGTGGACTATCAAGGGTCTAGGGTCTGAGTGTTCGTGAACAGCTGTGATACTGGTAAGTGATTATTCAGTATATATACTAACTTTTTTCTCTTTTTTCTCGTACAGTTTCCTAGGATCCCGTGACCGACTCCCTCTCTGAATGTGGAAACGACTAACAAGAGTCTATCCATTTTCTTCTCACTTCACAACTCTATATAGGTAAATACAGCTATATTCTGTCCATCTTCAGCTGTGTGAGGCTGAATGTTCGTAAACAGCTGTTATACAGGTCAGTGATTGTTCAGTTTCTGTACATGTATTGACTTTTTTTTCTTTTTGTCGTACAGTTTCCCAGGATTCCATTATCAACTCCCTCTATGAAGGTGGACAATCAAGGGTCTAGGGTCTGACTGTTCGTAAACAGCTGTGATACTGGTAAGTGATCATTCAGTTTCTATACACGTTCTGACTTTTTTCTTTTTTTTTGTACAGTTTCCCAGGATTCCATTACCGACTCCCTCTCTGAAGGTGGACTATCAAGGGTCTATGGTCTGACTGTTGGTAAAGAGCTGTGGTACTAGTAAGTGATTATTCAGTATATATACTGCCTTTTTTTCTTTTTTCTTGTACAGTTTCGCAGGATCCTGTTACCGACTCCCTCTCTGAAGGTGGACAATCAAGGGTCTAGGGTCTGAGTGTTCGTGAACAGCTGTGATACAGGTAAGTGATCATTCAGTGCATGTATTGACTTTTTTTTTTCTTTTGTCGTACAGTTTCGCAGGATCCCATTACCGACTCCCTCTATGAAGGTGGACAATCAAGGGTCTAGGGTCTGACTGTTGGTAAACAGCTGTGATACTGGTAAGTGATTATTCAGTACATATACTGACTTTATTTTCTTTTTTGTTGTACAGTTTCGCAGGATCCTGTTACCGATTCCCTCTCTGAAGGTGGACTATCAAGGGTCTAGGGTCTGAGTGTTCGTGAACAGCTGTGATACAGGTAAGTGATCATTCAGTACATGTATTGACTTTTTTTTTTCTTTTTTGTTGTACAGTTTCGCAGGATCCCGTGACCGACTCCCTCTATGAAGGTGGACAATCAAGGGTCTAGGGTCTGACTGTTGGTAAACAGCTGTGATACTGGTAAGTGATTATTCAGTACATATACTGACTTTTTTTTCTTGTACAGTTTCGCAGGATCCTGTTACCGACTCCCTCTCTGAAGGTGGACTATCAAGGGTCTAGGGTCTGAGTGTTCGTGAACAGCTGTGATACAGGTAAGTGATCATTCAGTACATGTATTGACTTTTTTTTTTCTTTTTTGTTGTACAGTTTCGCAGGATCCCGTGACCGACTCCCTCTATGAAGGTGGACAATCAAGGGTCTAGGGTCTGACTGTTGGTAAACAGCTGTGATACTGGTAAGTGATTATTCAGTACATATACTGACTTTTTTTTCTTGTACAGTTTCGCAGGATCCTGTTACCGACTCCCTCTCTGAAGGTGGACTATCAAGGGTCTAGGGTCTGACTGTTCGTAAACAGCTGTGATACTGGTAAGTGGTCATTCAACACATGTATTGACTTTTTTTTCTTTTTTGTCGTACAGTTTCGCAGTATCCCGTGACCGACTCCCTCTCTGAAGGTGGACTAACCAAGGTCTTTACATCTGCATCTCCATTTACAACTGTGACTGGCTGGCTGGTATTCTGTCCATCTTCAATTGTGTGAGGCTGACTGTTCGCTAACAGCTTTGATACAGGTAAGTGATCATTCAGTTTCTATACATGTATTGACTCTTTTTTTTTTTTGTCTCGTACAGTTTCCTAGGATCCCATGACCGACTCCCTCTCTGAATGTGGAAACGACTAACAAGAGTCTATCCATTTTCTTCTCACTTCACAACTCTATATAGGGAAATACAGCTATATTCTGTCCATCTTCAGCTGTGTGAGGCTGACTGTTCGTAAACAGCTGTGATACAGGTAAGTGATCATTCAGTTTCTATACACGTTCTGACTTTTTTCTTTTTTGTCGTACAGTTTCCTAGGATTCCATTACCGACTCCCTCTCTGAAGGTGGACTATCAAGGGTCTAGGGTCTGACTGTTGGTAAAGAGCTGTGATACTGGTAAGTGATTATTCAGTACATATACTGACTTTATTTTCTTTTTTGTTGTACAGTTTCGCAGGATCCTGTTATCGATTCCCTCTCTGAAGGTGGACTATCAAGGGTCTAGGGTCTGAGTGTTCGTGAACAGCTGTGATACAGGTAAGTGATCATTCAGTACATGTATTGATTTTTTTTTCTTTTTTGTCGTACAGTTTCGCAGGATCCCATTACCGACTCCCTCTATGAAGGTGGACAATCAAGGGTCTAGGGTCTGACTGTTGGTAAACAGCTGTGATACTGGTAAGTGATTATTCAGTACATATACTAACTTTTTTTTTTCTTTTTTGTTGTACAGTTTCGCAGGATCCCGTGACAGACTCCCTCTATGAAGGTGGACAATCAAGGGTCTAGGGTCTGACTGTTGGTAAACAGCTGTGATACTGGTAAGTGATTATTCAGTACATATACTGACTTTATTTTCTATTTTGTTGTACAGTTTCGCAGGATCCCATTACCGACTCCCTCTCTGAAGGTGGATTATCGAGGGTCTAGGGTCTGATTGTTCGTGAACAGCTGTGATACAGGTAAGTGATCATTCAGTACATGTATTGACTTTTTTTTTTTCTTTTTTGTCGTACAGTTTCGCAGGATCCCATTACCGACTCCCTCTATGAAGGTGGACAATCAAGGGTCTAGGGTCTGACTGTTGGTAAACAGCTGTGATACTGGTAAGTGATTATTCAGTACATATACTGACATTATTTTCTATTTTGTTGTACAGTTTCGCAGGATCCTGTTACCGACTCCCTCTCTGAAGGTGGACTATCAAGGGTCTGAGTGTTCGTGAACAGCTGTGATACAGGTAAGTGATCATTCAGTACATGTATTGACTTTTTTTTTTTTCTTTTTTGTCGTACAGTTTCGCAGGATCCCATTACCGACTCCCTCTATGAAGGTGGACAATCAAGGGTCTAGGGTCTGACTGTTGGTAAACAGCTGTGATACAGGTAAGTGATCATTCAGTACGTGTTGACTTTTTTTTTCTTTTTTGTCGTACAGTTTCGCAGGATCCCATTACCGACTCCCTCTATGAAGGTGGACAATCAAGGGTCTAGGGTCTGACTGTTGGTAAACAGCTGTGATACAGGTAAGTGATTATTCAGTACGTGTTGACTTTTTTTTTCTTTTTTGTCGTACGTTTTCCCAGGATCCCGTGACTGACTCCCTCTCTGAAGGTGTAAACTACTAACAAGGATTTTTCCATCTGCATCTCCATTCTCTACTATGACTCTCTGGCTGGTATTCTGTCCATCTTCAACTGTGTGAGGCTGACTGTCCATAAACAGCTGTTATACAGGTAAGTGATCATTCAGTTTCTATACACGTATTGACTTTTTTTTCTTTCTTGTCGTACAGTTTCCCAGGATTCTATTACCGACTCCCTCTCTGAAGGTGGACTTTCAAGGGTCTAGGGTCTGACTGTTCGTGAACAGCTGTGATACAGGTAAGTGATCATTCAGTTTCTATATACGTATTGACTTTTTTTTTTTTCTTTTTTGTCGTACAGTTTCCCAGGATCCCGTGAAGGTTGAAACGACTAACAAGGATTTCTCCATCTGCATCTCCATTCTCTACTATGACTGGCTGGCAAGTATTCTGTCTATCTTGAACTGTCTGAGTCTGACTGTTCGTAATAGCTTTGATACAGGTAAGTGATCATTCAGTTTCTATACATGTATTGACTTTTTTTTCTTTTTTGTCGTACAGTTTCCTAGCATCCCGTGACCGACTCCCTCTCTGAAGGTGGAAACGACTAACAAGAGTCTATCCATTTGCTTCTCACTTCACAACTCTATATAGGTAAATACAGCTATATTCTGTCCATCTTCAGCTGTGTGAGGCTGAATGTTCGTAAACAGCTGTTATACATGTAAGTTATTGTTCAGTTTCTATACATGTATTGACTTTTTTTTTTTTTTTTCTTTTTGTCGTACAGTTTCCCAGGATTCCATTATCAACTCCCTCTATGAAGGTGGACAATCAAGGTTCTAGGGTCTGACTGTTCGTAAACAGCTGTGATACAGGTAAGTGATCATTCAGTACATGTATTGACTTTTTTTTTCTTTTTTGTCGTACAGTTTCGCAGGATCCCCTTACCGACTGCCTTTATGAAGGTGGACAATCAAGGGTCTAGGGTCTGACTGTTGGTAAACAGCTGTGATACTGGTAAGTGATTATTCAGTACATATACTGACTTTCTTTTCTTTTTTGTCGTACAGTTTCGCAGGATCCTGTTACCGACTCCCTCTCTGAAGGTGGACTAACCAAGGTCTTTACATCTGCATCTCCATTTACAACTGTGACTGGCTGGCTGGTATTCTGTCCTTCTTCACTTGTGTGAGGCTTACTGTTTGCAAACAGCTTTGATACAAGTAAGTGATTATTCAGTTTCTATACACGTATTGACTTTTTTTCTTTCTTGTCATACATTTTCCCAGGATCCCATTACCGACTCCCCCTCTGAAGGTGGGCTATCAAGGGTCTAGGGTCTGACTGTTTGTAAACAGCTGTGATACTGGTAAGTGATCATTCAGTACATGTATTGACTTTTTTTTTTCTTTTTTGTCGTACAGTTTCCCAGGATCCCGTGACCGACTCCCTCTCTGAAGGTGGAAACGACTAACAAGAGTCTATCCATTTTTTTTCTCACTTCACGACTCTATATAGGTAAATACAACTATATTCTGTCCATCTTCAGCTGTGTGAGGCTGAATGTTCTTAAACAGCTGTTATACAGGTAAGTGATTATTCAGTGCATATACTAACTTTTTTTTTCTTTTTTGTTGTACAGTTTCGCAGGATCCTGTTACCGACTCCCTCTATCAAGGTGGACAATCAAGGGTCTAGGGTCTGACTGTTGGTAAACAGCTGTGATACTGGTAAGTGATTATTCAGTACATATACTAACTTTTTTTTCTTTTGTCGTACAGTTTCGCAGGATCCCATTACCGACTCCCTCTATGAAGGTGGACAATCAAGGGTCTAGGGTCTAACTTTTGGTAAACAGCTGTGATACTGGTAAGTGATTATTCAGTACATATACTGACTTTTTTTTTATTTTTTCTTGTACAGTTTCGCAGGATCCTGTTACCGACTCCCTCTCTGAAGGTGGACTATCAAGGGTCTAGGGTCTGAGTGTTCGTAAACAGCTGTGATACAGGTAAGTGATCATTCAGTACATGTATTGACTTTTTTTTTCTTTTTTGTCATACAGTTTCGCAGGATCCCATTACCGACTCCCTTTATGAAGGTGGACAATCAAGGGTCTAGGGTCTAACTTTTGGTAAACAGCTGTGATACTGGTAAGTGATTATTCAGTACATATACTGACTTTTTTTTACTTTTTTGTCGTGCAGTTTCGCAGGATCCCGTTACCGACTCCCTCTCTGAAGGTGGACTTACCAAGGTCTTTACATCTGCCTCTCCATTTACAACTGTGACTGGCTGGCTGGTATTCTATCCATCTTCAGCTGTGTGAGGCTGAATGTTCGTAAACAGCTGTGATACAAGTAAGTGATCATTCAGTTTCTATACATGTATTGACTTTTTTTTTCTTTTTTGTCGTACAGTTTCGCAAGATCACATTACCGACTCCCTCTCTGAAGGTGGACTATCAGGGGTCTAGTGTCTGACTGTTCGTAAACAGCTGTGATACTGGTAAGTGATCATTCAGTACATATACTGACTTTTTAGTGATCATTCAATTTCTATACACGTATTGACTTTTTTTTCTTTTTTGTCGTACAGTTTCCCAGAATCCCGTGACCGACTCTCTCTCTGAAGGTGGAATCGACTAACAAGGATTTTTCCATCTGCATTTCCATTCTCTACTATGACTGGCTGGCTGGTATTCTGTCCATCTTCAACTGTGACTGGCTGGCTGGTATTCTGTCCATCTTCAACTGTGTGAGGCTGACTGTCCGTAAACAGCTGTTATACAGATAAGTGATCATTCAGTTTCTATACACGTATTGACTTTTTTTTCTTTTTTGTCGTACAGTTTCCCAGGATTCTATTACCGACTCCCTCTCTGAAGGTGGACAATCAAGGGTCTAGGGTCTGACTGTTGGTAAACAGCTGTGATACTGGTAAGTGATCATTCAGTACATGTATTGACTTTTTTTTCTTTTTTGTCGTACAGTTTCGCAGGATCCCATTACCGACTCCCTTTATGAAGGTGGACAATCAAGGGTCTAGGGTCTGACTGTTCGTAAACAGCTTTGATACAAGTAAGTGATTATTCAGTTTCTATACATGTATTGACTTTTTTTTTCTTGTCATACAATTTCCCAGGATCCCATTACCGACTCCCCCTCTGAAGGTGGACTATCAAGGGTCTAGGGTCTGACTGTTCGTAAACAGCTGTGATACTGGTAAGTGATCATTCAGTACATGTATTGACTTTTTTTTTCTTTTTTGTCGTACAGTTTCCCAGGATCCCGTGACCGACTCCCTCTCTGAAGGTGGAAACGACTAACAAGGATTTTTCCATCTGCAACTCCATTCTCTACTATGACTGGCTGGCTGGTATTCTGTCCATCTTCAACTGTGTGAGGCTGACTGTTCGTAAACAGCTGTGAAACTGGTAAGTGATTATTCAGTTTCTATACATGTATTGGCTTTTTTTTTCTTTGTTGTCATACAATTTCCCAGGATCCTGTGACCGACTCCCTCTCTGAAGGTGGACTATCAAGGGTCTAGGGTCTGACTGTTCGTGAACAGCTGTGATACAGGTAAGTAATCATTCAGTTTCTATACACGTATTGACTTTTTTTTTTCTTTTTTGTCGTACAGTTTCCCAGGATCCCGTGAAGGTTGAAACGACTAACAAGGATTTCTCCATCTGCATCTCCATTCTCTACTATGACTGGCTGGCAGGTATTCTGTCCATCTTGAACTGTGTGAGTCTGACTGTTCGTAATAGCTGTGATACAGGTAAGTGATCATTCAGTTTCTATACATGTATTGACTTTTTTTTTCTTTTTTGTCGTACAGTTTCGCAAGATCACATTACCGACTCCCTCTCTGAAGGTGGACTATCAGGGGTCTAGTGTCTGACTGTTCGTAAACAGCTGTGATACAGGTAAGTGATCATTCAGTTTCTATACATGTATTGACTTTTTTTTCTTTTTTCTCGTGAAGTTTCCCAGGATCCCATGACCGACTCCTTCTCTGAAGGTGGAAACGAATAACAAGAGTCTATCCATTTGCTTCTCACTTCACAACTATATATAGGTAAATACAGCTATATTCTGTCCATCTTCAGCTGTGTGAGGCTGAATGTTCGTAAACAGCTGTTATACAGGTAAGTGATTATTCAGTTTCTATACATGTGTTGACTTTTTTTTCTTTTTTGTTGCACAGTTTCCCAGGATCTCATGACCGACTCCCTCTCTGAAGGTGGAAACGACTAACAAGGATTTCTCCATCTGCATCTCCATTCTCTACTATGACTGACTGGCTGGCAGGTATTCTGTCCATCTTCAACTGTGTGAGGCTGACTGTTCGTAAATAGCTGTGATACAGGTAAGTGATCATTCAGTACATGTACTAACTAAGTTTCTTTTTTGTCATGCAATTTCCCAGGATCCCGTGACCGACTCCCTCTCTGAAGGTGGAAACGACTAACAAGGATTTCTCCATCTGCATCTCCATTCTCTACTATGACTGACTGGCTGGCAGGTATTCTGTCCATCTTGAACTGTGTGAGGCTGACTGTTCGTAAACAGCTGTTATACAGGTAAGTGATTATTCAGTTTCTATACATGTATTGACTTTTTTTCTTTTTTGTCGTACAGTTTCCCAGGATCTCGTGACTGACTACCTCTCTGAAGGTGGGCTATCAAGGGTCTAGGGTCTGACTGTTCGTAAACAGCTGTTATACAGGTAAGTGATCATTCAGTACATGTATTTATTTATTTTTTCTTTTTTGTTGTACAGTTTCCCAGGATCCCGTGACTGACTCCCTCTCTGAAGGTGGAAACGACTAACAAGGATTTCTCCATTCTCTACTATGACTGGCTGGCTGGTATTCTGTCCGTCTTCAACTGTGTGAGGCTGACTGTTCGTAAATAGCTGTGATACTGGTAAGTGATTATTCAGTACATATACTGACTTTTTTTTCTTTTGTCGTACAGTTTCGCAGGATCCTGTTACCGACTCCCTCTCTGAAGGTGGAAACGAGTAACAAGGATTTTTCCATCTGCATCTCCATTCCCTACTATGACTGGCTGGCTGGTATTCTGTCCATCTTCAACTGTGTGAGGCTGACTGTTCGTAAATAGCTGTGATACAGGTAAGTGATCATTCTGTACATGTACTAACTAAGTTTCTTTTTTGTCATGCAATTTCCCAGGATCCCGTGACCGACTCCCTCTCTGAAGGTGGAAACGACTAACAAGGATTTTTCCATCTGCATCTCCATTTACAACTGTGACTGGCTGGCTGGTATTCTGTCCATAATCAACTGTGTGAGGCTGACTGTCCGTAAACAGCTGTTATACAGGTAAGTGATCATTCAGTTTCTATACACGTATTGACTTTGTTTTTTTCTTTTTTGTCGTACAGTTTCCCAGGATTCTATTACCGACTCCCTCTCTGAAGGTGGGCTATCAAGGGTCTAGGGTCTGACTGTTCATGAACAGCATTGATACAGGTAAGTGATTATTCAGTTTCTATACATGTTTTGACTTTTTTTTCTTTTTTGTTGTACAGTTTCCCAGGATCCCGTGACCGACTCCCTCTCTGAAGGTGGAAACGACTAACAAGGATTTTTCCATTTTCTACTATGACTGGCTGGCTGGTATTCTTTCTCTCATTTTTCAGTCTTCAACTGTGTGAGGCTGACTGTTCGTAAACAGCTGTGATACTGGTAAGTCATCATTCAGTACATGTACTGGCTTTTTTTTCTTTTTTGTTGTACAGTTTCCCAGGATCCCATTTCCGACTCCCTCTCTGAAAGTGGACTATCAAGGGTCTAGGGTCTGACTGTTCGTAAACAGCTGTGATACTGGTAAGTGATCAGTCAGTACATGTATTGACTTTTTTTTTTCTTTTTTGTCATTTTTGTCAAGCTTATTGATGATGTGACACAGGACAGAAGCAGCCGGATGAGTTCTGAGGTATTCAGAGACATACAATGTGCTCAAATCCAGCCAAATGCAGCCAAACTGACTGGTCAGTGTTTCATAATACAGATGGACAATGACCCAAAACATAAAGTCAAAACAACCCAGGAGTTTATTAAAGCAAAGAAGTGGAATATTCTTGAATGGCCAAGTCAGTCACCTGATCTCAACCCAACTGAGCACGCATTTCACTTGTTAACGACTAAACTTCAGACAGAAAGGCCCACAAACACACAGCAACTGGAAACCGCTGCAGTAATGGCCTGACAGATCATTAAAAAGGAGGAGAAACAGCATCTGGTGATATCCATGAGTTCAAGACTTCAGGTGTAGCAGACTGGGGGGAAAAAAAGTTAAATTATTTTCAGTAACAAGAAATAGGGCCCCTTTAATATTTTTATTTTATTTTTCTTTATTTCATTTGTTTGGATTACATTTAGGCTGGTTTAAACCTCAGTATAATTATCATTCTACTGTTATTAGTTTGGACTAAGGCTAATAGGTCATTTTCGTTTCTCCCAGTAGAGGCGCTCTTAGGCATCAGTGGTAAAGGACCTCCAGCCTCTGGCTTGGTTAGTGGTTCAGAATAAAGCTTGTTCCACAGGCTGACGACTCATTAACCTGTGTGCTGGTTTCTTCCTCGTCATGTAGAGGAATGAAAATGTCCCTACATACATTTTAGTGGTGAATCTATACTCTAATATGTTGATGAAGCCTTGTGCCATAGTCCAAGTTAAATGTGTTTTGGTTAAGTTATGTCGAGTGAATGAGAAGATGGAAAATATGTTAGCCATTTAGCTTAGCATAGGGGCATGTTCTAATCTGAGAATCCCACTCTTAGTACTTTTATATGTTCTGTAATCCAGTGTTTTTACTAGAAAGTCTAAAACATTTGATACAACACAAGTTTAGGAGTTTAAAGAAGTGTATTTCCAATATTCTGAGCTTCTTTAACAGCAGCATTTTCTCTCTATCTTAAGCAGTAGCTCAGCTGCATAGCTTAGCTGCTCTGGTACAGTCAGAGGTGCAGTGGAGTTCTTTGGACTGTGTGTTTTGTGTTCAATTCTGTTCCAAGTGTTTGTGTCTAGTATTATATATGTCAGCCACAAAATCTAAAAGGAGCTTTATATTGGAAAGCTGGTTTATTTTCCATAAATATGTTATGATTAAAATAACCATTATGCTCAATTTATCTTACCTCAGCCAAACATCAGTGAAGACGTTACTAATCCACTCAGCCAACATGTAGATAAAGAGTACATGTACATAACATTTTTAACATGTTTAAACATCTGGACATTTGATCTTCATTTGAGTATTGAGAGATGGAGGTAATGTAACTAAATGTAACAAAAATGTAATTAATAGAAATGCAATTTACCTGTCAAGTCAGGACTCCTCCACATTTATTACTACTTAAAATTACTAAAATCAGCTAAATCAAGAGCAGCACATCAGCTATAGATGATTAGAGCATGGTTAGAGCAATCCATAACATGAGAATTACAGAGAATTACAGAAGAGACAGTTCATAGTTTGGGTTTTCAATGATTATTGTGTTCATATATACAGGCGAGGAGAGCAGGGCACACACACACAGTTTGATATTTTGGATCATTTAATTCAGGAAAGTATTTCAGAAATATGAATAATATTGTTTACATAAACAACCTGCACAAATAAACAAGTTAACAATTCAGCTCAAAGCACTGATTATTAAATCACAGTACTGCTTATGAAATCAAATGGGTCAAAGGAAGGGCTTGTTTGAGACATAATGAGATAAAACAGTAAATAGTCACAGAGAAAAGAACAGTTCATATAAGATGTGTAAAAAATGACTAATGAGGTTATTTAGGTGTTAAGTTCATACTGAGGTGGCTTTACAGGGCTTCTCTGTTCTGTAGTCAGTGTTTCTATAGTTTCTCACTTCAGAAATGGGATAGGTTGTGTGAACACGGCTCTTCTGCAAAGCATACTGTGGATTATTCTAGTTACAATATTCAAAAAGAAGTGTATGCTTTACAGTGTTCTTTGCAGAAGTGTTCACTCACCTTTTTTAATACTACTGTGAGGGACGATGTACCTAAATGTTTCACTCACCTGTACACCTGTGTAATGTGACGTGATAATAAAAGTGATTTGATTTTTTTTTTTGGTGGCTCAATGGGTTGTTAGAAGAGATGTCCACAAGGGGGTGCTATAGTGCCATTATTCCTGGTAACTCTGCTGGTGACAGAGTGCTAAGAAGGCTGAGAGAAACTATAGAGAAAGTCTACCAGCTGTATTTCTATTCTTTACAGACCTCTTTCTTTTGGGTTGGTACTCAGTACACCGCACACACCTACATGTGAAATCTTAAAAGACATGATGTTCTAAAAAATGTTTTATTCATTTATTTATTTATGATATTAATTAACAACTAAAATTAGCATACACATTTTAGACTGCATGCTTTATGAATCGTCTGCTAAGAAATAGAGAGCCTGTTGCAGAGGTGGGTGGTCACTAGTTACCTTTACACATGATAATAGGAGAATGAGGATGGGAGTGTAGTTTTCCTTTCCTAGTCATGAACTTCATTTTTGAGTGTAATGTTGTCATGTTATGTTGGTGAGCATCTGCATGGCTCTGTGATGGATCACGCGTCTAATTTGAGAGGTTTTTTAGACCAAACATATAGTAAAAAGAAATCAACCGTAACAGACACTGATTGTATCTAAAGTTCCAGTGCAGCTCTATAAGTTATTCAGTATTGAAGTATTTTATTTTAATTCACTAATTTTCTACATCTGTCACTCTGCCAATAAAACGTGAAGCTCTGGAGCAGCCGCACAGTGACCTAAGGTTTTAGTCCCCTGAGCACTGGCTTAAGGAGCAGTTGAACTGTGTTCTCTGGAGTGATGGAGCTCCATCCAGTACCTTGGGCTGAGTTGGAGTGCATAGACTAATCATCCAGCATCAGTGCATCAGGAATTGCCACGTAAACCGGACCTCACAACCGCGACTTTTCCTGTGCCTATGTCCACAGAAGGAGATTTCACTGAGCATCCGTTTGAAATACAGGTGCAGAACAAGTGCTTAAACAATGATGCACCAGTGATAGCTAGAACTGCGGCTGTCTCTCCAGATCTGCTGAACGATATTAGGGTACAGAATGACTTCCCCGCCCCTCCTCAGACAACCAATGGACTCTTGCACACTCATGCCCTGGGGATTCAGCAATGTATGTAGTGGGTATATATTAATGGGTGCATGTCAGAGTTCAGCCAGTTCAGAGTGTGAGGGGGAGAAGAGTGTTTGTCAGTCTGGCTGTCCTGGACTTCACACTCCTGTAGCGTCGGCCCGATGGTAGGAGCGTGAAGAGGCTGCGTTGAGGGTGTGTACTATCCCTGATAATACTGTGGGCCCTGCTGATGACCCTGGTCCTATAGTTGTCCTGTTTTACTGTGATTGTAGTGTACTGTAAATGTAGTGTTTCTGTACTGTAAAACAGTATGTTTATGACAATTAACTGTACTGTAAGTATAGTGTATATAGATGACTGTACTGTAAAATGTGTGTACTACAAATTAGTACATTAAATAACAATAATCTATTATGAATTACTGTTCTGTAATGTAACCATATGTTTATTATAATTAAGTGTACTGATTATATTTTAGTGTACAATAAATGTAGTGTACTGTATATTTATTACAATTAACTGCTGAATTCATTCAATTCATAAATTCATTAAATTCATTAAATGAATCCAGTTTTACGTACAACAGAATGAACTTACAGTGGAGGATTTAATCCCCCACTGATTTTGAAAGTTTGTACTCTAACAAATAATTAAACAGTCTATGCTAGCTTTATTTTAACAGTGAGAGAAAAAAAACTGGAAAATAAATTAATATTTAAATAAAAAATAATTAGCATTTCATTGAGGGAACTAAATATTTGATCCCCTAAAAACCATGACTAATATTGGCTCCCACAGACCACTGACACACCCTACTCTCAGTGAAGTCGTTACCTGCATGAGAGACACCTGTCCCAAATTGTCACCTGTGTAAAAGGCCATCTGCCAAGAGACTCAGTGACACTTCAACATCTCCACCATGGGCAAGACTAAAGAGCTGTCTAAAGATGGCAGGGACAAAATTGTTAGCTACACAAGGCTGGAATGGGCTACAAAGCCATAAGTAAGAAGCAGAATACAGAATACAGTTGCATCAATTTTGCCTTTAGAAGTCAACAGGGTCACATTTTTCATACAGAATACAGTAGCATATAATCACTCAAACAGCAGATAGGAGCATGAATCCAAATACAGAATACAACAGTGCTGCTCTTCATATTCAACATACAGCTTTAAGCTCCCTCTATTAATTCATTTTCCATACATCATTCATCCACCTTCAGGCTGCAGTAGTTTAGCCCCACTAAGACAATAATGCTTAAGTTGCATTTCAGAAAAATGCAGCCAATCAGACGAAAGCTCATTTACATAATGGCACAGTAATAACAGCTTGTTATTATTTTAATGGACTAAGGGCAGGTTTTGGTACATAAAGCTCCATAAAACAATGTAAGTAAGACTGAAGAGAAAAGATAAAATAAAATGTAGACTTGGAGAGTAAGGGTAATACTAGAACTCTACAAAGCCATGGATGTTGTTGCTCACTGTTCAAAAGGCAGCATCACTGTTATTTTGGTATGTGGTAGCTCAGACAGAGCAGAGGCAGGTAGTAAAGACCTGGTGTTCGGTCAGAGCAACATGACAGCACAGTAAGACCTTCAGCTCCACCAGATGGACGTTACAACAGCCTACTTGCACGGTCTGATTGATTGTGAGATGTATATGGAGCAATCAGAGAGATTTGAAGGAAAGTCAAATACAGGTGTGAACTGAATAAGTCACTGTATGCTCTTAAACTGTCTGGATTATCGGGATGAAAATGACTTTCCACAGAAACCAGCAGACCATTGTGTCTACAACAAACACACTGAAATCAGGAGGATGATACTGATAATCTGGGTTGAGGGTCTGAGGTTGAGGTAAAAAAAGATGCCAACAGCATTCAAGATGAAGGATCTAGGAAAACTGAACCATTTTCTAGGTACTAATTTCAATCAAAGTCAAGGCGCAGTAAATAGGAGTCATAAGAAGTACACATCAAAAGTACCTGAACAATTTGGTAGGTCAGACTGTAACCAAGGTCCAACCACAAATCCCAATCACAAAGCAGCATGTAGCTTGTTTGTTGTGATGACGCGCACAAGACCTGATCAAAGTTGGAGCAGTTAAATAGTCGCAGTACTTGTCTGAGCCAAATGAACAACACTGGACTGCAGTCGAGCATGTAATTAGGTACTTAAAGGGTACAACTGATCATGAACCGTTACAAAAAGAGTGGAGAGAAACTGAAACTTGAGGTAAACTTGAACTAAACACGGCCTCTTACTTCCTGCTCTGTCTACACATGAAGCAGAACATATGGCACTGGCTGCAACCACTCAGGAAAGCTTGTACCTGGCACAGCTACTAAATGCCATGGACAGTAATCACCACTATGCACCTGTGAAAATATCTGAAGACAACCAAGGAGCAATTGATCTTTGGAAGACAACATTTCTGGGGCATCTGCGGCTGCTAGGACTAAAGGACACAATATTAAACTCCTCACACGAGTGAACAGGATAAAGACAGTGATGAAAATGAAGACGCATATGCTGACGTTTGGAAGCTTGTTTCTGGATGTTTCTGGAGGAATGCTAAGGGTTACAGACAAGTAATGGGAGTGGATTACATTATTACTACCAATGTCAGCAGCAATAACATTTTATGACTGCTGGTGAGTTTGGTAACAGTGCTGAAAGAGAATCTAGGGTGTTTGATGTTATTGCATTTAACAACATTTCTTTGATTCTGATTGGAGCAACACTGTCAAAACTACACCAGAGCACAGCCTGCAGATCATCTGTTACATGCTCTGCATCTGCAGGGTGAGATGGTTCAATCTGCAAGGTTATTAATGAAAACACTAGCTGTTGAGGTTGTTATGGTACATTTGCTAATAAAGGGGGTGGCAGGTGGAGATCATGTTTGAAGTAGTTCTAAAACAGGATTAGGTGTTGGTTGGAGATGGAGTCAGGTGGAGAAATACAGAGTTCTCTTAATACCCAGGGGCAAAATTTAACCTAATGTTAAGGGGGTCCTGAATCAATGTCTGATCAGTAGAAAGAGCTGCTTCTGATAAAAACCACAGCAAATTCACCAAGGCCATAGACTGTGATAAGCAGGAAATTGTGCTGCTTTTTTGAATTCGGAGACTAGCCTGCCACTTTAAGACTAAGCACCCCAAAAGACGGTTAACAGATCTCCTTCTCTACTACGAGTCCCGTCTCCCTAACCAACATCACTAACAGGATTGGCTTTGTTGTTTCTTGGCAACGTGGGAGAGGCTGTGTTTGTGAAAAGCACCAAAGCTCGGTCAACTAGATGTTCAGGTAGGTCGAGTGAGAGACATCGTTCAATAGTTACGTGCACAAAAATTTCACCTTGTACCGATTCAGTAATACAGTGCAGTTTATTACAAATGAGGATTGATTCCATAGTCCATCATACGGACCTGGTGCTAACCCTGAGTGTGTGTGACAGTTAGCCTAGTTTGGTGATCTATTAAAAGATTAGGAGCTACTTTACATCAAGTCAATGAGTATAATCAACAGTAATGGTAATACTCACACTCTACAAAGCCAGGACTGACTTTGCTCACTGTTCATAAAGCAACATCACCGTGTTATTTGGTCAGAGACAAACAACCCGACTGAGTGGCAGCTCAAACAGAGGAGAGGTAGGCAGGAACGACTTGGTGTTAGGTTGGAGAAACACGATCAAGGTTAGAATGGAGCACAGTCTGCAGATCATCTGTTAGATGATCAAGATCTTTAGGGTGAGATGGAAGGAGATGGTTAAATCTGGAAGATTATTAATGAAAACGCTAGCTGTCGAGCCACATTACAGGATATACTAGAAGGCATGACAACAGAGAAGTACAGAGTCACACTGTAAAAGCTATTGAGCAATTCTTGGCTGATTTATCTCCATATGGAACAGAAAAATGTGTTTGTTCAGATAATGGTACAGAGTTCACAGCAAGGGATTTGCAGTCATCACTTAGTGAGAAGGGCATAAGGCACAAGACCTCTGCACTGACCACATCAAAATACAGCTGAGTGGAATTGGAGAACCCTCAGACTGACCAGTCAATGGCGGATGATTTCCATGGGGAGAGGTGTGTACACCCCATGCCAACAGCTAACCATGTTCATCAGACTCCAGAAAAGGTTCAAGAGTTTCAAACTGATGCTCAAGATGGCGCTCAAACAGAGGAAGACAGAGACACGCCTTAGCTGACCATGTCAGATTTTGAAGACCAGACACTGACCAACTACTGACTACTGTTACAGGGTCTGTAATGTACCAAAGAGCCAAAGATAACCATGTTTACCATTTGTGTCTGACACATATGGAATTTGGCCTCCTCCTTTAACCCATCCATGCAGTGAACACACACAGTGACAGTGCCTGGAGTGGTGGGCAGCCATTGCTGTGGCGCACGGGGAGCAAAGAGGGTGAAGGGCCTTGCTTATGGGCCAAACAGTGGCAGCTTGCCGAGCCAGGTATTGAACCCCTGACTCGGTCATCAATAGCTCGGTGCTCCAACTGCTGAGTCACCACTGCCCCCAAAAGGTGTCTTTTGGCAGTGGCAGTTCAAACCCACGCTACCAAAGAGACTGGAACCTCAATCCAGCCCCTTAGACCACTCAGCCACACTAACAAAATCCCAGCTTTGCGTTGAAGCAAAGAAAGAGGAGAGGACTTCTCTCGGGCTGGAGTGAATGCGTGAGTGAACACACATGGGTGTACGATTTAAAACAGTGTAGATGGGTCTGAAACGTACAAAGGGTTACAGTCAAGTAATGACCTTGAGCTCCACCAGGGCATGAAAAAACAAAAAAAATTAAATGGTAATAAATTGAACCTAAACTCTGCATACAAGGGAAATCTGCTCAGAGTAGAAACACTGTAAAAAACACAAGACCATGTCTGTTCTACGTGTGTTACAGAACACCAAACCCATACTGACCAGGCAATGTCAGATGATGATGAATATGATGATGATGATGATGATTTCCATGAGGAGAGGTGTGTACCCCCCTGCCAACAGCTAACCGTGTTAATCAGACTCAGGTTCAAGAAAGACAGACCTGGTACACGCTATGCAAAGAGAAAGCACCTCAGGATTTAGCTGACTATGTGTCAGATATTGAAGACCAGACACTGACCAATCAGTGCAGACAAAAAGGGGAAGAATTCTCTTTATTGTCTTAAAAGCTGGGATTGTAACTACTTCAGGTGTGTTACTCAGCGCTCAGCATATCTTAATTTCAGTGATATCTTAGTACTTTATAGCCACAATCTTGTTGTTTTTAATTGTAGAGTCCCCCTGTCCTGCACGTTTTATTGCAGGGGTGTTCAGTCTTATCTGCAAAGTGCCGTGTAGCTGCAGCTTCTCCATCCTAAATAAGCTGCAGGACACCTGATTCCACTTGTTTAATCAATTAGTGAGTCTTCAAACAACTGATTACATGTGCTTCTGCTTGGCTGGTATGAAAAGCTGTAGCCACACTGGCCCTTTGTGAGTAAGATTGAACACCCACACCACTGAGGGAGGGTTTGTAACTCATGATTAATAAGATAAAGGCATGTGTTTGAAAAGCTTCTCAATGTAGGAATGCAGATATGGGATCAGAGTCCTCTGTTATTTACAAAGACAAGAACTGCTCCGAAATTAGTGCATTACCTAGCAGCTGATTGTCTGCTTATATAAGGAGGCTTTTAACTCTTTCAAATAATCTTATTGTCTTAGTTTCTGCTGTTCCCACATTTACCACACCTTTATGTTAAAAAAGTGACACATTCCACCAGATTTTAAAAGTATTGAGAAAAGAAGTTATTCAGTGGATCAAGAAGTGTGTCCACTATTCTTAAAAGGTCATGTATAGACCTTGGTGGTCAGGCAGAGTTTTGAACTGCTTTAAGAGAAAATGCAGGAGCAGTGCTTGAGCAGTTCTCTACCAGCTACATGATCTATATAGAAACAGAACTCCAGCAGAATCCACTCTGTGCATGAACCTGATGAGACTCCACTGAACTCTGCGTGCAAGGCACCTTTTACCACCCTGTATCCTGTCATTATTTTAAATGCATTTTTAAATAATGCAATAGCATTAAACATTTTTGATAATGTAATAGCAGTGATGTGTGAAGATTAAGACACACCTAGGGCTGGGCCTAAATGTCCAAATATTATATTAAAGGACCATAAACTCAATTTTTCCTCTTTTCTCTTCAATCCTACTTAGTGTTTGTGGAGTTGTGTGAACAAAAAATCACGCTTCATCCCTTACAATTAAAACTGGCTGTTTTTTATTTGAGGTCTTTTCAACTGTGCGAAATTCTGTTTCAGATACTTTAACCTAGATACAGTGGGGTATGAAATGTTTGATTTCTGATATTTACAATATTTTTAGGATTACATTTCAGGGAGGTGAATCATGTTATCTGAAAAATGGGCTACGCTAATCCCCTTATAGAATCCATAGGGGGCGCTACAAGCTCTGTGTTAAATGTGAAGCGCAATGCTGTTGTATCCCGTATTCAGAGCTATGCTACTGAATTCTGTATGAAAAGTAGCAGAACTTTCCTACAGACCACAGTAACAGAACCCTGTTCTACCAGAATAGAGTAGCGTAACGATGTCTTACAGAACACAGTAGCCTGAAACTGTTCATTCACAACAGAGTAGCATAACGCTTTCATTCAGAAGACATTAGAATAATTATTTTGATATAGAATACAGCACCATTACTTTTTCAACCAGAATACGGTAGCATAACACTACACAACCAGCATAGAGGAGCATAACTCACACAGAACACAGTAATCAATTCAAATGAATTTTATTTATACAGCACTTTCACAACAAATGTGGTCACACAGCAGCTTTACAGAGATCCGGGTCCAAGCCTCTTCTGAGCAAGCCAGTGGCAACAGTGGCAAGGAAAAACTCCCTCAGATCGAGAGGAAGAAACCTTGAGAGGAACCAAAACTCAAAAAGGGAACCCATCCTCCTCTGGTTGACACCGGATAGCACAATGAAAAGCAGAACAGGAATAAAACATGGAATTAAGGGAATATGGCCAATGTGCCGTCAAGCCATAAAAAGATGAAAACATGAGTGAAATGAAGTCCATGCAGGTACACGATCACAAGCACAGCCATGCCGTGAGGTGAGGATGACTCAATTCGAGGCCCCAGAACCAGACAGCAGTCAGGAGGGTGGTGGAGAGAGCGAGGTCTGCCGATGGAACAGTTGAAACTGGGCATCTCAACATATGTGAAAGAGAGAGAAAACACAAAGGGTTAAAAGGAAGGGGGCAAAAACTTTTTAGAAGGGTTACAGCAGGACAGGGTAGGAAAGAGCAGCCAAACACAAATACACTCGCACCAGCAGACAGCAGGGGGCAGCTCAGCACATGGGGGAAGAGAGAAGAAATGAAGGAAAAAATAATAATAATGAAGAAAAGGTTTAGGTTTATATATGAATATGAACAGTATTGTAAGACCGCTCAACCACAACAAAGCAGCCAAACAATTTATACAGAACACAGCAGTGTAACCATTCTCATGTAGAAAACAAGCAGGACACAGCAGCCCAACACGGTTCAAGCAGATCACAAGCAAGTGGCACAGCTGCAGCCACCTTTAGCACTGTGCTTGCAAGGCAATCTTGTAAAAAATTGGAGACTGTGGGTGCAAATGTTTGACCGGTTTCTTACAGAGAGTGGGATTGTTGAGGAGAACAATGCGCCACCTTTCTGCACGTCGCTGGGGAAGATGCAGTGAAGGTCTACAACATGTTACAATTCAGTGAGGAAGAAACTGAAACAAGAAATGAGCTGAAAAACAAGTTCAGGGATTACTGAGAGTCAAGAAAGAACCTACCCGATGTTCGCCATTTGTTCTTCATGAGAGCTCAGTATCCAGCTGAAAGCACTGAGGTGTATGGGAGCAATTCGGGGACCAGAAACTGCAGAATTCAGCAAAGTACTCACATACTCTGGACACCACATGTCACCACTGGGAAAGCTACCACTCACCTGTGAACACAAAAGCCAAAAATGCTAAACTGAATTTCACATATTGTTGACTGTGATGTACCATCAATACTAGGACGTGAGACATGGGAGATGAAACAAGAAATGAGCTGAAAAACAAGTTCAGGGATTACTGAGAGTCAAGAAAGAACCTACCCGATGTTCGCCATTTGTTCTTCACGAGAGCTCAGGATCCAGTTGAAAGCGTACGGGAGGAATTTGGGGACCAGCAACTGCAGAATTCAGCAAAGTACTCACATACTCTGGCCACCGCATGTCACCGCTGGGAAAGCTACCACTCCAGTTCCAAGGTCTGCACATTGAACATACCCATTGGAAGATACACATTCCTTTGACCTTCTTTTGGGGTGTCCTCAGCTTCAGAGGTATTCCAAAGGTCAATTGCAGACTATTAAAGGCCTGGAAGATGTTGTTAACGTTACAAACGATATCTTAGTCTGGGGTGAAACGGTCAAGGAAACATGATGGCAGACTTGTCCAAGTGCTGAAAAGGGAAAGACAGTGGAACCTGAAACTCAACAAAAACAAGTGCAAGATCAGATCATCACAAATCCGGTACATGGCCATATGTTCTCTGCAGAAGGTCTCAAGCTAGATAGAGATAAAGTGAGAGCTGTAACACACATGCCTACACCAGAAAACAAGCAGGGACTCATGAGATTAATGGGCATGATTCAGTACCTTTCCAAGTTTATTCTCAGCCTGTCTGAAGTCGGCGCACCCCTCAGAAAACTGCATGACACTCCGTGACAAGTCGAGCACAAAGCTATGAAAAACTGAAATCTCTGCTGATAACTGCTCCCACACTAAAGCTATATGATGTAAAAATACCTGCTACACCATCTGTAGATGCGAGCTCAGAAGTGAAGCTGTGAAGGGTGGTGAAGCTGATCAACAACACATTTATTTCTTATAAATGTCAGTAGGGGGATTTCTCTGAAGACTGTTTTTTGATGAAGGCTGGTAGCTGGATTGGTTCTTGAGAGGACCTGATGCTCCCTGGAACTGAAGTTCAAAATGAAAAGCTGTGTATTAGACATCTCTCCTGTTGTGAAAGACATTTGTGTCACGTAGAAGACATTAACCTTCTTAGGGCCTTTATTTCATCACCTCTTAAACTCCCAGACTTTCTAAGGATTATTATTCAGCAAGGACATGGAATACAGCACACACTGCCCAAATTCTTCTAAAGTTAGAGGAGTGAGGAATGAGTTCCTGTGGAGTTTCAGAGGTTAAAAGGGTTCATGATGTTCACCACAGTTTAAACACATACTGAAAGTTACCTGGAATCGTGCTGGACATCTTCTCTAACTGGCTACAAGAGGTATAGTCTTCCTTTTCTTCAGGATCTGCTTGAGAGACAACATGACAGATTATCTAGAACATGTCAAGTGATTTGAATAACATCAAATACCTCAGAGTTTGATGCTAGTTAATAATAATAATAATCTGAAGGGGAGTTGAAGCCTCTGTCTCCTGGTTTCCTGCATCACTGTGGGAGCAAAGGTTCTAGCTCAACCACGATCCACAGAGCAGGACTTTCCTATCAGAATTGAACCCAGCCAGTAGGCCAACACTTAGAGCCATGCTTGAGGGCTACAAGGGGTGTACCCTTGTCGACTTCGTCAGGATCTGTTGGAGGGACACAACAAGAACACATATATATACACACACACACACACACACACACACACACACACACACACACACACACACACATTTATGGTATTTAGCTGACTCTCTTATCCAAAACGACTTACGTCTCCCACATGATGTGGCAGCTCAGTGGCAGGTAGTGGTGTTATTCGTTGCGCCACACCAACCGTTATTGGTTGGTGCCCACACCAATATATATTTATTTACTCATCACACAACTAACATACCTTAATCTTGGGGAACTTTAGCTTCCTGGTTCTTTGCTTCATGGTGGACTGTGTGAGAACAGCTTCTGCCTCCACCACTGCACAAAGAGGAAGACTGAGACTCTTGCTCTGTGGACTGGAGCGGGATGACGTCTAGATCAGAATAAGCTCTGCTGTTTCCCTCAAACTGATTGACGTCCACCACAAAAAAAAACTGCCTATAACTCTGGAGAGGAGACAGAACAGAGGTGGAACACAAGTCATCTTTGATTATTTACTTCTTGTCACTGTTGGTGTCACTGTGCATCGTTCAGCTATTCAGCGCACTTTGCACAAGGAGAGGCTGTCTGTCCAAATATATGTACTATTGGAGAGTAATGCAGAAGAAGCCTTTTCTGCTCACAAGCCACAAACAGAGTCGCTTGAGGTATGCTAAAGCACATTTAAACAAGCCAGCTTCACTTTGGAATAAGGTGCTGTGGAACTAAAATGGAGGTATTTAGACATAACAAGGGGCGGTGTGCATGGTGGAAAAAGAACACAGCATTCCAAGACAAACACTTGCTACCCACAGTAAAAGTTGGTGGCGGTTCCATCATGCTGTGGGGCTGTGTGGCCAGTGCAGATACTGGGAATCTTGTTAAAGTTGAGGGTCGCATGGATTCCAGTCAATTGACAATTGATGCAGCATTCAACTTTAAGATTAAGGATGTATTCGCTAAACTATGCCCAGATTTTAAAGTTCAGTCTCACGTGATCGATCTTTTCTTAAATATCCAGTGGTTGTTGTCCTCAGCTGATTCAGCTGATGGAATGAAGATTCTTGACGTGCCGTCCAGGTACTGCTTCTAGGAATGTTCATCTTTCTGGCTTCTGGTCCAGGAAAAGTTCCCAGGAAATGTTCGCTTTACCCTCGTTCAGGTCGTGACCACCCGTTCCACCCGTGATTTCAAGAAAGTAGCTGTGTGGGAACACTGATCAGACGTCCAGCTGAAATTCTAAAAGGTTTCTAAGGTGATTAGAGTTAGGCCCATCAAGAGCTGGCTGTCCTTTGTTAGGACAATGGTAGAGGACCTCCTTGGTTCCTTTGTTTAGCCCTGTTGGGTGTTTGTTTACCTGGCTGGGGAAACAGGTTGGTTCTTTGTTGGGACAGTCTTTTTAATCACCTGTGTAGCCACACCCATTTTCCTCCTCTGGTGCTGTCACCTACTGGTGAGCAAGGGTACCTACGCCCCCGTTGGTCTTCAGGTTATGATTTATCGTACATTTGAAGAGCACTTACTTCTACGGGCAGAAATTTTGTCCAATGGCTGCATGGAGCTGCAGGATCACAACTGGCCATAAATGAATGAATGAATGAAGGCCCCAAACCTGACAAAATTAAAGTGGATGAAGGTGATCAAAACTGAGGCAGAAATGAGCTGTATAGCTGTAGGTCTTCTTAGCGTGTTCTTCTGTGGTGTTTGTGGCCGGTGGACCTCAGAGCAGTACTGATCAAATTTTACGGCTGGCCATAAATGAATGAATGAATGAATGAGTGAATGAGTGAATGAGTGAATGAATGAATGAATGAATGCCCCAAACCTGAAAAAATGCTTAGAAAAAAAACAAATTTAAATCCTTAGTGATTTCCTGAGTGTCCCCTGGTCAGATCTATGATCTTGAGATGAGAAGTTGTGAATCAGGAGGCGTTTGAACCGTGTTTCTGCGCTGTATTATTGCAAAGATATTAATAGAAACGCGTAGACAACATCGTAAAAAAAACACTAATTAGCATTAAACAGTAGCATTTATTAGATTCCGAAAAAAGGACCTGTCCCAGCAAAGGGGGGCATCCGGTCACCCTGTCTGATCACTCCCAAAGGAGCTGGTTCAGTTGTTTGAGGTGTCGAATTACTGGACAACAGTGAGGGTTCCGCCATTCCTTGTTTACCCTTGTTACCATGGTTACACCATGGCCAGAGATTTAGTACAGCTCCCTGCAGAAGTCAATGACAGTGGCCAAGTGGCCAATCAGAGGGCACGGTTTTAAAAAATGTCAGTCGAAGATGTCATAATGGCCTCTTTGACATCCCTGTGACATCACGGCCCCACAGAGCAGTATAAATAGAACCTGCAGAGCTCACCTTCCTCACTCTGAGCCTTTCACTCACGCATTGCAAAGGAGCAGTCAGTGGCATTACCAGTTCTCACCTGAACCAAGACCGAAACCGGGGAGATGGAGCAGTGGAAGGCTGAGCGGGAGTCCCTGCTGTTTCAGCTCAAGGAGGCCCAAGAGAGCATTGAGAAGGAGAAGGCAGCCAGGCTGAGGGAGCGGAAAGCCAACACAAGGAGGCACAACCGCTGGATAAAAAGGGTCAACACAACAAGGGACCAGGACATTGAAAAGGAGACGTACGAGCTACGTGCCAAAATTCAGGACCTGGAGGAGGCCAAGCAGGAGGTAAAGGACTCGCTGGACTTCCAGTCGGAAATCCTACGACAGGTCAGCAAGGAGCTGGCAGACAACAAAACCAGACTCAGCAGGTGCAGGGTGCTGGCAGAGCAGCTGTATGCCCAAAACATGGAGCTGCATGCATCTAACTGGTACAAGAACCAGGAGCTGGAGGTGCTGCGACAGGAAAGGGCTCTGACAGAGGCACTGGACAAAGAGTACAACCTGGTATCAGCTCTTCCTCCATTGGCAATGCAGAAGCAGAGGGTCATGGAGGAGCTGAAGCAGAAGGCAGCTGCTGCAGAGGAGGCCGCAGCGGAGAGGGCCGCTGCAGAGAGGGCAGCTGCGGAGAGGGCCGCTGCAGAGAAGGCAGCTGCGGAGAAGGCCGCTGAGGAGAGGGCCGCCGAGGAGAGGGCTGCCGCGGAAAAGGCCGCTGAGGAGAGGGCCGTCGCGGAGAGGGCCGCTGTGGAGAGGGCTGCTGCTGAGAGGGCCGCTGAGGAGAAGAGCCTCAGCCTTTTTAGCCTTCTCAGCCTTCTCAGGGCGAGGCTTAAAGGCTTCTGGAGCCGACTCTCTGCTGCATGCAGAAAGAGGAAGTGAGAGAGGGAGAGGGAGACAGAAACAGAAACCGAAACCGAAACCGAAAAAAAAAAAAAAAAAAAGGAAGGGAATAACAAGAAGGGAACAGAAAGAGACAGAGTGACGATGAAGATGAAGGGAAAGACAGAAGGCATCAGAAAGAGACAGAGTGACGATGAAGATGAAGGGAAAGACAGAAGGCAACAGAAAGAGACAGAGTGACGATGAAGATGAAGGGAAAGACAGAAGGCAACAGAAAGAGACAGAGTGACGATGAAGATGAAGGGAAAGACAGAAGGCATCAGAAAGAGACAGAGTGACGATGAAGATGAAGGGAAAGACAGAAGGCAAAAGAAAGAGACAGAGTGACGATGAAGATGAAGGGAAAGACAGAAGGCAAAAGAAAGAGACAGAGTGACGATGAAGATGAAGGGAAAGACAGAAGGCAACAGAAAGAGACAGAGTGACGATGAAGATGAAGGGAAAGACAGAAGGCAACAGAAAGAGACAGAGTGACGATGAAGATGAAGGGAAAGACAGAAGGCATCAGAAAGAGACAGAGTGACGATGAAGATGAAGGGAAAGACAGAGGGCAACAGAAAGAGACAGAGTGACGATGAAGATGAAGGGAAAGACAGAAGCAACAGAAAGAGACAGCGTGACGATGAAGATGAAGGGAAAGACAGAAGGCAACAGAAAGAGACAGAGTGATGATGAAGATGAAGGGAATGAAAGAGACAGAAGAAGGGTAGAGAAAGAAAGTGTGGGGAAAATGGGGACGTTAATCACAATGACATTATAAAATGGGCTGGATACCCAGCCTCAGAATTCTCAAATAATTAAACAAATCAGTCCCATTAATAAATGAAATCGGCCTCATAAATGAAATCGGCCTCAAAAATGAAATTGTCCTCAATAATAAGTGAAATGGACCTCATAAATGAAATTGGCTTCATTAATAAATGAAATGGGCCTTAAAAATGAAATGGGCCTCATTAATAAATGAAATGGGCCTTAAAATGAAATGGGCCTCATTAATAAATGAAAATCAGCCTCATTAAATGAAAATCAGCCTCATTAATAAATGAAAATCAGCCTCATTAATAAATGAAAATCAGCCTCATAAATGAAATCGGTCTCATTAATAAATGAAATCGCTCTCATAAATAAATGAAATCGGTGTCATATGTTCAAATCATTAATATCTCAAACGCTAATTTCTAACTAGAGTATTACAATAACAGCCAGTATCAAATGATATCAAGACAAACAAACTGGAATAAATAAATGAAGCAGTTATTAACACAAACTACTCTAAACACAATAACACCCTCAGTCAGTATTAGTGATGCACGATGATATTTCTGCGGACGATATATTATTCACCAATATATAGATTTTTTTCTGTTATAGGTTTGCTAATTGAGGTGGCGGCTGCTCGTCCAGCTCAAGCGCCTCACCTCGGCACGCCAGCTCTTGCTGCAAACGGGGAGAACACGGCGACAAGCGCGGCGTGACTCCACCCACTACGCGCGGCAAGGGAGCGGAACTCCAGCGCATAGTGGGCTACTGACCTGTCACCCTGCTCCAGCCACAGCAGCAGGTCGTCCGGCGTGAGCCCCTCTCGGGGACGCTGAAACACTGTCTTAAAGTGCCTCACGTACTCCGAGAAGGGCTTCACACTCAACTCCTCCCAGGTGGCGCTGGCCCAATCCAGAGCTTTTTCAGCGAGACGGGATATGAAGAACGCAACCTTCGCCTGGTCAGTGCTGGTTCCCTGACAACTTAAATAAACCGAGCACTGAAATACGAACCCCTCGCAAAGCTCCGGATCACCAGAATATGTATCCGGAATGTCCATCGGATACGGACTAGGGATGTGGCGGGGAGTTATGTTGCTGTAAAAAACATAACAACATGCAAATGAAAGAAAACAGCACAATAACAATAGAAACACAACTGTAACAAATGTAAGTGGCAGGCAATTCCCACCAGTGCTCTTACACCAGAGACACTCACCATATAATCAACAACCAAATAATGGAATAGATTTGGATTATTCAGGAAACAAAAAAGCGTCTGTTAATAAATAAATATTTGAAGTAGTATTGTGTGCTATTTCAAAGTCATGGACCAAAACTACATTGTGATTGCACACTTTAAAATAAAGCAACAGCCCTGTAACCCTGCTAAATGTGTGGCATAACAGTTAATAAAATCAGTAAAAATGTAGGGGCAAAATAATGATGATCAAATCTGAGGTAGTGAAAAATATTATTGATTATGGTGGGGGATACTGATCCAAAAATAACCTGCACACTGTTAAAAGAATACGTTCCTCAAGGATCTTTTGGAGGTTCTTCAATTTGAAACTGTGGAGGAACCTCTTAAGGTGCTTTAAGGAACCTTCTAAAAAAGAAACTGGATTCAACTTTTACAAAGACAGGGAGAAGACTTGCAGAGATGGATCTAAGCAAGATTTATTGAAACACAACAGGAATACAAAACAAGGTGCAGAGAAAACAAGGTGCAGAGAAAACAAGGTGCAGCAACCTAAGGGATAAAACTGAAACTCAAACAGAAAGTGACAAACCAACAGACGAAAACAACAAACCTGGGACTGGGAGGAGCAGGGAGTGACAGGGGATTGAGCCGTGATCTCCCGAAATAAGAACGTGGGAAGGGGTTAATGAAAACCGCAAGTCTAGCTTGGGATACAGGGGAATACTAGGGGAACCTAAACTGCAGGCCTCGCTTGGGAAACAACAGGGAGAACTCAACAGAGTACTAAAGCAATACCATACCATTTTACCAAAAATGTGTAAAACAAAAACCCCAGAATTCAGCTTACAAACCGCTCACATATTCTAGCCACTGCATGTCACCGTTGGGAAAGCTAACGCTCACCTGTGAACACAAAAGCCAAAAATGTAAGATTGAATTTCACATTGTTGACTGATGTACCAGCAATACTAGAACATGAGACATGATGGAAGAACCTATAGGAGAAACAGAAAACACCTCCTCAGGACGACTGAAAGAGTTCCCATCAGCATCACCCAATGTTGTTGCAGATTCCTGTGTCGAGCTGCAGGTCAGTGAATCTGGTCCACCTGCAGAAACTGGTACTGCAAAACAATCTGACTTACCTGAGACACATCCGAGAGAGGCATTCTTCACAAGGTCAGGAAGACAAGAAAACACCAGCAAGATACAAGGACTGAATCTGGAACACACATACAGTACACATTTACAATATTCACACACACATTCAGAGGACACGGTTCAAGCTCCTGTCCATCTGCTGACTGAATTTAAAGTTACTGTCATTTACTGCATCTTTTGTTTAGGTTATTCTGCAACGTCAAGCTATTCTCATAAATATGGTGTCAAATGTACAGTTCATGTAGTTCAGTTCAGAGACCTCATCTCATTTCCCTTGAGTTTTAAAGCATTATGGTCCGACAGTGTTTGTATGAACGGTGTTGAGAGTCCTGCACAGCCCAAATCCTCCTCATTTATAGTTCTATTCATATTAAGAAAGAGAACAAAAATAGATCAATTCAAGTGTGGGGATTTCACATGTTCTGTAGCTAAGAGGCAGCCCTAGCTAAGAATCACGCAGCTCCCCTAAAAGTACTAAAGTGTGAGTGTAGCACAGAGTCGTCCTTCCTCCATACTTTACACTGAGGAGCTGAAGCGGTTAGCAGAGGGAAAAACGGCCGTGGTGGTCGAGGAGCTCCTCGGCTTTTCCGGGGTCACGCAGACGCCGCCAGTCCCTCTCCGGTGCGGGAGTGGAGACGACGACTCTCGGTGTCCGTCGCGCCGGTAGTGCTGGAGCTCAGACGCCGCGTTGGAGGAGTCACGGGTCAAGCTGGACGACTTCCTTGCAGAGCGGCTGGAAAGCTGGTTTCTCCGCGGTCGCCATGTTTCTCGAGGCTACAGAGAAAAACGCAAAGGCCGGTTAGTGAGACAGAGGACTGTACAGTAACACAGACAGCACAAGCACTACAACAACTGCCTAAGAGGAAGAAGACAAAGCTCACATTACGGACTATAAAGCAGGATGGCCGGTCGAAGCTCTGTGTGGAATCACGGCTCGAGCTTTGAAAGCAGGGCCGCATCGAAACAGCAGCTCAGAGTCTCCTCCAAATACCTACGATCACGTGATCGCCGGAAACGAAGCTTCCTTACGTCACTGGAACGCAATCGCGGGTCAATGCGCGTGAGTTTCCGGTCCCGCTGTAGACGAGCTGCATATCATCTGAAATATGTACTTAAATAAAACGGAAATACAGAACATGTGTGAATCTGCTTCACTTTCATCATCAAATTATTGACATTCCTCAGCATTCAAGGTTTTTTACTGGAGACGATGTGAAATGACCTGAATAAAAACATTTTACAGCTCTATTTCTGTGTTCAACAGATGTACAGTCTACATGCACATTCAACAGTGCTGTTTCTCCTTAATCTAATAGTGTCAAACATGCTGTTTTGTTTAGGAGGAGAGTAAAGGAATTACACACTCAGATGAAATTCATTCAGTTAAAGGAAGAAACGCAGTCCGACATCGCTGTATGGAGCAGTTTGGACAAAGCTTATGAACACAAGTGAATCAGGCAGTGGTGGTGTAGTATTGTATTTGTACAACAGGTGGCGCAGTAGAGCTGTGAAGCTGAGCAGCATCCAACCACTTTATCCTCATTTCTGCATGAAAGGGTTGATTGATTACAGACTCATTTTTGTGATAAAGGATCTGCCCTGTTTTTAGACTTTTATAAAGCCTCAGTTCAGCAGAGCTTTATTTTATTAAGTAATTATTAGATATTTTCTTTATATTATCTGACAGCAACACACTATATGTCCAAATGTTTTTGGACACCATTTTTTAATCAATGCATTCAGCAATCAGTTGCACCCATTGCTGACACTGTCCCTGTAATGCAGTATTGCCAATAGAATAGGACTCTCTGGAACAGACAAATATGAACCTATCGGCTCCATGCCTAATGCCAATCGTGGGCTAGAGGGGTATAAAGCCTCCAGCATTGAGCTGAGGAGAGGTGAAACTGTGTTCTCTGGAATGATGGTGCTCATGATGCCCTTTACTTCTAGGGTGAGCTGGGGAAACTTTTAGCTTTGAGTTGGAGATGAGGTTGGGTGATTATCCAATATTCTGACCTCACCAATGCTCTTCTTGCTAAATGCATTTCTCACAGCAATGCATCTAGCAGAAAGTCTTCCATGGTAGTAGAAACAGTTACTCCAACAAAAGCAGGCTAAACTTTAATACTTTTTAATACTCTTGAGTTTAAAAGAAACAACAAATAAGCAGGTGTCCAAATACTTTTGTCATATAGTGTATTTCTTAGAAATGCTGAATTCTGTTGTTGAAGAGACTCTGGTCAGTTCTGAGAGCAGCAGGTCTAAACTTAAACCTGGACTAAATAAAGAGAGGAGTTTTAGATTTTACTTTGAGTAGAAACAAATAAACATCCAGAACACATCAGTAATGCAGAACAGCTCTTCATTTAGGCTCTTTTCCTGAACATGATATTAATAATATAAACTTTACAGCTGTTTGGAAAAGATGAAGCATTAAGGAGGAGTCTAAAGTAAGTGTAGAAATGAAGACGCTGCTCAGCACTGATGTGTGTATTAATGATAAACTGATTAGTCGTGTGCTTCTCTGTGGACAAGTTGTGATGAAAACGAGGATCTCAGCCCGTTCTCTACCTACAATGGAAAACACACACACACACGTTAAACACTGCATACACTTCCATCTCCAAATATGAGGGTTTATTTAGGGTGTATTCTACACTGCACACTAACACGTTTCTATAAAACAACAATGGGGCAGAAATGAAAATATTGCAGCACTGATATTAAAAAGTACCACAAGTGTTTGAGCAGCATGAGTATAGAGCTTTTGCACTGACTGCATTTTAAACTGAAGGTCACACTGATGGTCAATAAGAGGAAATATCTCACATACTTTAAAAATGAATCTTAGTCTAGATACAGGAGAGGAAACCTCGGTCTCCTGGTTTAAAAACTGTATGTTGAGGAGTTTAGTCAGTTGTGGATAAATGCTGCATCAGCATGTTCAGAAACTTCAAACAGCAGGTTAGCGTGAGGATTGTTGTGAAAAAGGTTTCTTCTTTTTCCGTCAGGATCTGCTTGAGAGACAACATGACAGATTATCTAGAACATGTCAAGTGATTTGGATAACATCAAATACCTCAGAGTTTAATAGTAGTTAATAATAATAATAATCTGAAGGGGAGTTGAAGCCTCGGTCTCCTGGTTTCCTGCATCACTGTGGGAGCAAAGGTTCCAGCTCAACCACGATCCACAGAGCAGGACTTTCCTATCAGAATTAAACCCAGCCAGTAGGTCAAGACTTAGAGCCATGCTTGAGGGCTACAAGGGGTTTACCCTTGTCGACTTCTTTATTCATTTATTCACTCACCACTCAACTCACATACCTTAATCTTGGGAACTTTAGCCTCCTGGTTCTTTGCTTCATGGTGGACTGTGTGAGAACAGCTTCTGCCTCCACCACTGGACCACAGAGCACAACCTCACAAGCCTGCTGGGAACACGAAGAAGCAGAAACTTCTGCAGAGGAAGCAGAATGATGAGCATCCTGCTGGGAAAAAGTTCAAATTCAGTAGGCATAGCTCCATTCAACCTCACAAGTTAGTCAGAAATTTCATTTTTCTAATGACAAATGACAGGTATTGGGTCCTATGAACAAAACACAAGCACACATTTCACAACACCTAAACACAATAAATGCATGTAGTCTAATGCAAAACTACTGACAAGGTCTTCCAGCTGTAATAAGTGGGCTTTTGTCAAACTGGTGGTTCTCGTGGTGTGCAAACTAACTGACCTCTTTATCTGTTTAGTCTGGTACATTTTAAAAAAGCTCAAGCAGGTTAATCACATGGACATGTCTGACTTTGTCGGTGTCTCCCTGAAAGATAACACCTTCATTCTGTAGTTCTGTAGTTAATGGCTGAGGCGAGGTCAGGTCCATCACCAACTGTGCTTAAAAGTTCTGCATCTGTGTCTACTCCACATTTTCACAATATCCATAGTCTGTAGACTCTACTAGACGCTACTAGAATTCCAGGTTATGTCTGGAAAATCTAGATTACTACTGGCTCTGGTTTTCACAGTTACAGCCTCATTAACTTCATTTAGCATATGGGCTGTCAGTTCAGTTGCTAAAGCGTTCACTTCAGCCATTCAGCTTCTCCACCCTGGTCCTGGAGGCACCCACCGTACATTTAAACATTAAATTAAAGTGAGGTTGCAATAATACTTACTAATTTAATGTTTCTACTGTTTAAGCTCTGCCAGTGTGTTGTGCCACAGCAAATCCTGTCCCAAGTCCCGTGAGCTTCTGAACCTAATATTTCTAAATACAATTATATCATTAACTACAGTTAATTCAGTGTCTCTGCAAATACATTTCAGGATCTAATAAAACCCACAAATTCATTTTACCTTGTGTTGCCAAAGTATGAGCAGGACTAGCAGATTCAGCCCCTGCCTCCCAATATCTAGACAAGCAGCAGCTTCTGGAGCTGTTTAATTCTGCTACTTAGAAGGAGGACTACTTTCAGACACTGGAAAGAAATCAGTACTTTTTCATTACGCTTCAGAGCTAAAATGTGACCCTGGAAGTTTTCAATTCTCACTTAAATAAGAACTAATGAAATATGGGAGGTAAAGTTGAGTTAAACAGAGCTAATGCAGCTCAGCATCAGCTATTAACTCTAACTAATATTCCTACTGGAGGAAACAACAAGACCAGCTAAAACAGCTAACGGCAGAAAGCCCGTGTTGTCGGATGAAACAGTATAGAAAAGTTAGTCCGTTTTTATCAGGAGCTTTTCCAACAACGTGGAAAATAAGAGCCTCTTTTAGAAAGGTTAGAGCTCCCGAAGTTTCTAAGTTAACGCCGAACATCAGCAGCGCTAGCAAGTTAGCTCCTCCAGTCGTACAGCTGAAGTACAAACACACACGAAAGCAGAAAACCAAGCTTTCAAACATTCACTGTACGTTTATGGTCACATATAAGGTAAAAGATCAGCTTAAAAGCAGCTAGTTCACATGAACTCACCTGGCTCTATCGGGAACGTCTGTCCTGGGAGCCTCCTTGAAGTAGACTGACAGACTGGAAGGGGCGATACCGGTGACTGCGCCTCGTCCCAACACAACTGGACTACAGCTTCATTTGGGCAAAGCTGGAGCGACGATGAGGATTGCAGATGGAAAATCTTCCATAAACTCCAAACTGCTGAAGCTCCTCATTTAGATAAGGCTTTAAACACTGTACACTCATATGCAATTGTACACACACTGTTTAATTAGCAGATTTGATTCATTTAGAAAGTCCAGAATATGCTGCCATAGTATTTCTATGTTGTTTATTTGATGAACAATCCACATTTAGTACATCATACATATTTATAGTACTAAACTGTAAATCATACAGATTTAAACATTTTATTATATTTTTATTTTATTAAATAGGTTCATTCTCAGCGTCTTTAAAGCTTGCAGATGAAAACACTGAGAGACAGAAAGTGTAAACTTCAGGACTGGAAATCAGGATGTAATTTAATTTATTAAAAAATAAATGAAGTGAAATGAAAACTTTAACACTGTAGAAGAAATCTGTCTCTACTGGACAGACACGTCACTTCCGGCTGACAGGTCCAGTGCTGCTCTCCTGCTGCTTGTTTCTCCCAGTCATATCTTTGTATCAGGGATGAGCAGAACGAGGCTTTTTAACCAGCTGAAGCAGAAGTGGTTCATTTGAAGCTCTACTGCGCCACCTGTTGTACAAATACAATACTACACCACCACTGCCTGATTCACTTGTGTTCATAAGCTTTGTCCAAACTGACCCCAGAGGAGCATCCAGTGATGTCGGCCTGTGTTTCTTCTTTTAATGAAATGTCTGTGATCTGAGTGTGTAATTGCTTTGTTCTGTTCCTAAACAAAACAGCATGTTTGACACTATTAGATTAAGGAGAAACAGCACTGTTGAATGTGCATGTAGACTGTACATCTGTTGAACACAGAAATAGAGCTGTAAAATGTTTTTATTCAGGTCATTTCACATCGTCTCCAGTAAAAAACCTTGAATGCTGAGGAATGTCAATAATTTGATGATGAAAGTGAAGCAGATTCACACATGTTCTGTATTTCCGTTTTATTTAAGTACATATTTCAGATGATATGCAGCTCGTCTACAGCGGGACCGGAAACTCACGCGCATTGACCCGCGATTGCGTTCCAGTGACGTAAGGAAGCTTCGTTTCCGGCGTTCACGTGATCGTAGGTATTTGGAGGAGACTCTGAGCTGCTGTTTCGATGCGGCCCTGCTTTCAAAGCTCGAGCCGTGATTCCACACAGAGCTTCGACCGGCCATCCTGCTTTATAGTCCGTAATGTGAGCTTTGTCTTCTTCCTCTTAGGCAGTTGTTGTAGTGCTTGTGCTGTCTGTGTTACTGTACAGTCCTCTGTCTCACTAACCGGCCTTTGCGTTTTTCTCTTTAGCCTCGAGAAACATGGCGACCGCGGAGAAACCAGCTTTCCAGCCGCTCTGCAAGGAAGTCGTCCAGCTTGACCCGTGACTCCTCCAACGCGGCGTCTGAGCTCCAGCACTACCGGTGCGACGGACACCGAGAGTCGTCGTCTCCACTCCCGCACCGGAGAGGGACTGGCGGCGTCTGCGTGACCCCGGAAAAGCCGAGGAGCTCCTCGACCACCACGGCCGTTTTTCCCTCTGCTAACCGCTTCAGCTCCTCAGTGTAAAGTATGGAGGAAGGACGACTCTGTGCTACACTCACACTTTAGTACTTTTGGGGGAGCTGCGTGATTCTTAGCTAGGGCTGCCTCTTAGCTACAGAACATGTGAAATCTCCACACTTGAACTGATCTATTTTTGTTCTCTTTCTTAATATGAATAGAACTATAAATGAGGAGGATTTGGGCTGTGCAGGACTCTCAACACCGTTCATACAAACACTGTCGGACCATAATGCTTTAAAACTCAAGGGAAATGAGATGAGGTCTCTGAACTGAACTACATGAACTGTACATTTGACACCATATTTATGAGAATAGCTTGACGTTGCAGAATAACCTAAACAAATCTAAGATGCAGTAAATGACAGTAACTTTAAATTCAGTCAGCAGATGGACAGGAGCTTGAACCGTGTCGTCTGAATGTGTGTGTGAATATTGTAAATGTGTACTGTATGTGTGTTCCAGATTCAGTCCTTGTATCTTGCTGGTGTTTTCACTTGTCTTCCTGACCTTGTGAAGAATGCCTCTCTCGGATGTGTCTCAGGTAAGTCTGATTGTTTTGCAGTACCAGTTTCTGCAGGTGGACCAGATTCACTGACCTGCTGCTCGACACAGGAATCTGCAACAACATTGGGTGATGCTGATGGGAACTCTTTCAGTCGTCCTGAGGAGGTGTTTTCTGTTTCTCCTATAGGTTCTTCCATCTTTAAACCACACCTAACGTCTCACATGTCTCACGTTCTAGTATTGCTGGTACATCACTGTCAACAATGTGAAATTCAATCTTGCATTTTTGATTTGAGTTTTGTTTCAAATCTGATTTGTAGTTCTGTGCTGTGATGACATTGTCTTCAAGTTGGGCACTGGTGCTGAATGCAAAGTTCTTGTTTTATTTTCAGTCCAGTTATTCTATTCCCTTTTGTTGACAGTGTTGATGTTTGTCTAATATTCTGTTTTTCTGATTTCAACTGTTCCGGTGAAGAAATCTTCCTGCTCTGCATGATTTATTTTTTTTCCTCATTCTGCTCTGATTGTTTTGTTGGACACATTTTTGGTAAAGTGATTTTGCTGTTATAGGATTTGCACACTTGTCCATAAGCAGGACATTTGTTTCTGTTCCTGTTCATAATCACATCTGGAGAAGGACAGGAACTTGAACTGTGTCCTGTGAATGTGTGTTCTGTTTTCTGTTTCTTCTATAGGTTCTTCCATCTGGACTGTGAAGAATCGTGGCTGGTCATGATAGCAGGTTGCCCTCTCTGAATTCTCACCTTGTCCCACATGTATATGCTTGGTGGGCTCTTTGTCTGTCTGTCATAATAGCTGTTCTGCTTGAGTTGTCTTCTCTGCAGCTTGTCTTGAATCTGTATTTTGCTTTTCTTCTTTGAATGTCCAGTATGTTTGGATTTTTCTCATTAGGCCATCCTTCCATGGTCCTTGTGTGTAGTAGCTGCATCTCTGGATCATTTGCTGTTGCCTTTCAGAATATAATTTAGCCACTGGCTTTCCGTCCTGCAGAACTGCTGCTCTGAGGCCTTCTGACCTCGCATCTACAGATGGTGTACCAGGTATTTTAACATCATAGAGCTTTAGTGTGGGAGCATTTATCAGCAGAGATTTCAGTTTTTTATAGCTTTGTGCTCGACTTGCCATGGAGTGCCACAGATGTCATGCTCAAGCAGTTTTATGAGGGGTGCGCTGACTTCAGACAGGTTGGGAATAAACTTGGAAAGGTACTGAATCATGCCCTTTAATCTCATGAGTCCCTGCTTGTTTTCTGGTGTAGGCACGTGTGTTACAGCTCTCACTTTATCTCGATCTAGATTGAGACCTTCTGCAGAGAGCATATGGCCATGTACCGGATTTGTGATGATCTGATCTTGTTTTTGTTGAGTTTCAGGTTCCACTGTCTTTCCCTTTTCAGCACTTGGACGAGTCTGCCGTCATGTTTCCTTGACCGTTTCACCCCAGACTAAGATATTGTTCGTAAAGTTGACGACACCTTCCAGGCCTTTAATAGTCTGCAATTGACTTTTGGAATACCTGAAGGACCTGAAGCTGAGGACACCCCAAAAGAAGGTCAAATGAATCTGTATCTTTCAATAGGTATTTTTAATGTGCAGACCTTGGAACTTTCATGATGTTTGATTTGCCAAAATCCTCACCACTGTGACCATGCTGCTTACCCAGTCGTTCGGCTCATGCTGTTTGGTGATTTACACCCCTTCATTTTGTGTAGCTCATCAATGCTTGTTGTCTTTCAGGGCAATCGGGACTTTTCTTGGTGGATGAATTATTGGTGAGACCATGGGATCTACTTAAATGTGGTGATGTCCTGGTAGGAATCCAAGAACAGTGAACAGATCAATGTCTTTCAGAATGTAATTTTACGTTGTGATTCCATGCACTCTTTTAACCACACCTAACATCTCCCATGTCTCACGTTGTAGTATTGCTGGTACATCACCATCAACAATATGTGAAATTCAATTTAGCATTTTTGGCTTTTGTGTTCACAGGTGAGTGGTAGCTTTCCCAGTGGTGACATGCGGTGGCCAGAATATGTGAGTACTCTGCTGAATTCTGCAGTTTCTGGCCCCCGAATTGCTCCCGTATGCTTTCAGCTGGATCCTAAGCTCTTGTGAAGAACAAATGGTGAACATCGGGTAGGTTCTTTCTTGACTCTCAGTAATCCCTGAACTTGTTTTTCAGTTTCTTTCTCTCTGAATTGTAACATGTTGTAGACCTTCACTGCATCTTCCCCAGCGACGTGTGGAAAGGTGGCGCATTGTACTCCTCAACAATCCCACTCTCGGTAAGAAACAGGTAAAACTTTTGCATCTAAAAATCAAATTTTCGACGAGATTGCCTTGCAAGCACAGTGCTGAAGGTGGCTGCAGTTGTGCCACTTGGTTGTGTTCTGCTTGGACCGTGTTGGGCTGCTGTATCCTGCTTGTGTTTTGCATCAAACTTGTTACGCTGCTGTGTTCTGCTTGAACAGTGTCACTTGTTCTATATTATAATTTCGCTGCTGTCCTGCTTGTTTTTCATCATTATGCTGCTGTGTCCTGCTTGTGTTCTGCATGAAAATTATGCTGCTGTGTCCTGCTTGAACAGTGTTGGGCTGCTGTGTCCTGCTTGTGTTTTGCATGACCGTTCTGCTTGAACAGTGTCCCTTAACCTTGTTCTGTATATTAATTGTGCTGCTGTGTTCTGCTTGATTGGTATTTTGCTGCTTTGTCCTGCTTGTGTTTTTCATCAAAATTGTTACGCTGCTGTTTTCTGCTTGAACAACATTTCACTACTGTGTTCTGCTTTTACCATGTTGGGCTGCTGTGTCCTGCATCAAAGTTGATACTCTGTCTTCTGCTTGAACGATATTTTGCTTGTGTTCTGCTTGAACCGTGTTGGGCTGCTGTGTCTTGCCTTTGTTTTGCATATACAGTGAGTCCAAGAAGTATTTGATCCCTTGCTGATTTTCTTTGTTTGCCCACTAATAAAGACACTATCCTTCTGCACTTTTAATGGTAGATATATTCTAACATGGAGAGACAGAATATCAAGACAAAAATCCAGAATATAATTTTAAAGAATATATTTTAATTAATTTGTATTTCAATGAGGAAAATAAGTATTTGATCCCTCTTGCCAAACACACTCAATACTTAGTGGCAAAGCCTTTGTTTGCAAGCACAGCGGTGAGACGTTTGTTGTAGTTAACCACAAGTTTAGCACACACACCAGGGGGAATTTTGGCCCACTCTTCTTTGCAGATCCTCTCTAAATCATGAAGGTTGGTGGGCTGTCGCTTGGCAACTCTGACCTTCAGCTCCCTCCATAGATTTTCGATTGGATTGAGGTCTGGCGACTGGCTGGGCCACTCCATGACCTTAATGTGATTTTTCTTGAGCCAATCCTTTGTTGCCTTTGCTGTATGTTTAGGGTCGTTATCATGTTGGAAGACCCAACCACGGCCCATTTTCAGATCCCTGGCAGAGGGGAGGAGGTTGTCCCTCAGGATTGTGCGGTACATGGCTCCATCCATCTTCCCAGTGATGCGGTGAAGTAGCCCTGTACCCTTGGCAGAGAAACACCCCCAAAACATTATGCTTCCACCTCCATGCTTGACGGTGGGCACAGTGTTCTTGGGGTCATAGGCAGCATTTTTCTTCCTCCACACATGGCGGGTGGAGTTGAGGCCAAAAAGTTCAATTTTGGTCTCGTCTGACCACAAAACCTTCTCCCAATAACTTGGTTCATCTTTCAAATGATCATTGGCATACTTGAGGCGCGCCTCCACATGTGCTCTCTTCAGCAGGGGTACCTTTCGGGCACTGCAGGATGTGAATCCATTGTTGCGCAAAGTGTTGCCAATTGTTTCCTTGCAAACTGTGGTCCCAGCTGCCTTCAGGTCATTTGCTAACTCCTGCCGAGTGGTTGCAGGACGATTTCTGACTGTTCTCAGCATCATTGCCACCCCACGAGGCGAAATCTTCTTTGGAGCACCGGGCCGAGGTCTGTTGATTGTCATGTTATACTCTTTAAACTTTCTGATAATTGCACCAATAGTTGTTACTTTCACATCCAACACCTTACTAATCTTTTTGTAGCCCATTCCAGCTTTGTGAAGGTCAACAATTCTGACTCTGAGGTCCTGTGACAGCTCTTTGGTTTTACCCATGTTGGAGACTTGAAATCTGTGTGATCTGTCTGATTCTGTGGACAGGTGTTTTTCACACAAGTGATTAGTGAGAACAGGTGGCTTCAGGTCAGGTAACAAGTTGATTGGGAGTGTCTAACTGGTCTGTAAAAGCCAGAACTGCTAATGAATACTAAGGGATCAAATACTTATTTCACTCCATGAAATACAAATCAATTAATATATATTCCTTAGATTTATTTTCTGGATTTTCTTTTTAATATTCTGTCTCTCCATGTAAGAATACATCTACCATTAAAAGTATAGAATGATCATGTCTTTATTAGTGGGCCAACGAAGAAAATCAGCAAGGGATCAAATACTTCTTGGACTCACTGTAAATGGTTACACTGCTGTGTTCTGTATAATTTTTGTTGCTTTGTTGTGCTTGAGTGGTGTTACAGTGCTGTTCATAATCATACATAAACCTAAACCTTTTCTTCAATATTTGTATTTATTTATTTTCCTCACTGAATCGTAACATGATGTAGACCTTCACTGCATCTTTCCCAGCGATGTGCAGAAAGGTGGCGCATTGGACTTTTTCAGACTCAACAATCCCACTTTTGGTAAGAAACGGGTAAAACTTTTTTACAAGATTGCCTTGCAAGCAAAGTGCTAAAGGTGGCTACAGCTGTGCCACTTGCTTGTGATCTGCTTGAACCGTGTTAGGCTGCTGTGTCCTGCTTGTGTTCTGCCTGAAAATGTTACGCTGTTGTGTCATGCTTGATTTGTATTTCGCTGCTGTATTCTGCTTGTGTCCTGCATCAAAATTATGCAGCTGTCTTGCTTGAACGATATTTCGCCGCTGTGCCACTTTTTTGTGTCCTGCTTGAACAGTGTTGGGCTGCTTTGTCCTGCTTGTGTTTTTCATCAAAACTGTTACGCTGCTGTGTTCTGCCTGACCGATGTCAATCAACTGTGTCCTGCTTGTGTTTTGCATGAAAATGGTGGTCATGCTGCTGTGTTCTGTATAAATTGTTTTGCTGCTTTGTCCTAAACCTTTTCCTTATTATTTTTGTTTTTTTATTTTTTTGTAAGAAACTGGTAAAACCAATTTTCGACGAGATTGCCTTGCCAACACAGTGCTGAAGGTGGCTGCAGCTGTGCCACTTGGTTGTGTTCTGCTTGGGCCGTGTTGGGCTGCTGTGTCCTGCTTGTGTTTTGCATCAAACTTGTTACGCTGCTGTGTTCTGCTTGAACAGCGTCACTTAACCTTGTTCTATATAATAATTTCGCTGCTGTCCTGCTTGTGTTTTTCATCAACATTATGCTGCTGTGCTCTGCTTGAACAATTTCGCTAATGTGTTGTGCTTGAACCATGTTGGGCTGCTGTGTCTTGCTTGAACGGTGCTGGGCTGCTGTGTCCTGCTTGTGTTTTGCATGAAAATGGTTACGCTTCTGTGTTCTGCTCTAACAATATTTTGCTGAGTTCTGTTTAATTACGCTGCTGAGTCCTGCTTGAACCGTGTTGGGCTGCCGTGTCCTGCTTGTTTTACATGAAACTTATGCTGCTGTGTTCTGTATAAATTGTTTTGCTGCTTTGTTGTGCTTGAGCGGTGTTACAATGCTGTTCATATTCATACATAAACCTAAACCTTTTCTTCATTATTTCTTCTTTTCTCCATGTGCTGAGCTGCCCCCTGCTGTCTGCTGGTGCGAGTGCATTTGTGTTTGGCTGCTCTTTCCTACCCTGTCCTGCTGTAACCCTTCAAAAAAGTCTGTTCATTTTTAGCTAGTTTGGATTTGCTCGTGTTCAAACCCAACTGTTTGTTTTGTTTCTGTCGTTCTGTTTTGTATTTTATTAAGCACTTTTTTTTCACTTCACTTGATGTCCCTTTGTTTGCACAGCAGATATTCATGGCCTTTGTCTATGTCTGATCTGTTTCTCTCAGCAACCTTGCCCATAACAGGTCTTCCCTAATACCACAAACACTCCTGTCTCTGATTAACAAGTCATGCAACTCACTGAATTCATGGTCTGTGGAAGAAGCCTCTCTGTATGGTTCTCTCGGATGTGCCTTAAGTAAGTCAGATTGTTTTGCAATACCGGCTTCTACAGGTGGACCATATTCACTGACCTGCAGCTCGAAACAGGAATAGGCAACAACATTGGGTGATGCTGATGGACAGGAGCTTGAACTGTGTCCTCTGAATGTGTTTGTGAATATTGTAAATGTGTACTGTATGTGTGTTCCAGATTCAGTCCTTGTATTTTGCTGGTGTTTTCTTGTCTTCCTGACCTTGTGAAGAATGCCTCTCTCTGATGTGTCTCAGGTAAGTCTGATTGTTTTGCAATACCAGTTTCTGCAGGTGGACCAGATTCACTGACCTGCAGCTCGACACAGGAATCAGCAACAACATTGGGTGATGCTGATGGGAACTCTCAGTCGTCCTGAGGAGGTGTTTTTTGTTTCTCCTATAGGTTCTTCCATTATGTCTCACGTCCTAGTATTGCAGTCAACAATGTGAAATTCAATCTTGCATTTTTGGCTTTTGTGTTCACAGGTGAGTGTTAGCTTTCCTAATGGTGACATGCAGTGGCTAGAATATGTGAGTGGTTTTCAAGCTGAATTCTGGAGTTTTGTTTCAAATCTGATTTGTAGATCTGTGCTGTAATGACATTGTCTTTAGACTGGACACTGGTGCTGAATGCAACGTTCTTGTTTTATTTTGATTTTCAGTTCTGTGTTATTTTCACTTTTGTTGTGACTGTCAATGTTTTTTTGATGTATTGAGTTTTTCCAGTTTCAACTTTTCCAATGAAGAAATCGTCCTGCTCTGTCTTTTGTTTAACTGCATGATTTTTTTTTTCTGATTTTTGATTGTTTTGTTTTTTACACATTTTTGGTAAAGTGATTTTCTGTTGCAGGATTTACACACTTGGCCAAAGGCAGGACAGTGTTTCTGTGTATGTTCATAACCACATCTGGAGCAGCTTGCTTCTGTTGCTTGTTCATTTTTAGCTAGTTTGGATTTGCTCTTGTGTTCAAACCCAACTGTTTGTTTTTGTTTTGTATTTCATTAAGCACTTTTTTTTTTTCACTTCACTTGATGTCCCTTCGTTTGCACAGCAGATATTCATGGCCTTTGTCTATGTCTGCTCTGTTTCTCTCCGCAACCTTGCCCACAATAGGTCTTCCCCAATACCACAAGCACTCCTGTCTCTGATTAACGAGTCATGCAACTCACTGAATTCATGGTCTTTTGCCTTCTTCAGGTCTGTGGTGTACGCATCAATGCTTTCAACAGGCCAGAGAAAAGCTGAGGGCTCCTCGAACATCACTTGCTAACCAGTCCCTCAGTGTAAAGTATGGACTAATGTGAAATTCAATCTTACATTTTTGATTTTTAAGTTTTGTTTCAAATCTGATTTGTAGATCTGTGCTGTGATGTTGTCTTCAAGTTGGGCACTGGTGCTGAATGCAAAGTTCTTGTTTTATTTTCAGTCCAGTTATTCTATTCACTTTTTGTTGTGACAGTGTTGATGTTTGTCTAATATTCTGTTTTTCTGATTTCAACTGTTACAATGAAGAAATCTTCCTGCTCTGTCTTTTGTTCAACTGCATGATTTTTTTTTTTTCTCATTCTGCTCTGATTGTTTTGTTTTACACATTTTTGGTAAAGTGATTTTCTGTTGCAGGATTTACACACTTGGCCATAAGCAGGACATTGTTTCTGTTTCTGTTCATAACCACATCTGGAGCAGCTTGCTTCTGCTGCTTGTTCATTTTTAGCTAGTTTGGATTTGCTCTTTTGTTCAAACCCAACTATTTGTTTTGTTTCTGTCGTTCTGTTTTGTATTTCATTGAGCACTTTTTTTTTCACTTTGCTTGATGTCCCTTCATTTGCACAGCAGATATTCATGGCCTTTGTCTATGTTCCATCTGTTTCTCTCAGCAACCTTGCCCATAATTGGTCTTACCTAATACCACAAGCACTCTTGTCTCTAACTAAGAAGTCATGTAACTCCCCAAATTCATGGTCTTTTGCCTTTTTCAGGTCTGTGGAAGAAGCCTCTCCGTATGCTTCTCTTGCATGTGCCTCAGGTAAGTAAGATTGTTTTGTTTCACATTTCTTGTTTCAGTTTCTTTCTCTCTTAATTGTAACATGTTGTAGACCTTCACTGCATCTTCCCCAGCAACGTGCGAAAAGGTGGCGCATTGTACTCCTCAACAATCCCACTCTCGGTAAGAAACAGGTAAAACTTTTGCATCTAAAAATCCAATTTTTGACGAGATTACCTTGCAAGCACAGTGCTAAAGGTGGCTGCAGCTGTGCCACTTGCTTGTGTTCTGCTTGGACCGTGTTGGGCTGCTGTATCCTGCTTGTGTTCTGCATCAAACTTGTTACGCTGCTGTCTTCTGCTTGAACAGTGTAACTTGTTCTATATAATACTTTCGCTGCTGTCCTGCTTGTTTTTCATCAACATTATGCTGCTGTGTCCTGCTTGTGTTTTGCTTGACTGTTCTGCTAGAACAGTGTCCCTTAACCTTGTTCTGTATATTAACTGTGCTGCTGTGTTCTGCTTGATTGGTATTTTGCTGCTTTGTCCTGCTTGTGTTTTTCATCAAAATTGTTACACTGCTGTTTTCTGCTTGAAAGATATTTTGCTGGTGTGCCACTTGCTTGTGTTCTGCTTGTACCGTGTTGGGCTGCTGTGTCCTGCTTGTGTTTTGCACATAAATGGTTACACTGCTGTGTTCTGTATAATTTTTGTTGCCTTGTTGTGCTTGAGTGGTGTTACAGTGCTGTTCATATTCATATATAAACCTAAACCTTTTCTTCATAATTTTTATTTATTTATTTATTTTTCTCACTGAATTGTAACATGTTTTAGACCTTCACTGCATCTTCCCCAGCGATGTGCAAAAAGGTGGCGCATTGGACTCCTCAACAACCCCACTCTCTGTAAGAAACGGGTAAAACATTTGCACCCACAGTCTCCAATTTTCGACGAGATTGCCTTGCAATCACGGTGTTGAAGATGGCTGCAGCTGTGCCACTTGCTTGTGTTCTGCTTGAACCGTGTTGGGCTGCTGTGTCCTGCTTGTTTTGCATGAAACTGACGCTGCTGTGTTCTGTATAATTAGTTTTGCTGCTTTGTTGTGCTTGAGCAGTGTTACAGTGCTGTTCATATTCATACATAAACCCAAAACTTTTCATTATTTTTGTTCCCTTCATTTCTTCTCTTCCCCATATGCTGAGCTGCCCCCTGCTGTCTGCTGGTGCGAGTGTATTTGTGTTGGTATTTGTGTGGCTGCTCTTTCCTACCCTGTCCTGCTGTGTAACCCTTCTAAAAAGTCTGTGATTTCTCCCCCCCCCCCAACACTCCTGTCTCTAATTAATGAGTCATGCACATCACCGAATTCATGGTCTTTCGCCTTCTTCAGGTCTGTGGTGTACGCATCAGTGCTTTCAAGGGGCCCGAGAAAAGCAGAGGGCTCCTCAAACATCACTGTCGGGTTTTACCCTCTGCTAACCGGTCCCTCAGTGTAAAGTATGGACTAAGGATGACTCTGTGGTACACTTTATTGTGTTTGGTTGACATGCTTGATTGTTACCTACAGGTGTCTCTTTGGTACATAACATAGGTGACATCCCCACACTTGTTGTGTGTGTTCTTTCTTTCTTTCTTTCTTTTTTTTTTCTTCCATATATAAGAATGAGAATAGCTTGATGTTGCAGAATAAACTAAACAAATCTAAGATGCAGTAAATGACAGTAACTTTAAATTCAGTCAGCAGATGGACAGGAGCTTGAACCGTGTCCTCTGAATGTGTGTGTGAATATTGTAAATGTGTACTGTATGTGTGTTCCAGATTCAGTCCTTGTATCGTGCTGGTGTTTTCACTTGTCTTCCTGACCTTGTGAAGAATGCCTCTCTCTGATGTGTCTCAGGTAAGTCTGATTGTTTTGCAGTACCAGTTTCTGCAGGTGGACCAGATTCACTGACCTGCTGCTCGACACAGGAATCTCCAACAACATTGGGTGATGCTGATGGGAACTGTTTCAGTCGTCCTGAGGAGGTGTTTTCTGTTTCTCCTATAGATTCTTCCATCATGTCTCATGTTCTAGTATTGCTGGTACATCACTGTCAACAATGTGAATTTCAATCTTGCATTTTTGATTTGAGTTTTGTTTCAAATCTGATTTGTAGATCTGTGCTGTGATGACATTGTCTTCAAGTTGGGCACTGGTGCTGAATGCAAAGTTCTTGTTTTATTTTCAGTCCAGTTATTCTATTCACTTTTGTTGTGACAGTGTTGATGTTTGTCTAATATTCTGATTTCAACTGTTCTAATGAAGAAATTTTCCTGCTCTGTTCAACTGCATGATTTTTTTTTTTTTTCCCTCATTCTGCTCTGATTGTTTTGTTAGACACATTTTTGGTAAAGTGATTTTGCTGTTACAGGATTTGCACACTATGCCATAAGCAGGACATTGTTTGTTTCTGTTCACAACCACATCTGGAGAAGGACAGGAACTTGAACTGTGTCCTGTGAATGTGTGTTCTGTTTTCTGTTTCTTCTGTAGGTTCTTCCATCTGGCGTCTGGACTGTGAAGAATCGTGGCTGGTCATGATAGCAGGTTGCTCTCTCTGAATTCTCACCTTGTTCCACATGTATATGCTTGGTGGGCTCTTTGTCTGTCTGTCATAATAGCTGTTCTGCTTGAGTTGTCTTCTCTGCAGCTTATCTTAAATTTGTATTTTGCTTTTCTGCTTTGAATGTTGAATGTTTGGATTTTTCTCATTGGGCCATCCTTCCATGATCCTTGTGTGTAGTAGCTGCATCTCTGGATCATTTGCTGTTGCCTTTCGGAATGTAATTTAGCCACTGGCTTTCCCTCCTGCAGAACTGCTGCTCCGAAACCTTCTGAGCTCGAATCTACAGATGGTGTAGCAAGTATTTATTTATTTATTTTTTTACATCATAGAGCTTTAGTGTGGGAGCATTTATCAGCAGAGACTTCAGATTGTTATAGCTTTGTGTTTGACTTTCTCCCCAGTGCCACGGAGTGTCATGCTCGAGCAGTTTTCTGAGAGGTGCGCCGACTTCAGTAAGGTTGGGAATAAATTTGGAAAGGTACTGAATCATGCCCATTAATCTCATGAGTGCCTGCTGTTTTTCTGGTGAAGGCATGTGTGTTACAGCTCTCACTTTATCTCTATCTAGATTGAGACCTTCTGCAGAGAGCATATGGCCATGTACTGGATTTGTGGTGATCTGATCTTTCACTTGTTTTTGTTGAGTTTCAGGTTCCGCTGACTTTTCCTTTTCAGCGCTTGGATGAGTCTTCCGTCATGTTTGACCGTTTCACCCCAGACTAAGATATCGTTTGTAACGTTATGTGGGAGTATGTGAGTACTTTGCTGAATTCTGCAGTTTCTGGTCCCCAAATTCCTCCTGTACACTTTCAGCTGGACCCTGAGCTCTCGTGAAGAACAAATGGCGAATATCGGGTAGGTTCTTTCTTGACTCTCAGTAATCCCTGAACTTGTTTTTCAGCACATTCCTTGTTTGTTTCTTTCTCTCTGAATTGTAACATGTTGTAGACCTTCACTACATTTTCCCCAGCGATGTGCGGAAAGGTGGCGCGTTGTACTTCTCAACAATCCCACTCAGGTCAAACAGGTCAAACTTTTGCACCTAAAAATCCAATTTTTGATGAGATTGCCTTGCAAGCACAGTGCTGAAGGAGGCTGCAGCTGTGCCACTTGCTTGTGTTCAGCTTAGACTGTCTTGGGCTGCTGTGTCCTGCTTGTGTTCTGCATCAAAATTATTACGCTGCTGTGTTCTGCTTGAACAGTGTCACTCTTTCTGTATAATAATTTCGCTGCTGTCCTGCTTGTGTTTTTCATCAACATTATGCTGCTGTGTCCTGCTTGAACGATATTTCGCTAATGTGTCCTGCTTGAACCATGTTGGGCTGCTGTGTCCTGCTTGAACTGTGTTGGGCTGCTGTGTCCTGCTTGTGTTTTGTCTAAAAATTGTTTATGCTGCTGTGTTCTGCTTGATTGGTATTTCGCTGCTCTGTCCTGCTTGTGTTTTTCATCAGAATTGTTACGCTGCTGTGTTCTGTGTTTTCTGATTGAACTATATTTCGCTGCTGTGCCACTTGCTTGTGTTCTGCTTGAATGGCGTTGGGCTGCTGTGTCCTGCTTGTGTTTTGCATGAAAATAATGCTGTATTCTGTATAAATTGTTTTGCTGCTTTGTTGTGCTTGAGCGGTGTTAGTGCTGTTCATATTCATATATAAACCTAAACCTTTTCTTCATAATTTTTATTTATCTATTTATTTTCCTCACTGAATTGTAACATGTTGTAGACCTTCACTGCATCTTCCCCAGCGATGTGCAGAAAGGTGGCGCATTGTACTCCTCAACAATCCCACTCTCTGTAAGAAACAGGTAAAACTTTTCCACCCACAGTCTCCAATTTTTTTTACAAGATTGCCTTGCAAGCACAGTGCTGAAGGTGGCTGCAGCTGTGCAACTTGCTTGTGTTCTGCTTGAACCGTGTTGGGCTGCTGTGTCCTGCTTGCGTTTTACATGAAAACGATGCTGCTGTGTTCTGTATAAATTGTTTAGCTGCTTTGTTGTGCTTGAGCGGTGTTACAGTGCTGTTCATATTCATACATAAACCTAAACCTTTTCTTCATTATTTTTATTGCTTCCTTCATTTCTTCTTTTCCCCATGTGCTGAGCTGCCCTCTGCTGTCTGATGGTGTGAGTGCATTTGTGTTTAGCTGCTCTTTCCTACCCTGTCCTGCTGTAACATCTCCGTAAGAAATGTAACGTGTAACGTCTGTAAGAAACAGGTAAAACTTTTGCACCCACAGTCTCCAATTTTTTACAAGATTGCCTTGCGAGCACAGTGCTAAAGGTGGCTGCAGCTGTGCAACTTGCTTGTGTTCTGCTTGAACCGTGTTGGGCTGCTGTGTCCTGCTTGTGTTCTGCATCAAAATTATTACGCTGCTGTGTTCTGCTTGAACCATATTTCGCTGCTGTGCCACTTTTGTGTCCTGCTTGAACAGTGTTGGGCTGCTGTGTCCTGCTTGTTTTGCATGACCGTTCTGCTTGAACAGTGTCACCTTGTTCTGTATATTAATTGTGCTGCTTTGTCCTGCTTTTACCATGTTGGGCTGCTGTGTTCTGCATCAAAATTGTTACTCTGCTGTCTTCTGCTTGAATGATATTTCGCTGCTGTGCCACTTGCTTGTGTTCTGCTTGAACAGTGTTGGGCTGCTGTGTCCTGCTTGTGTTTTGCATAAAAAGGATGCTGCGGTGTTCTGTATAAATTGTTTTGCTGCTTTGTTGTGCTTGAGCGGTGTTACAATGCTGTTCATATTCATATATAAACCTAAACATTTTCTTCATTATTATTATTATTTTTATTATTATTATTATTAATATTTTATTTTATTTAATTTTTTCCTTCATTTCTTCTCTTCCCCATGTGCTGAGCTGCCCCCTGCTGTCTGCGGGTGCGAGTGCGTTTGTGTTTGGCTGCTCTTTCCTACCCTGTCCTGCTGTAACCCTTCTAAAAAGTTTTTGCTGTGATTTCTCCCCTCCTCTCCTCCTCCTAACCCTTTGTGTTTTTTCTCTTTCACATGTGTTGAGATGCCCAGTTTCAAGTGTTCCATCGGCAGACCTGGCTCTCACCACCACTCTCCTGCCTGCTGTCCGGTTCTGAGGCCTCGAATGGAGTCCACCTCACTGCATGGACTTCATTTCACTCGTTTTCATCTTTTTATGGCTTGAAGGCACGTTGGCACATTTCTTTGACACTGTTGCCACTGGCTTGCTCAAAAGAGGCTTGGACCCGGATCTCTGTAAAGCTGCTGTGTGACCACATTTGTTGTGAAAGCGCTGTATAAATAAAATTTATTTGAATTGAATACTGTATTCTGTGTGAGTTATGCTCCTCTATGCTGGTTGTGTAGTGTTATGCTACCGTATTCTGGTTGAAAGAGTACTGGTACTGTATTCTGTATTAAAATAATTATTCTGTCTTCTGAATGAAAGCGTTCTGCTACTCTGTTGTGAATAAACAGTTTCAGGCTACTGTGTTCTGTAAGACATCGTTACGCTACTCTATTCTGGTAGAACAGTGTTCTGTTACTGTGGTCTGTAGGAAAGTTCTGCTACTTTTCATTCAGAATTCAGTAGCATAGCTCTGAATACGGGATACAACAGTGTTGCGCTTCACATTCAACACAGAGCTTGTAGCGCCCCCTATGGATTCTGTAAGAGGATTATTGTAGCCCATTTTTCAGATAACATGATTCAGCTCCCTGAAATGTATGAACATACTGTAAATATCAGAAATCAAACATTTCATACCCCACTGTATCTAGCTTAAAGTACCTGAAACAGAATTTTACACAGTTGAAAAGACCTAAAATAAAATGTTCATTTTACCACATCCTGTAGTTTAAAGTACCTGACCGAGAACGCCAAATGTTTCACCCCACACAGGAGAAATGACCTGAAATGAAATGCTAAATTCTCCACTTCATACATCTGATAGAACTTGACAAATGCTTCACTCCATAGTTAAGAGCTTGAACTTCAGAGAAACAGCTAATTAGTACAAAGCTAATTTACATATATCTTAAAGGCACTGTAATAAACAAACAGACAGTTTTAATTGTAAGGGATAAAGTGTGATTTTTGGTTCACAGAACTCCACAAACACTAAGTAGGACTGAAGAGAAAAGAGGAAAAATGGAGTTTATGGTCCTTTAACATAATATTTGGACATTTAGGCCCAGCCCTAGGTGTGTCTTAATCTTCACACATCACTGCTATTACATTATCAAAAATGTTAAAAAACAAAAAAATACATTTAAAATAATGACAGGATACAGGGTGGTAAAAGGTGCCTTGCATGCAGAGTTCAGTGGAGTCTCATCAAATTCCTGGATCCTGGAGTGGATTCTGCCTAGTGAATGACCTGCAGAAAGCTGGGACCAACGTTTCAAAGGCTACCATCAGTAACACACTACGCCGCCAGGGACTCAGATCTTGCAGTGCCAGACGTGTTCCCCTGCTTAAGCCAGTACATATCCGGGCGCGTCTGAAGTTTGCTAGAGAGCATTTGGATGTTCAGGAAGAGTATTGGGAGAATGTCTTATGGTCATATGAAACCAAAGTAGAGCTGTTTGGTACAAACACAACTCGTTGTGTTTGGAGGAGAGTGAATGCTGAGTTGCATCCAAAGAACACCATACCAACTGTGAAGCATGGGGGTGGCAACATCATGCTTTGGGGCTGTTTCTCTGCAAAGGGACTAGGACGACTGGTCCGTGTACATAAAATAATGAATGGGGCCATGTATTGTGAGATTTTGAGTGTAAACCTCCTTGCAATGCAAGGGCATTGAAGACGAAACGTGGCTGGGTCTTTCAGCATGACAACGATCCCAAGCACACTGCCAGGCCAACAAAGAAGTGGCTTTGTAAGAAGCATTTCAAGGTCCTGGAGTGGCCTAGCCAGTCTCCAGATCTCAACCTAGAAAACCTTTGGAGGGAGTTGAAAGCCCGTCTTGCCCACCGACCCCAAAACATCACTGCTCTAGAGGAGATCTGCATGGAGGAATGGGCCAACATACCAGCAACGGTGTGTGCCAACCTTGTGAAGACTTACAAAAACATTTGACCTCTGTCATTGCCAACAAAGGATATATAACAAAGTATTGAGATGAACTTTTGTTATTGACCAAATACTTATTTTCCACCATTATTTGCAAATAAATTCTTTAAAAATCAGACAATGTGATTTTCAGATTTTTTTTTCTCATTTTGTCTCTCATAGTTGAGGTTTACCTATGATGTCAATTACAGGCCTCTCATCTTTTTAAGTGGGAGAACTTGCACAATTGGTGACTGACTAAATACTTGTTTTTCCCCATTGTATGTATGTATGTATGTACGTGTGTTTTTAGTGTTTGTTCACTGTCCAAAGAATGCAATTACTTGTTTTAGCATTTGGAGCAAGAACTGACTTTCTGCTTTATTACATTTTCACCCAGTGTAAAGACTGATGAAGCTGTATAAACATTAGAACTGACCCAAATGGAGAAACACTTTTTTGGACAGCAATAACGTAAGCTTGTGTGTGTGTGTGTCAATTATACAACAATTACCTGTCTCCTACTTCTGATTTCACAATTGCCTCAGACTACATTGGTGTATTCACTGTGAAGAGAGTGAACAATGTCCTTATGTCAGACATCTTGGGCTCTAGCAGTACTCTGTTGCATAAAAAGCAAAGAGCATTACAACATAAACTACATCAATAATAAGAGGAAATGATCTGTGGTGTAGTATTGCTGAAATAATAATGCATTCTTCTTGGTTGAAGGGTTTTGCAGCGCGTTTGTGAGCTTGCGCTTGTTTAGTGAATCTGCGGCGCGTTTGTTAAATGTAGAGCCATGTTGTCGTTTTGATGAAGGGCTTTCTGCTTCTGCTGCGCGTTTGTGAACCTGCAGCGCGGTGGGTCTTCTCGCCCACCGTACTTTATATTAGGGCTGGACAGAACGAGGCTTTTTAACCCAGTTGAAGACAAAGTGGTTGGAGGCTCGACAGCTCTACTGCACCTGCTGTTCTAATAAAACACTACACCTCCATCGCCTGATTCTGATTTTTCCCTCCAAATAAAAGTCAGCTTGTAAAATCCTAAAGTCCAGCAGAAAGAATTCACTATGGAAAATGATTCTAGCAGCATTATGAGGAAAACGTCAGGTTAAACTGGTTAGAGAGGCTTTTTACTATCAGCCTTAGTGTTTTCTTTGTTCAGTTCCTGAAACTAAAATGTAATGAATATCCCTGATAAATTACTTATCTACACCAAAACCACTTAAATATCATGGATTCACATTTTTAAAAATGATTTCTTGTGAAGTTGTTTAATCAGGATAGCAGTAATTCCCTAAGATATCTATAAAGCAATGTTATTTATAGTGTAGTTCAGTGGTAATGTGCATGTGTCAGAGCTTGGTGAAGCGCAGGCTTTGAGGCTACTGCCATACATACAGCAATATGGGAAATAAGACAATCCATAACATTAGAATTACAGAGAATTACAGAAGAGACAGTTCACAGTTTGGGTTTTCACTGATTATTGTGTTCATATATACAGGAGAGGAGAGCAGGGCACACTCACACACAGTTTGATATTTTGGATAATTGAATTCAGGAAAGTATTTCAGAAATATGAATAATATTGTTAACATAAACAACCTGCACAAATAAACAAGTTATCAATTCAGCTCAAAGCACTGCTTATTAAATCACAGTACTGCTTATAAAATCAAATGGGTCAAAGGAAGGGCTTGTTTGAGACATAATGAGATAAAACAGTAAATAGTCACAGAGAAAAGAACAGTTCATATAAGATGTGTAAAAAATGACTAATGAGGTTATTTAGGTGTTAAGTTTGTACTGAGGTGGCTTTACAGGGCTTCTCTGTTCTGTAGTTAGTGTTTCTATAGTTTCTCACTTCAGAAATGGGACAGGTTGTGTGAACACGGCTCTTCTGCAAAGCATACTGTGGATTATTCTAGTTACAATATTCAAAAAGAAGTGTATTCTTTACAGTGTGCTTTGCAGAAGAGCCGTGTTCACTCACCTTTTTCAATACTACTGTGAGGGACGATGTACCTAAATGTTTCACTCACCTGTACACCTGTGTAATGTGACGTGATAAAAGTGATTTGATTTTATTTTTTGTTGGCTCAATGGGTTGTTAGAAGAGATGTCCACAAGGGGGTGCTATGGTGCCATTATTCCTGGTAACTCTGCTGGTGACAGAGTGCTAAGAAGGCTGAGAGAAACTATAGAGAAAGTCTACCAGCTGTTATTCTTTACAGACCTCTTTCTTTTGGGTTGGTACTCAGTACACTGCACACACCTACATGTGAAATCTTAAAAGACATGATGTTCTAAAAAATGTTTTATTCATTTATTTCTTTATGATATTAATTAACAACTAAATTTAGCATACACATTTTAGACTGCATGCTTTATGAATTGTCTGCTAAGAAATAGAGAGCCTGTTGCAGAGGTGGGTGGTCACTAGTTACCTTTACACATGATAATAGGAGAATGAGGATGGGAGTGTAGTTTTCCTTTCCTAGTCATGAACTCCATTTTTGAGTGTAATGTTGTCATGTTATGTTGGTGAGCATCTGCATGGCTCTGTGATGGATCACGCGTCTAATTTCAGAGCTTTTTTAGACCAAAAATATAAGTAAATGAAATCAACCGTAACAGACACTGATTGTAAGTTCCAGTGCAGCTCTATAAGTTATTCAGTATTGAAGTATTTTATTTTAATTCACTAATTTTCTACATCTGTCACACTGCCAATAAAACGTGAAGCTCTGGAGCAGCCGCACAGTGACCTAAGGAATAGAGGGATTTTAGTCCCCAGCACTGGCTTAAGGAGCAGTTGAACTGTGTTCTCTGGAGTGATGGAGCTCCATCCAATACCTTGGGCTGATTTGGAGTGCATAGACTTATCATGCAGCATCAGTGCATTAGGAATTGCTACGTGAACCAGACCTTACGACCGCGACTTTTCCTGTGCCTGTGTCCACAGAAGGAGATTTCACTGGGCATCCGTTTGAAATACAGGTGCAGAACAAGTGCTTAAACAATGATGCACCACTGATAGCTAGAACTGCAGCTGGCTCTCCGGATCTGCTGAACGATATTAGGGTACAGAATGACTTCCCCGCCCCTCCTCAGACAACCAATGGGCCTCTTGCACACTCATGCCCTGGGGATTCAGCAATGTATGTAGTGGGTATATATTAATGGGTGCATGTCAGAGTTCAGCCAGTTCAGAGTGTGAGGGGGAGAAGAGTGTTTGTCAGTCTGGCTGTCCTGGACTTCACACTCCTGTAGCGTCGGCCTGATGGTAGGAGCGTGAAGAGGCTGTATTGAGGGTGTGTACTGTCCCTGATAATGCTGTGGGTGCTGTACTGTAAAAAAAAGTATGTTTATGACAATTAACTGTACTGTAAGTATAGTGTATATAGATGACTGTGCTGTAAAATGTGTGTAATATAAATTAGTACATTAAATTACAATAATCTATTGTGAATTAATGTTCTGTAAATTTACCATCTGTTTATTATAATTTAGTGTACTGATTATATTTTAGTGTACAATAAATGTAGTGTACTGTAGTTTTACTGTAATGTAGTATACTGTATATTTATTACAATTAACTGCTGAATTCATTCAATTCATAATTTCATTAAATTCATTAAATGAATCCAGTTTTACGTACAACAGAATGAACTTACAGTGGACGAAATAAGTATTTGATCCCCCACAGATTTTGAAAGTTTGTATTCTAACAAATAATTAAACAGTCTATGATTTTTATGGTAGCTTTATTTTAACAGTGAGAGATGGAATATCAAAAAGACAATCTAGAAAATGAATTAATATTTAAATAAAAAATAATTTGCATTTCATTGAGGGAACTAAGTATTTGATCCCCCTAAAAACCATGATTAATGTTTGTTCCCACAGACCACTGACACACCTTAATCTCAGTGAAGTTGTTACCTGCATGAGAGACACCTGTCCCAAATTGTCACCTGTGTAAAAGGCCACCTGCCAAGAGACTCAGTGACACTCCAACATCTCCACCATGGGCAAGACTAAAGAGCTGTCTAAAGATGTCAGGGACAAAACTGTTGAGCCACACAAGGCTGGAATGGGCTACAAAGCCATAAGTAAGAAGCTGGATGAGAAGCTGACAACTGTTGGTGCAATTATTCGGAAGTGGAAGAAGTACAACATTACTGTCAATAGACCTAGGCCTGGAGCTCCTTGTGGAGTCTTACTGATCATGAGAAAGGTTAAAAATCAGCCAAGAATTACATGGAAGGAGCTGGTTAATGATCTTAAGGCAGCTGGGACCACAGTCTCCAAAAAAAACATTGGTAATACACTGAGACGTAATGGTTTAAAATCCTGCAGTGCACGCAAGGTTCCTCTGCTCAAGAAGGCTCATGTCCAGGCTCTTTTGAGCAAGCCAGTGGCAACAGTGGCAAGGAAAAACTCAAAAGGGGAACCCATCTTCCTCTGGTCGACACTGGATAGCATGCATGCAGGTAAAGAGTCACAAGCAATCCTTCTAAAGCATTTTGTAAACAAAATGTACATGACCGCATAACTCTGTTCACAGAGAATACAGTAGCAGAACTATTAAAGAACACAGTTGCGTGACAATTTTCATACAGAATACAATAGCATCAATTTTACCTTTAGAAGTCAACAGGGTCACATTTTTCATACAAAATACAGTAGCATATAATCACTCAAACAGCAGATAGGAGCATGAATCTAAATACAGAATACAACAGTGCTGCTCTTCATATTCAACATAGAGCTTTAAGCTCCCTCTATTAATTCATTTTCCATACATCATTCATCCACCTTCAGGCTGCAGTAGTTTAGCCCCACTAAGACAATAATGCTTAAGTTGCATTTCAGAAAAATGCAGCCAATCAGAAGAAGCTCATTTACATAACGACACAGTAATAGAAACAGCTTGTTATTATTTTTATGGACTAAGGGCAGGTTTTGGTACATAAAACAATGTAAGTAAGACTGAAGAGAAAAGGTAAAATAAAATGACTTGGAGAGTAAGGGTAATACTAGAACTCTACAAAGCCATGGATGTTGTTGCTCACTGTTCAAAAGGCAGCATCACTGTTATTTTATCAGTGACAAACAACTCGACCATGTGGTAGCTCAGACAGAGCAGAGGCAGGTAGTAAAGACCTGGTGTTCGGTCAGAGCAACATGACAGCACAGTAAGACCTTCAGCTCCACCAGATGGACGTTACAACAGTCTACTTGCACGGTCTGATTGATTGTGAGATGTATATGGAGCATTCAGAGGGATTTGAAGGAAAGTCAAATACAGCTGTGAACTGAATAAGTCACTGTATGCTCTTAAACAGTCTGGATTATCAGGATGAAAATGGCTTTCCACAGAAACCAGCAGACCATTGTGTCTACGACAAACACACTGAAAGTCTGAGGTTGAGGTAAAAAAAGATGCCAACAGCATTCAAGATGAAGGATCTAGGAAAACTGAACCATTTTCTAGGTACTGATTTCAATCAAAGTCAAGGCGCAGTAAATAGGAGTCAAAAGAATTACACATCAAAAGTACCTGAACAATTTGGTAGGTCAGACTGTAACCAAGGTCCAACCACAAATCCCAATCACAAAGCAGCATGTAGCTTGTTTGTTGTGATGAGGCGCACAAGACCTGATCAAAGTTGGAGCAGTTAAATAGTCGCAGTACTTGTCTGAGCCAAACAAACAACACTGGACTGCAGTCGAGCATGTAATTAGGTACTTAAAGGGTACAACTGATCATGAACCATTACAAAAAGAGTGGAGACAAACTGAAACTTGAGGTAAACTTGAACTAAACATTGCCTCTTACTTCCTGCTCTGTCTACACATGAAGCAGAACATATGACACACATATGGAAGACAACATTTTTGGGGCATCTGCGGCTGCTAGGACTAAAGGACACAATATTAAACTCCTCACACGAGTGAACAGGATAAAGACAGTGATGAAAATGAAGACGCATATGCTGACGTTTGGAAGCTTGTTTCTGGATGTTTCTAGAGGAATGCTAAGGGTTCCAGACAAGTAATGGGAGTGGATTACATTATTACTACCAATGTCAGCAGGAATAACAGTTTATGACTGCTGGTAAGTTTGGTAACAGTGCTGAAAGGGAATCTAGGGTGTTTGATGTTATTGCATTTAACAACATTTCTTTGATTCTGATTGGAGCAACACTGTCAAGACTATACCAGAGCACAGCCTGCAGATCATCTGTTACATGCTCTGCATCTGCAGGGTGAGATGGTTCAATCTGCAAGGTTATTAATGAAAACACTAGCTGTTGAGGTTGTTATGGTACATTTGCTAATAAAGGGGGTGGCAGGTGGAGATCATGTTTGAAGTAGTTCTAAAACAGGATTAGGTGTTGGTTGGAGATGGAGTCAGGTGGAGAAATACAGAGTTCTCTTAATACCCAGGGGCAAAATTTAACCTAATGTTAAGGGGGTCCTGAATCAATGTCTGATCAGTAGAAAGAGCTGCTTCTGATAAAAACCACAGCAAATTCACCAAGACCATAGACTGTGATAAGCAGGAAATTGTGCTGCTTTTTGGAAGCCGGAGACTAGCCTGCCACTTTAAGACTAAGCACCCCAAAAGATGGTTAACAGATCTCCTTCTCTACTACGAGTCCCGTCTCCCTAACCAACATCACTAACAGGATTGGCTTTGTTGTTTCTTGCCAACGTGGGAGAGGCTGTGTTTGTGAAATGCACCAAAGCTCGGTCAACTACATGTTCAGGTAGGTCGAGTGAGAGACATCGTTCAATAGTTACGTGCACAAAAATTTCACCTTGTACCGATTCAGTAATACAGTGCAGTTTATTACAAATGAGGAATGATTCCATAGTCCATCATACGGACCTGGTGCCTACCCTGAGTGTGTGTGACAGTTAGCCTAGTTTGGTGATCTATTAAAAGATTAGGAGCTACTTTACATCAAGTCAATGAGTAGAATCAACAGTAATGGTAATACTCACACTCTACAAAGCCAGGACTGATTTTGCTCACTGTTCATAAAGCAACATCACCGTGTTACAACCCGACTGAGTGGCAGCTCAAACAGAGGAGAGGTAGGCAGAAACGACTTGGTGTTAGGTTGGAGAAACACGATCAAGGTTAGAATGGAGCACAGTCTGCAGATCATCTGTTAGATGATCAAGATCTTTAGGGTGCACTTCTACCTCTGCACTTGACCACATCAAAATACAGCTGAGTGAAATTGGAGAACCCTCAGACTCGCCTTAGCTGACTGTGTCAGATTTTGAAGACCAGACACTGACCAACTACTGACTACTGTTATAGGGTCTGAAATGGACCACAGAGCAAAAGACAACCATGTTTACCATTTGTGTCTGACACAGATGGAATTTGGCCTCCTCCTTTAACCCATCCATGCAGTGAACACACACAGTGACAGTGCCTGGAGTGGTGGGCAGCCATTGCTGTGGTGCACGGGGAGCAAAGAGGGTGAAGGGCCTTGCTTATGGGCCAAACAGTGGCAGCTTGCCGAGCCAGGTATTGAACCCTTGACCCGGTCATCAATAGCTCGGTGCTCCAACTGCTGAGTCACCACTTCCCCTAAAAGGTGTCTTTTGGCAGTGGCAGTCCAAACCCACACTACCAAAGAGACTCCAGACAACCCAGCCCCTTAGACCACTCAGCCACACTAACAAAATCCCAGCTTTGGGTTGAAGCTACGAAAGAGGAGAGGACTTCTCTCGGGCTGGAGTGAACGCGTGAGTGAACACACATGGGTCTACGATTTAAAACAGTGTAGATGGGTCTGAAATGTACAAAGGGTTACAGTCAAGTAATGACCTTGAGCTCCACCATGGCATGAAAAAACAAAAAAACTAAATGGTAATAAATTGAACCTAAACTCTACATACAAGGGAAATCTGCTCAGACTAGAAACACTGTAAAAAACACAAGACCATGTCTGTTCTACGTGTCTTACAGAACACCAAACCCATACTGACCAGGCAATGTCAGATGATGATGAATATGATGATGATGATGATTTCCATGAGGAGAGGTGTGTACCCCTCTGCTGACAGCTAACCGTGTTAATCAGACTCAGGTTCAAGAAAGACAGACATGGTACACGCTATGCAAAGAGAAAGCACCTCAGGATTTAGCTGACTACGTGTCAGATATTGAAGACCAGACACTGACCAATCAGTGCAGACAAAAAGGGTGAAGAATTCTCTTTATTGTATTAAAAGCTGGGATTGTAACTACTTCAGGTGTGTTACTCAGCCCTCAGCATACCTTAATTTCAGTGATATCTTAGTACTTTAAAGCCACAATCTTGTTGTTTTAATTGTAGAGTCCCCCTGTCCTGCACGTTTTATTGCAGGGTGTTCAGCTGCAGCTTTTCCATCCTAAACAGGCTGCGGGACACCTGATTCCACTTGTTTAATCAATTAGTGAGTCTTCAAACAACTGATTACATGTGCTTCTGCTTGGCTGGTATGAAAAGCTGTAACCACACTGGCCCTTTGTGAGTAAGATTGAACACCCACACCACTGAGGGAGGGTTTGTAACTCATGATCAATAAGATAAAGGCATGTGTTTGAAAAGCTTCTCAATGTAGGAATGCAGATATGGGATCAGAGCCCTCTGTTATTTACAAAGACAAGAACTGCTCCGAAATTAGTGCATTACCTAGCAGCTGATTGTCTGCTTATATAAAGAGGCTTTTAACTCTTTCAAATAATCTTATTGTCTTAGTTTCTGCTGTTCCCACATTTACCACACCTTTACCTTTATGACAAATTCCAGCAGATTTTAAAAGTACTGAGAAAAGAAGTTATTCAGTGAATCAAGACGTGTGTCCACTATTCTTAAAAGCTCATGTATAGACCTTGATGGTCAGGCAGAGTTTTAAACTGCTTTAAGAGAAAATGCAGGAGCAGTGCTTGAGCAGTTCTCTACCAGCTACATGATCTATATAGAAACAGAACTCCAGCAGAATCCACTCTGTGCATGAACTTGATGAGACTCCACTGAACTCTGCGTGCAAGGCACCTTTTACCACCCTGTATCCTGTCATTAATTTAAATGCATTTTTTAATAATGCAATAGCATTAAACATTTTTGATAATGTAATAGCAGTGATGTGTGAAGATTAAGACACACCTAGGGCTGGGCCTAAATGTCCGAATATTATATTAAAGGACCATAAACTCCATTTTTCCTCTTTTCTCTTCAATCCTACTTAGTGTTTGTGGAGTTGTGTGAACAAAAAATCACGCTTCATCTCTTACAATTAAAACTGGCTGTTTTTTATTTGAGGTCTTTTCAACTGTGTGAAATTCTGTTTCAGGTACTTTAAGCTAGATACAGTGGGGTATGAAATGTTTGATTTCTGATTTTAACAATATTTTTAGGATTACATTTCAGGGAGGTGAATCATGTTATCTGAAAAATGGGCTACGCTAATCCCCTTATAGAATCCATAGGGGGCTCTACATGCTCTGTGTTGAATGTGAAGCGCAATGCTGTTGTATCCCGTATTCAGAGCTATGCTACTGAATTCTGTATGAGAAGTAGCAGAACTTTCCTACAGACCACAGTAACAGAACCCTGTTCTACCAGAATAGAGTAGCGTAACGATGTCTTACAGAACACAGTAGCCTGAAACTGTTCATTCACAACAGAGTAGCATAACGCTTTCATTCAGAAGACATTAGAATCATTATTTCGATATAGAATACAGTACCAGTACTCTTTCAACCAGAATACGGTAGCATAACACTACACAACCAGCATAGAGGAGCATAACTCACACAGAATACAGTATTCAGTTCAAATGAATTTTATTTATACAGCACTTTCACAACAAATGTGGTCACACAGCAGCGTTACAGAGATCCGGGTCCAAGCCTCTTCTGAGCAAGCAAGTGGCAACAGTGGCAAGGAAAAACTCTCTCAGATCGAGAGGAAGAAACCTTGAGAGGAACCAAGACTCAAAAAGGGAACCCATCCTCCTCTGGTCGACACCGCATAGCACAACGAAAAGCAGAACAGGAATAAAACATGGAATTAAGGGAATCTGGCCAACGTGCCGTCAAGCCATAAAAAGATGAAAACATGAGTGAAATGAAGTCCATGCAGGTACACGGTCACAAGCACAGCCATGCCGTGAGGTGAGGATGACTCAATTCGAGGCCCCAAAACCAGACAGTGGTCAGGAGGGTGGTGGAGAGAGCGAGGTCTGCCGATGGAACAGTTGAAACTGGGCATCTCAACATATGTGAAAGAGAGAGAAAACACAAAGGGTTAGGAGGAAGGGGGCAAAAACTTTTTAGAAGGGTTACAGCAGGACAGGGTAGGAAAGAGCAGCCAAACACAAATACACTCGCACCAGCAGACAGCAGGGGGCAGCTCAGCACATGGGGGAAGAGAGAAGAAATGAAGGAAAAAATAATAATAATGAAGAAAAGGTTTAGGTTTATATATGAATATGAACAGCACTGTAACACCGCTCAAGCAAAACAAAGCAACAAAACAATTTATACAGAACACAGCAGTGTAATCATTCTCATGTAGAACACAAGCAGGACACAGCAGCCCAACACGGTTCAAGCAGACCACAAGCAAGTGGCACAGCTGCAGCCACCTTTAGCACTGTGCTTGCAAGGCAATCTTGTAAAAAATTGGAGACTGTGGGTGCAAATGTTTGACCGGTTTCTTACAGAGAGTGGGATTGTTGAGGAGAACAATGCGCCACCTTTCCGCACGTCGCTGGGGAAAATGTAGTGAAGGTCTACAACATGTTACAATTCAGTGAGTGAAGAAACTGAAACAAGAAATGTGCTGAAAAACAAGTTCAGCGATTACTGAGAGTCAAGAAAGAACCTACCCGATGTTCACCATTTGTTCTTCATGAGAGCTCAGGATCCAGCTGAAAGCACTGAGGTGTACGGGAGGAATTCGGGGACCAGAAACTGCAGATTTCAGCAAAGTACTCACATACTCTGGACACCACATGTCACCGCTGGGAAAGCTACCACTCACCTGTGAACACAAAAGCCAAAAATGCTAAACTGAATTTCACATATTGTTGATTGTGATGTACCAGCAATACTAGGACATGAGACATGGGAGATGTTACAGCAGGACAGGGTAGGAAAGAGCAGCCAAACACAAATGCACTCGTACCAGCAGACAGCAGGGGGCAACTCAGCACATGGGGAAAAGAAGAAATGAAGGAAAAAATAAAAATAATGAAGAAAAGGTTTAGGTTTATGTATGAATATGAACAGCACTGTAACACCGCTCAAGCACAACAAAGCAGCAAAACTAATTATACAGAACACAGCAGCATCATTTTCATGCAAAACAAGCAGGACACAGCAGCCCAACATGGTTCAAGCAGGACACAGCATTGAATTTCACATTGTTGTCAGTGATGTACAAGAAATGTACAAGAAAGATGTGAGACATGTGAGACGTTAGGTGTGGTTTAAAGATGAAAGAACCTATAGGAGAAACAGAAAACACCTTCTCAGGACGACTGAAAGAGTTCCCATCAGCATCACCCAATGTTGTTGCAGATTCCTGTGTCGAGCCGCAGGTCAGCGATTCTGGTCCACCTGCAGAAACTGGTACTGCAAAACAATCAGACTTACCTGAGTCACATCCGAGAGAGGCATACAGAGAGGCTTCTTCCACAGACCTGAAAAAGGAAAAAGATCATGAATTCAGTGAGTTGCATGACTCATTAATCAGAGACAGAGACAGGACTGTTTGTGGTATTAGGGAAGACCTATTGTGGGCAAGGTTGCTGCTTTTGCACTGACTGCATTTTAAACTGAAGGTCACACTGATGGTCAATAAGAGGAAATATCTCACATACTTTAAAAATGAATCTTAGTCTAGATGCAAGAGAGGAAACCTCGGTCTCCTGGTTTAAAAACTGTATGTTGAGGAGTTTAGTCAGTTGTGGATAAATGCTGCGTCAGCATGTTTAGAAACTTCAAACAGCATGTTAGCGTGTGGGTTGATGGGAAAAGGATTTCTTGGATCTCAGACTCCACAGATCGCTTTGGCCTCCCAGGGATCAAACTCCCTCTCTCTCAATGACAGGAGCAGCGATTAGACGGTGTTGTGTTGCTGCGTATTTTCTAACTGAACTGACGGTTAGAATCAGTGTAGGTACCGAACCCAAGCACAGATTTTACCTTTGAAGATTTTCTATTCTAAAATGATGAAACCTCCTGGGGTGGTGAAGCTGATCAACAACACATTTATTTCTTATAAATGTCAGTAGGGGGATTTCTCTGAAGACTGTTCTCTGATGAAGGCTGGTAGCTGGATTGGTTCTTGAGAGGACCTGATGCTCCCTGGAACTGAAGTTCAAAATGGAAAGCTGTGTATTAGACATCTCTCCTGTTGTGAAAGACATTAGTGTCAAGTAGAAAACATGAACCTTCTTAGGGCCTTTATTCCTTCACCTCTTAAACTCCCAGACTTTCTAAGGATTATTATTCAGCAAGGACATGGAATACAGCACACACTGGCCAAATCCTTCTAAAGGTAGAGGAGTGAGGAATGAGTTCCTGTGGAGTTTCAGAGGTTAAAAGGGTTCATGATGTTCACCACAGTTTAAACAAACACTGAAAGTTACCTGGAATCGTGCTGGACATCTTCTCTAACTGGCTACAAGGGGTATAGTCTTCCTTTTCTTCAGGTTCTGCTTGAGAGACAACATGACAGATTATCTAGAACATGTCAAGTGATTTGGATAACATCAAATACCTCAGAGTTTGATGCTAGTTAATAATAATAATAATCTGAAGGGGAGTTGAAGCCTCGGTCTCCTGGTTTCCTGCATCACTGTGGGAGCAAAGGTTCTAGCTCAACCACGATCCACAGAGCAGGACTTTCCTATCAGAATTGAACCCAGCTAGTAGGCCAACACTTAGAGTCATGCTTGAGGGCTACAAGGGGTGTACCCTTGTTGACTTCGTCAGGATCTGTTGGAGGGACACAACCAGAACACATACATACATATATATATATATATATATATATATATATATATATATATATATATATATATATATATATATATATATATATATATAGACACACACACACACACACACACACACACATTTATGGTATTTAGCTGACTCTCTTATCCAAAGCGACTTATGTCTCCCACATGATGTGGCAGCTCAGTGGCAGGTAGTGGTGTTATTCATTGTGCCACACCAACCGTTATTGGTTGGTGCCCACACCAATTTATATTTATTCACGCATCACACAACTAACATACCTTAATCTTGGTGAACTTTAGCCTCCTGGTTTTTTGCTTCATGGTGGACTGTGTGAGAACAGCTTCTGCCTCCACCACTGCACAAAGAGGAAGACTGAGACTCTTGCTCTGTGGACTGGAGCGGGATGACGTCTAGATCAGAATAAGCTCTGCTGTTTCCCTCAAACTGATTGACGTCCACCACAAAAAAACTGCCTATAACTCTGGAGAGGAGACAGAACAGAGGTGGAACACAAGTCATCTTTGATTATTTACTTCTTGTCACTGTTGGTGTCACTGTGCATCGTTCAGCTATTCAGCGCACTTTGCACAAGGAGAGGCTATCTGTCCAAATACATGTACTATGGGAGAGTAATGCAGAAGAAGCCTTTTCTGCTCACAAGCCACAAACAGAGTCGCTTGAGGTATGCTAAAGCACATTTAAACAAGCCAGCTTCACTTTGGAATAAGGTGCTGTGGAACTAAAATGGAGGTATTTGGACATAACAAGGGGCGGTGTACATGGTGGAAAGGGAACACAGCATTCCAAGACAAACACTTGCTACCCACAGTAAAAGTTGGTGGCGGTTCCATCATGCTGTGGGGCTGTGTGGCCAGTGCAGATACTGGGAATCTTGTTAAAGTTGTTGGTCGCATGGATTCCAGTCAATTGACAATTGATGCAGCATTCAACTTTAAGATTAAGGATGTATTCGCTAAACTATGCCCAGATTTTAAAGTTCAGTCTCACGTGATCGATCTTTTCTTAAATATCCAGTGGTTGTGGTCCTCAGCTGATTCAGCTGATGGAATGAAGATTCTTGACGTGCCGTCCAGGTACTGCTTCTAGGAATGTTCATCTTTCTGGCTTCTGGTCCAGGAAAAGTTCCCAGGAAATGTTCGCTTTACCCTCGTTCAGGTCGTGACCACCCGTTCCACCCGTGATTTTAAGAAAGTAGCTGTGTGGGAACGCTGATCAGATGTCCAGCTGAAATTCGAAAAGGTTTCTAAGGTGATTAGAGTTAGGCCCATCAAGAGCTGGCTGTCCTTTGTTAGGACAATGGTAGAGGACCTCCTTGGTTCCTTTGTTTATCTCTGTTGGGTGTTTGTTTACCTGGCTGGGGAAACAGGTTGGTTCTTTGTTGGGACAGTCTTTTTAATCACCTGTGTAGCCACACCCATTTTCCTCCTCTGGTGCTGTCACCTACTGGTGAGCAAGGGTACCTACGTCCCCCGTTGGTCTTCAGGGTATGATTTATCGTACATTTGAAGAGCACTTATGGATGAAATGTCCACTGGGAGAGATAAAGTTCATGGCAGGTCAAGCAAGTCCTTCCAATTCTTAGCGGGTTAGTTTTCCACGAGGTGTTCCTATAAGACTGAAAACATCTGGGCAGCTTTATGCAAACATCTGGGTCGTTCTGGTTGACTAACCAAACTTACAATGCATAATAATGTTGGTCATGTTAAAGCTTTGAATTATATGATTGCATCATAAAAAAAATACATAAATAAATAAAAAACACCAAATATGATTTAATATTGTGGAAATGATTAGATAGATGGCTTTTGATGGAAAGGAGGAAGTATCATCATTAAGCCTTATAGAGAGGAAAGTTAGTAAAGGTGTTAGCTTTCTTGACTGGGATGGATACCTGATGCGTCAGGGTAATTAATAACCATGTTGTCTATATAACATGTGGACCCCTTGTGCTTTCCTGGGAATCAGGTTGTTTCCTGATCAATGGCTTGTGACTTTGTTGACAGTCTGTTTTAGACTGTATGTATTACATGTTGCAGGAGGTTAATTAAGAGTTAAGCTGACATTAGGTTGACTAATGCCTTATAGGAAGATATCCCATGATCTTAGTTTTAGACTTTGCTTAGGTCAAGTAATTCCACATTTTTGATTGAGTAATTAATTGTCAGGCAGTGTTTCGGTTATTCACATCAAGACTAGTCTTGCGATGGACTAGTGAGGATAAATGTTTCAGGATCCTAAAGCCAAGCATAGACTTGAGCTTAGTGATTTGAACACGTGTCTGCATAAGTAAGTATGTTTATGTAATTATGTTTCAAGAAAAGATAAATCAATATATTGCTGCATTGGTCACCCGTACTCGCTAGGTTTGTACAATGGTGGTAGCAGATATGCTGTCCAATAATCTATGTACATATGCTGTATGCATTTAAAAGAGTTTGATATGGAAAGGGTAAGCAGAAAATAGTAGCTATGCTGGACACTGCTGGAAGCCTAGTTACCAAAATACTGTGCAGTAAGCTACCAACACCCTGTCACTGCTGTGCTAGTCTATACCCTTTAGTACTAGTGTGTAGTATGCAATTGGGACGAAGCCTAAATCCCCTATCAGATGTTGGAGTGTTTAGTGCGCCCTTCTTTACCTCTGTTTGAGCCATGGAAGCTCAGGTACCAGCACTAATGCATGGCCTTAATAGCTGATATGACCAAATACGATCAAATAAATAAATAAATAAATAAATAAATAAATAAATAAATAAATAAATAAATATGTATATGTGCTTTTACTGTGCGTTTACCTCAGTCTGGACACTTTTCTGTCAGAACTATTTGCTGAGTCCTCGAACCGCTTCGCCTCAGCCAGCTCTCGACCGGCTGATGAAATCCCGAAACCCTGCTCATTGGTCCCACAGGACTGATTGACAGGAGTTTAAACCAATAAGATTACAGAAACAATTTGTGTGAACAAATACAGAAAATAAGAGAGTTAATCTGTAATTGAAAATACTTATTTAATAACGTGTTAATACAGTAATAAGAACTATATTTATAAACAGTAAATACTAGGGATACATATATAATAAAAATACAGAAATAATAAATAATTTTACTGGACACTCATCAGTCCTTCTGGGGTGTCGGACAGGCTGTAAGTGTGTGTGATTAATTTGGTGATTGATATGATGATTGATCAGTGATTGATCAGTGTGTTTTGGTTTGGTATCTTAGCTTTTAGCAATTATTTAGTCAATCGCCATCTCCCTGCTCTCTTTCTATGGGCAGAAATTTTGTCCAATGGCTGCATGGAGCTGCAGGATCACAGCTGGCCATAAATGAATGAATGAATGAATGAATGAATGAATGAATGAAGGCCCCAAACCTGACAAAATTAAAGTGGATGAAGCTGGAATCTTCATGAGAATTTCCCCACTGCGGGACTAATAAAGGACTATCTTATCTTATCTTAGGTGATCAAAACTGATGCAGAAATGAGCTGTATAGCTGTAGGTCTTCTTAGCGTGTTCTTCTGTGGTGTTTGTGGCCGGTGGACCTCAGAGCAGTACTGATCAAATTTTACGGCTGGCCATAAATGAATGAATGAATGAGTGAATGAATGAATGAATGAATGAATGAATGAATGAAGGCCCCAAACCTGAAAAAATGCTTAGAAAAAAAAAAATTAAATCCTTAGTGATTTCCTGAGTGTCCCCTGGTCAGATCTACGATCTTGAGATGAGAAGTTGTGATTCAGGAGGCGTTTGAACCGTATTTCTGCGCTGTATTATTGCAAAGATATTAATAGAAACACGGAGACAACATCGTAAAAAAGTAATTAGCATTAAACAGTAGCATTTATTAGATTCCGAAAAAAGGACCTGTCCCAGCAAAGGGGGGCATCCGGTCACCCTTTCTGATCACTCCCAAAGGAGCTGGTTCAGTTGTTTGAGGTGTCGAATTACTGGACAACAGTGAGGGTTCCGCCATTCCTTGTTTACCCTGGTTACCATGGTTACACCATGGCCAGAGGTTTAGTACAGCTCCCTGCAGAAGTCAATGGCAGTGGCCAAGTGGCCAATCAGAGGGCACGGTTTTAAAAAATGTCAGTCGAAGATGTCATAATGGTCTCTTTGACATCCCTGTGACATCACGGCCCCACAGAGCAGTATAAATAGACCCTGCAGAGCTCACCCTCACTCTGAGCCTTTCACTCACGCAGTGCAAAGGAGCAGTCAGTGGCATTACCAGTTCTCACCTGAACCAAGACCGAAACCGGGGAAATGGAGCAGTGGAAGGCCGAGCGGGAGTCCCTGCTGTTTCAGCTCAAGGAGGCCCAAGAGAGCATTGAGAAGGAGAAGGCAGCCAGGCTGAGGGAGCGGAAAGCCAACACAAGGAGGCACAACCGCTGGATAAAAAGGGTCAACACAACAAGGGACCAGGACATTGAAAAGGAGACGTACGAGCTACGTGCCAAAATTCAGGACCTGGAGGAGGCCAAGCAGGAGGTAAAGGACTCGCTGGACTTCCAGTCGGAAATCCTACGACAGGTCAGCGAGGAGCTGGCAGACAACAAAACCAGGCTCAGCAGGTGCAGGGTGCTGGCAGAGCAGCTGTACGCCCAAAACATGGAGCTGCATGCATTGAACTGGTACAAGAACCAGGAGCTGGAAGTCCTGCGACAGGAAAGGGCTCTTACAGAGGCACTGGACAAAGAATACAACCTGGTATCGGCTCTTCCTCCAGTGGCAATGCAAAAGCAGAGGGTCATGGAGGAGCTGAAGCAGAAGGCAGCTGCTGCAGAGGAGGCCGCTGCGGAGAGGGCCGCTGCAGAGAGGGCAGCTGCGGAGAAGGCAGCTGCGGAGAAGGCAGCTGCGGAGAAGGCCGCTGCAGAGAGGGCCGCTGCGGAGAGGGCAGTTGCGGAGAAGGCCGCCGCAGAGAGGGCCGCCGCGGAGAGGGCCGCTGTGGAGAGGGCTGCTGCTGAGAGGGCCGCTGAGGAGAAGAGCCTCAGCCTTTGTAGCCTTCTCAGCCTTCTCAGGGCGAGGCTTAAAGGCTTCTGGAGCCGACTCTCTGCTGCATGCAGAAAGAGGAAGTGAGAGAGGGAGACAGAAACCGAAACCGAAACTGAAACCGAAAAAAAAAAAAAAAAGGAAGGGAATAACAAGAAGGGAACAGAAAGAGACAGAGTGACGATGAAGATGAAGGGAAAGACAGAAGGCAACAGAAAGAGACAGAGTGACGATGAAGATGAAGGGAAAGACAGAAGGCATCAGAAAGAGACAGAGTGATGATGAAGATGAAGGGAAAGACAGAAGCAACAGAGACAGAGTAACGATGAAGATGAAGGAAAAGACAGAAGGCAACAGAAAGAGACAGAGTGACGATGAAGATAAAGGGAAAGACAGAGAGCATCAGAACGAGACAGAGTGACGATGAAGATGAAGGGAAAGACAGAAGGCAACAGAAAGAGACAGAGTGACGATGAAGATGAAGGGAAAGACAGAAGGCAACAGAAAGAGACAGAGTGACGATGAAGATGAAGGGAAAGACAGAAGGCATCAGAAAGAGACAGAGTGACGATGAAGATGAAGGGAAAGACAGAAGCAACAGAGACAGAGTGACGATGAAGATGAAGGAAAAGACAGAAGGCAACAGAAAGAGACAGAGTGACGATGAAGATAAAGGGAAAGACAGAGAGCATCAGAACGAGACAGAGTGACGATGAAGATGAAGGGAAAGACAGAAGGCAACAGAAAGAGACAGAGTGACGATGAAGATGAAGGGAAAGACAGAAGCATCAGAAAGAGACAGAGTGACGATGAAGATGAAGGGAAAGACAGAAGGCATCAGAAAGAGACAGAGTGATGATGAAGATGAAGGGAAAGACAGAAGCAACAGAAAGAGACAGAGTGACGATGAAGATGAAGGGAAAGACAGAAGGCATCAGAAAGAGACAGAGTGACGATGAAGATGAAGGGAAAGACAGAAGGCATCAGAAAGAGACAGAGTGATGATGAAGATGAAGGGAAAGACAGAAGGCAACAGAAAGAGACAGAGTGACGATGAAGATGAAGGGAAAGACAGAAGCAACAGAAAGAGACAGAGTGACGATGAAGATGAAGGGAGAGTCAGAAGGCAACAGAAAGAGACAGAGTGACGATGAAGATAAAGGGAAAGACAGAGAGCATCAGAACGAGACAGAGTGACGATGAAGATGAAGGGAAAGACAGAAGGCAACAGAAAGAGACAGAGTGACGATGAAGATGAAGGGAAAGACAGAAGCATCAGAAAGAGACAGAGTGACGATGAAGATGAAGGGAAAGACAGAAGGCAACAGAAAGAGACAGAGTGACGATGAAGATGAAGGGAAAGACAGAAGCAACAGAAAGAGACAGAGTGACGATGAAGATGAAGGGAAAGACAGAAGGCATCAGAAAGAGACAGAGTGACGATGAAGATGAAGGGAAAGACAGAAGCAACAGAAAGAGACAGAGTGACGATGAAGATGAAGGGAAAGTCAGAAGGCAACAGAAAGAGACAGAGTGACGATGAAGATAAAGGGAAAGACAGAGAGCATCAGAACGAGACAGAGTGACGATGAAGATGAAGGGAAAGACAGAAGGCAACAGAAAGAGACAGAGTGACGATGAAGATGAAGGGAAAGACAGAAGGCATCAGAAAGAGACAGAGTGACGATGAAGATGAAGGGAAAGACAGAAGGCATCAGAAAGAGACAGAGTGATGATGAAGATGAAGGGAAAGACAGAAGGCAACAGAAAGAGACAGAGTGACGATGAAGATGAAGGGAAAGACAGAAGCAACAGAAAGAGACAGAGTGACGATGAAGATGAAGGGAGAGTCAGAAGGCAACAGAAAGAGACAGAGTGACGATGAAGATAAAGGGAAAGACAGAGAGCATCAGAACGAGACAGAGTGACGATGAAGATGAAGGGAAAGACAGAAGGCAACAGAAAGAGACAGAGTGACGATGAAGATGAAGGGAAAGACAGAAGCATCAGAAAGAGACAGAGTGACGATGAAGATGAAGGGAAAGACAGAAGGCAACAGAAAGAGACAGAGTGACGATGAAGATGAAGGGAAAGACAGAAGCAACAGAAAGAGACAGAGTGACGATGAAGATGAAGGGAAAGACAGAAGGCATCAGAAAGAGACAGAGTGACGATGAAGATGAAGGGAAAGACAGAAGCAACAGAAAGAGACAGAGTGACGATGAAGATGAAGGGAAAGTCAGAAGGCAACAGAAAGAGACAGAGTGACGATGAAGATAAAGGGAAAGACAGAGAGCATCAGAACGAGACAGAGTGACGATGAAGATGAAGGGAAAGACAGAAGGCAACAGAAAGAGACAGAGTGACGATGAAGATGAAGGGAAAGACAGAAGCATCAGAAAGAGACAGAGTGACGATGAAGATGAAGGGAAAGACAGAAGGCAACAGAAAGAGACAGAGTGACGATGAAGATGAAGGGAAAGACAGAAGCAACAGAAAGAGACAGAGTGACGATGAAGATGAAGGGAAAGACAGAAGCAACAGAAAGAGACAGAGTGACGATGAAGATGAAGGGAAAGTCAGAAGGCAACAGAAAGAGACAGAGTGATGATGAAGATGAAGGGAAAGACAAGGCATCAGAAAGAGACAGAGTGACGATGAAGATGAAGGGAAAGACAGAAGGCATCAGAAAGAGACAGAGTGACGATGAAGATGAAGGGAAAGACAGAAGGCAACAGAAAGAGACACAGTGACGATGAAGATGAAGGGAAAGACAGAAGGCAACAGAAAGAGACAGAGTGACGATGAAGATGAAGGGAATTAAAGAGACAGAAGAAGGGTAGAGAAAGAAAGTGTGGGGGAAATGGGGACGTTAATCACAATGACATCATAAAATGGGCTGGATACCCAGCCTCAGAATTCTCAAATAATTAAACAAATCAGTCCCATTAATAAATGAAATCGGCCTCATTAATAAATGAAATTTGGCCTCATAAATAAATGAAATGGGCCTCATTAATAAATGAAATGGCCCTCATTAATAAATGAAATGGGCCTCATAAATGAAATCGGCCTCATTAATAAATGAAATTGGCCTCATTAATAAATGAAATGGGCCTCATAAATAAATTAAATGGGACTTAAAAATAAAATGGGCCTCATTAATAAATGAAATGGGCCTCATTAATTAATTAAATCAGCCTCATTAATTAATGAAATCAGCCTCATTAATTAATGAAATCAGCCTCATAAATGAAATCGGTCTCATTAATAAATAAAATCGGCCTCATTAATAAATGAAATCGCTGTCATATGTTCAAATCATTAATATCTCAAACGCTAATTTCTAACTAGAGAAAGCTATATCAATGATTTGAGATCTGAAGGTTTAATTAATAATAGTATTACAATAACAGCCAGTATCAAATGATATCAAGACAAACAAACTGGAATAAATAAATGAAGCAGGTATTAACACAAACTACTCTAAACACAATAACACCCTCAGTCAGTATTAGTGATGCACGATGATATATCTGCGGCCGGTATATTATTTACCGATATATCGATTTTTTCTGTTATAGGTTCGCTAACTGAGGTGGCGGCTGCTCGTCCAGCTCAAGCGCCTCACCTCGCCACACCAGCTTTGCTGCAAACGGGGAGAACACGGCGACAAGCGCGGCGTGACTCCACCCACTACGCGCGGCAAGGGAGCGGAACTCCAGCGCATAGTGGGCTACCGACCTGTCACCCTGCTCCAGCCACAGCAGCAGGTCGTCCGGCGTGAGCCCCCCTCGGGGACACTGAAACACTGTCTTAAAGTGCTTCACGTACTCCGAGAAGGGCTTCACGCTCAGCTCCTCCCAGGTGGCGCTGGCCCAATCCAGAGCTTCTCCAGCGAGATGGGATACGAAGAAGGCAACCTTCGCCTGGTCAGTGCTGGTTCCCTGACAACTTAAATAAACCGAGCACTGAAATACGAACCCCTCGCAAAGCTCTGGATCACCAGAATATGTATCCGGAATGTCCATCGGATACGGACTAGGGATGTGGCGGGGAGTTATGTTGCTGTAAAAAACATAACAACAAACATGCAAATGAAAGAAAACAGCACAATAACAATAGAAACACAACTGTAACAAATGTAAGTGGCAGGCAATTCCCACCAGTGCTCTTACACCAGAGACACTCACCATATAATCAACAACCAAATAATGGAATAGATTTGGATTATTCAGGAAACAAAAAAGCGTCTGTTAATAACCAAATATTTTAAGTAGTATTGTGTGCTATTTCAAAGTCATGGACCAAAACTACATTGTGATTGCACACTTTAAAATAAAGCAACAGCCCTGTAACCCTGCTAAATATGTGTGGCATAACAGTTAATAAAATCAGTAAAAATGTAGGAGCAAAATAATGATGATCAAATCTGAGGTAGTGAAAAATATTATTGATTATGGTGGCGGATACTGATCCAAAAATAACCTGCACACTGTTAAAAGAATAAGTTCCTCAAGGATCTTTTGGAGGTTCTTCAATTTGAAACTGTGGAGGAACCTCTTAAGGTGCTTTAAGGAACCTTCTAAAAAAGAAACTGGATTCAACTTTTACAAAGACAGGGAGAAGACTTGCAGAGATGGATCTAAGCAAGATTTATTGAAACACAACAGGAATACAAAACAAGGTGCAGAGAAAACAAGGTGCAGCAACCTAAGGGATAAAACTGAAACTCAAACAGAAAGTGACAAACCAAACGGTGAAAACAACAAACCTGGGACTGGGAGGAGCAGGGAGTGACAGGGGATTGAGCCGTGATCTACCGAAATAAGAACGTGGGAAGGGGTTAATGAAAACCGCAAGTCTAGCTTGGGATACAGGGGAATACTAGGGGAACCTAAACTGCAGGCCTAGCTTGGGAAACAACAGGGAGAACTCAACAGAGTACTAAAGCAATACCATACCATTTTACCAAAAATGTGTAAAACAAAAACCCCAGAATTCAGCTTACAAACCGCTCACATATTCTAGCTACTGCATGTCACCGTTGGGAAAGCTAACGCTCACCTGTGAACACAAAAGCCAAAAATGTAAGATTGAATTTCACATTGTTGATAGTGATGTACCAGCAATACTAGAACATGAGACATGATGGAAGAACCTATAGGAGAAACAGAAAACACCTCCTCAGGACGACTGAAAAACAGTTCCCATCAGCATCACCCAATGTTGTTGCAGATCCCTGTGTCGAGCTGCAGGTCAGTGAATCTGGTCCACCTGCAGAAACTGGTACTGCAAAACAATCTGACTTACCTGAGACACATCCGAGAGAGGCATTCTTCACAAGGTCAGGAAGACAAGTGAAAACACCAGCAAGATACAAGGACTGAATCTGGAACACACATACAGTACACATTTACAATATTCACACACACATTCAGAGGACACGGTTCAAGCTCCTGTCCATCTGCTGACTGAATTTAAAGTTACTGTCATTTACTGCATCCTAGATTTGTTTAGGTTATTCTGCAATGTCAAGCTATTCTCATAAATATGGTGTCAAATGTACAGTTCATGTAGTTCAGTTCAGAGACCTCATCTCATTTCCCTTGAGTTTTAAAGCATTATGGTCCGACAGTGTTTGTATGAACGGTGTTGAGAGTCCTGCACAGCCCAAATCCTCCTCATTTATAGTTCTATTCATATTAAGAAAGAGAACAAAAATAGATCAATTCAAGTGTGGGGATTTCACATGTTCTGTAGCTAAGAGGCAGCCCTAGCTAAGAATCATGCAGCTCCCCCAAAAGTACTAAAGTGTGAGTGTAGCACAGAGTCGTCCTTCCTCCATACTTTACACTGAGGAGCTGAAGCGGTTAGCAGAGGGGAAAACGGCCGTGGTGGTCGAGGAGCTCCTCGGCTTTTCCGGGGTCACGCAGACGCCGCCAGTCCCTCTCCGGTGCGGGAGTGGAGACGACGACTCTCGGTGTCCGTCGCGCCGGTAGTGCTGGAGCTCAGACGCCGCGTTGGAGGAGTCACGGGTCAAGCTGGACGACTTCCTTGCAGAGCGGCTGGAAAGCTGGTTTCTCCGCGGCCGCCATGTTTCTCGAGGCTAAAGAGAAAAACGCAAAGGCCGGTTAGTGAGACAGAGGACTGTACAGTAACACGTAAATACAGAACATGTGTGAATCTGCTTCACTTTCATCATCAAATTATTGACATTCCTCAGCATTCAAGGTTTTTTACTGGAGACAATGTGAAATGACCTGAATAAAAACATTTTACAGCTCTATTTCTGTGTTCAACAGATGTACAGTCTACATGCACATTCAACAGTGCTGTTTCTCCCTTAATCTAATAGTGTCAAACATGCTGTTTTAAATAGGAACAGAACAAAGCAATTACACACTCAGATCACAGACATTTCATTAAAAGAAGAAACACAGGCCGACATCACTGGATGCTCCTCTGGGGTCAGTTTGGACAAAGCTTATGAACACAAGTGAATCAGGCAGTGGTGGTGTAGTATTGTATTTGTACAACAGGTGGCGCAGTAGAGCTGTGAAGCTGAGCAGCATCCAACCACTTTTCCCTCATTTCTGCATGAAAGGGTTGATTGATTACAGACTCATTTTTGTGATAAAGGATCTGCCCTGTTTTTGGACTTTTATAAAGCCTCAGTTCAGCAGAGATTTATTTTATTAAGTAATTATTAGATATTTTCTTTATATTATCTGACAGTAACACACTATATGTCCAAATGTTTTTGAACACCATTTTTTAATCAATGCATTCAGCAATCAGTTGCACCCATTGCTGACACTGTCCCTGTAATGCAGTATTGCCAATAGAATAGGACTCTCTGGAACAGATAACCATGAACCTATCTGCTCCATGCCTAATGCCAATCGTGGGCTAGAGAGGTATAAAGGAATGATAAACCTCTGGAATGATGGTGCTCATGATGTCCTTTACTTCTAGGGTGAGCTGGGGAAACTTTTAGCTTTGAGTTGGAGATGACGTTGGGTGATCATCCAATATTCTGACCTCACCAATGCTCTTCTTGCTAAATGCATTTCTCACAGCAATGCTCCAAAATCTAGCAGAAAGTCTTTCATGGTAGTAGAAACAGTTACTCCAACAAAAGCAGGCTAAACTCCTTTTTAATACTCTTGATTTCAAAAGAAACAACAAATAAGCAGGTGTCCAAATACTTTTGTCATATAGTGTATTTCTTAGAAATGTTGAATTCTTTTGTTGAAGAGACTCTGGTCAGTTCTGAGAGCAGCAGGTCTAAACTTAAACCTGGACTAAATAAAGAGAGGAGTTTTAGATTTTACTTTGAGTAGAAACAAATAAACATCCAGAACACATCAGTAATGCAGAACAGCTCTTCATTCAGGCTCTTTTCCTGAACATGATATTAATAATATAAACTTTACAGCTGTTTGGAAAAGATGAAGCATTAAGGAGGAGTCTAAAGTAAGTGTAGAAATGAAGACGCTGCTCAGCACTGATGTGTGTATTAATGATAAACTGATGAGTCGTGTGCTTCTCTGTGGACGAGTTGTGATGAAAAGGAGGATCTCAGCCCATTCTCTTCCTACAATGGAAAACACACACACAGACACACACATACACTTCATACACTTCCATCACCAAATATGAGGGTTTATTTAGAGTGTATTCTACACACTGCACACTAACACGTTTCTATAAAACAACAATGGGGCAGAAATGAAAATATTGCAGCACTGATATTAAAAAGTACCACAAGTGTTTGAGCAGCATGAGTGTAGAGCTTTTGCACTGACTGCATTTTAAACTGAAGGTCACACTGATGGTCAATAAGAGGAAATATCTCACATACTTTTAAAATGAATCTTAGTCTAGATACAGGAGAGGAAACCTCGGTCTCCTGGTTTAAAAACTGTATGTTGAGGAGTTTAGTCAGTTGTGGATAAATGCTGCGTCAGCATGTTCAGAAACTTCAAACAGCATGTTAGCGTGAGGGTTGTTGTGAAAAAGGTTTCTTCTTTTTTCGTCAGGATCTGCTTGAGAGACAACATGACAGATTATCTAGAACATGTCAAGTGATTTGGATAACATCAAATACCTCAGAGTTTAATAGTAGTTAATAATAATAATAAATTGAAGGGGAGTTGAAGCCTCTGTCTCCTGGTTTCCTGCATCACTGTGGGAGCAAAGGTTCCAGCTCAACCATGACTCACGAAGCAGGACTTTCCTATCAGAATTAAACCCAGCCAGTAGGTCAAGACTTAGAGCCATGCTTGAGGGCTACAAGGGGTTTATTCATTTATTCACTCACCACTCAACTCACATACCTTAATCTTGGGAACTTTAGCCTCCTGGTTCTTTGCTTCATGGTGGACTGTGTGAGAACAGCTTCTGCCTCCACCACTGGACCACAGAGCACAACCTCACAAGCCTGCTGGGAACACGAAGAAGCAGAAACTTCTGCAGAGGAAGCAGAATGATGAGCATCCTGCTGGGAAAAAGTTCAAATTCAGTAGGCATAGCTCCATTCAACCTCACAAGTTAGTCAGAAATTTCATTTTTCTAATGACAAATGACAGGTATTGGGTCCTATGCACAAAAACACAAGCACACATTTCACAACACCTAAACACAATAAATGCATGTAGTCTAATGCAAAACTACTGACAAGGTCTTCCAGCTGTAATAAGTGGGCTTTTGTCAAACTGGTGGTTCTCGTGGTGTGCAAACTGACTGACCTCTTTATCTGTTTAGTCTGGTACATTTTAAAAAAGCTCAAGCAGGTTAATCACATGGACATGTCTGACTTTGTCGGTGTCTCCCTGAAAGATAACACCTTCATTCTGTAGTTCTGTAGTTAATGGCTGAGGCGAGGTCAGGTCCATCACCAACTGTGCTTAAAAGTTCTGCATCTGTGTCTACTCCACATTTTCACAATATCCATAGTCTGTAGACTCTACTAGACGCTACTAGAATTCCAGGTTATGTCTGGAAAATCTAGATTACTACTGGCTCTCGTTTTCACAGTTACAGCCTCATTAACTTCATTTAGCATATGGGCTGTCAGTTCAGTTACTAAAGCGTTCACTTCAGCCATTCAGCTTCTCCACCCTGGTCCTGGAGGCACCCACCGTACATTTAAACATTAAATTAAAGTGAGGTTGCAATAATACTTACTAATTTAATGTTTCTACTGTTTAAACTCTGCCAGTGTGTTGTGCCACAGCAAATCCTGTCCCAAGTCCCGTGAGCTTCTGAACCTAATATTTCTAAATACAATTATATCATTAACTACAGTTAATTCAGTGTCTCTGCAAATACATTTCAGGATCTAATAAAACCCACAAATTCATTTTACCTTGTGTTGCCAAAGTATGAGCAGGACTAGCAGATTCAGCCCCTGCCTCCCAATATCTAGACAAGCAGCAGCTTCTGGAGCTGTTTAATTCTGCTACTTAGAAGGAGGACTACTTTCAGACACTGGAAAGAAATCAGTACTTTTTCATTACGCTTCAGAGCTAAAATGTGACCCTGGAAGTTTTCAATTCTCACTTAAATAAGAACTAATGAAATATGGGAGGTAAAGTTGAGTTAAACAGAGCTAATGCAGCTCAGCATCAGCTATTAACTCTAACTAATATTCCTACTGGAGGAAACAACAAGACCAGCTAAAACAGCTAACGGCAGAAAGCCTGTGTTGTCGGATGAAACAGTATAGAAAAGTTAGTCCGTTTTTATCAGGAGCTTTTCCAACAACGTGGAAAATAAGAGCCTCTTTTAGAAAGGTTAGAGCTCCCGAAGTTTCTAAGTTAACGCCGAACATCAGCAGCGCTAGCAAGTTAGCTCCTCCAGTCGTACAGCTGAAGTACAAACACACACGAAAGCAGAAAACCAAGCTTTCAAACATTCACTGTACGTTTATGGTCACATATAAGGTAAAAGATCAGCTTAAAAGCAGCTAGTTCACATGAACTCACCTGGCTCTATCGGGAACGTCTGTCCTGGGAGCCTCCTTGAAGTAGACTGACAGACTGGAAGGGGCGATACCGGTGACTGCGCCTCGTCCCAACACAACTGGACTACAGCTTCATTTGGGCAAAGCTGGAGCGACGATGAGGATTGCAGATGGAAAATCTTCCATAAACTCCAAACTGCTGAAGCTCCTCATTTAGATAAGGCTTTAAACACTGTACACTCATATGCAATTGTACACACACTGTTTAATTAGCAGATTTGATTCATTTAGAAAGTCCAGAATATGCTGCCATAGTATTTCTATGTTGTTTATTTGATGAAGAATCCACATTTAGTACATCATACATATTTATAGTACTAAACTGTAAATCATACAGATTTAAACATTTTATTATATTTTTATTTTATTAAATAGGTTCATTCTCAGCGTCTTTAAAGCTTGCAGATGAAAACACTGAGAGACAGAAAGTGTAAACTTCAGGACTGGAAATCAGGATGTAATTGAATTAATTAAAAAATAAATGAAGTGAAATGAAAACTTTAACACTGTAGAAGAAATCTGTCTCTACTGGACAGACACGTCACTTCCGGCTGACAGGTCCAGCGCTGCTCTCCTGCTGCTTGTTTCTCCCAGTCATATCTTTGTATCAGGGATGAGCAGAACGAGGCTTTTTAACCAGCTGAAGCAGAAGTGGTTCATTTGAAGCTCTACTGCGCCACCTGTTGTACAAATACAATACTACACCACCACTGCCTGATTCACTTGTGTTCATAAGCTTTGTCCAAACTGCTCCATACAGCGATGTCGGACTGCGTTTCTTCCTTTAACTGAATGAATTTCATCTGAGTGTGTAATTCCTTTACTCTCCTCCTAAACAAAACAGCATGTTTGACACTATTAGATTAAGGAGAAACAGCACTGTTGAATGTGCATGTAGACTGTACATCTGTTGAACACAGAAATAGAGCTGTAAAATGTTTTTATTCAGGTCATTTCACATCGTCTCCAGTAAAAAACCTTGAATGCTGAGGAATGTCAATAATTTGATGATGAAAGTGAAGCAGATTCACACATGTTCTGTATTTCCGTTTTATTTAAGTACATATTTCAGATGATATGCAGCTCGTCTACAGCGGGACCGGAAACTCACGCGCATTGAACCGCGATTGCGTTCCAGTGACGTAAGGAAGCTTCGTTTCCGGCGGTCACGTGATCGTAGGTATTTGGAGGAGACTCTGAGCTGCTGTTTCGATGCGGCCCTGCTTTCAAAGCTCGAGCCGTGATTCCACACAGAGCTTCGACCGGCCATCCTGCTTTATAGTCCGTAATGTGAGCTTTGTCTTCTTCCTCTTAGGCAGTTGTTGTAGTGCTTGTGCTGTCTGTGTTACTGTACAGTCCTCTGTCTCACTAACCGGCCTTTGCGTTTTTCTCTGTAGCCTCGAGAAACATGGCGACCGCGGAGAAACCAGCTTTCCAGCCGCTCTGCAAGGAAGTCGTCCAGCTTGACCCGTGACTCCTCCAACGCGGCGTCTGAGCTCCAGCACTACCGGCGCGACGGACACCGAGAGTCGTCGTCTCCACTCCCGCACCGGAGAGGGACTGGCGGCGTCTGCGTGACCCCGGAAAAGCCGAGGAGCTCCTCGACCACCACGGCCGTTTTTCCCTCTGCTAACCGCTTCAGCTCCTCAGTGTAAAGTATGGAGGAAGGACGACTCTGTGCTACACTCACACTTTAGTACTTTTGGGTGAGCTGCGTGATTCTTAGCTAGGGCTGCCTCTTAGCTACAGAACATGTGAAATCCCCACACTTGAACTGATCTATTTTTGTTCTCTTTCTTAATATGAATAGAACTATAAATGAGGAGGATTTGGGCTGTGCAGGACTCTCAACACCGTTCATACAAACACTGTCGGACCATAATGCTTTAAAACTCAAGGGAAATGAGATGAGGTCTCTGAACTGAACTACATGAACTGTACATTTGACACCATATTTATGAGAATAGCTTGACATTGCAGAATAACCTAAACAAATCTAAGATGCAGTAAATGACAGTAAGTTTAAATTCAGTCAGCAGATGGACAGGAGCTTGAACCGTGTCGTCTGAATGTGTGTGTGAATATTGTAAATGTGTACTGTATGTGTGTTCCAGATTCAGTCCTTGTATCTTGCTGGTGTTTTCACTTGTCTTCCTGACCTTGTGAAGAATGCCTCTCTCTGATGTGTCTCAGGTAAGTCTGATTGTTTTGCAGTACCAGTTTCTGCAGGTGGACCAGATTCACTGACCTGCAGCTCGGCACAGGAATCTGCAACAACATTGGGTGATGCTGATGGGAACTGTTTCAGTCGTCCTGAGGAGGTGTTTTCTGTTTCTCCTATAGGTTCTTCCATCATGTCTCACGTTCTAGTATTGCTGGTACATCACTTTAAACAATGTAAAATTTAATCTTGCATTTTTTGGCTTTTGTGTTCACAGGTGAGCGTTAGCTTTCCTAATGGTGACCTGCAGTGGCTAGAATATGTGAGTGGTTTTCAAGCTGAATTCTGGGTTTTTTTTTTTTTCAAATCTGAGTGACTTGTAGACATTTCATGAGATGACCTTGCATTCAGCACCAGTGTCCAACTTGAAAACAATGTTCTTGTTTATTTCAAGATTTTTAGTCCAGTTATTCTTTTCACTTTTGTTGTGACAGTGTTGATGTTTGTCTAATATTCTGCTTTTCTGATTTCAACTGTTCTAATGAAGAAATCTTCCTGCTCTGTCTTTTTATTTGCACAGCAGATATTCATGGCCTTTGTCAATGTCTGCTCTGTTTCTCTCAGCAATCTTGCCCACAAGGTCTTCCTTAATACCACAAACAGTCCTGTCTCTGAGTAATGCAACTCATTGAATTCATGGTCTTTTGCCTTGTTTAGGTCTGTGGTGTACGCATCAGTGCTTTCAACAGGCCAGAGAAAAGCTGAGGGCTCCTCGAACATCACTGCTAACCGGTCCCTCAGTGTAAAGTATGGACTAAGGACGACTCAGTAGTACACTTCATTGTGTTTGGTTGACCTGCTTGATCGTTACCTACGGCTGCCTCTTTGGTACGTAACATAGGTGACATCCCCACACAATATATATATATATATATATATATATATATATATATATATATATATATATATATATATATATATATATATATATACACACACAGTCATGCCCGAAAGTATTCATACCCCTGTCAAAGTTTGACTTAAATTTACTTTTATTTAACCAGAAATTATATTTTTGCCTGGAAATGACACAGGCATCTCTCAGGAGATAACACGATGATGTACAAGAGGCATCATTGTGGGAAAAAGTATTTCTCAGCTTTTATACACATTTGAACAAAAAGTGGCATGTCCAAAATTATTCATACCCTTCTCAATAATTAATAGAAAAGCCTTTATTGGCTATTACAGCAATCAAACGCTTCCTGTAATTGCTGACCAGCTTTTTGCATGTCTCCACTGGTATTTTTGCCCATTCATCTTTAGTGATGAGCTCCAACTCTTTGAGGTTCGAGGGTCTCCTTGCCATCACCCTGATCTTTAGCTCCCTCCACAGATTCTCAATTGGATTCAAGTCAGGACTCTGGCTGGGCCACTGCAAAACATTAATGTTTTTGTCTGCTAACCATTTCTTCACCACTTTGGCTGTGTGTTTTGGGTCGTTGTCGTGCTGAAATGTCCACCGGTTCCCAAGGCCAAGTTTCTCTGCAGACTGCCTGATGTTGTTGTTGAGAATCTTGATGTATTGCTCTTTTTTCATGGTGCCATTTACTGCGATCAAGTTCCCTGGTCCATTGGCTGAAAAACACCCCCAAAACATTAGGTTCCCACCACCATGTTTGACAGTGGGGATGGTGTTCTTAGGGTTGAAGGCTTCTCCTTTTTCACGCCAAATGGTGCACACATCATTGTGGCCAAACAATTCAATTTTTGTTTCATCTGACCATAAAACAGAACACCAGAAGTCTTCTTCTTTGTCCTGATGAGCATTTGCAAAGGTCAAGCGGGCTTTTGTGTGCCTTTTCTGGAGAAGTGGTGTCCTCCTTGGCCTGCGTCCGTGGAACCCAGCAGTGTGCAGTGTCCGTTGAACTGTCTGCCTTGAGATGTCGCCACCAGCGGAGTCCAGATTCACCAGGATGGCCTTGGTGGTGATCCTTGGATTTTTCTTCACCTCTCTCACTATTCTCCTGGCCAGCACAGGTGTCACTTTTGGCTTCCGACCACATCTTCTGAGATTTTCCACAGTGCGGAACTTCTTGTATTTTTTAATAATACTTTGCACTGTAGCCACTGGAACTTGAAAACATTTTGATATGGCTTTATAGCCCTTTCCTGACTTGTGAGCGGCCACAATGCACAGCCGCAGGTCCTTAGTGAGCTCCTTTGTCTTAGCCATGACTGTCCACAAACCAACTGCAGAGAGCTGCTGTTTTTCTCCTGTTGAGTTGATTAAAACAGCTGTTCCCAATGAATCAGGGTAATTAGGATGCTTTAAAACAGCTTGGACTATTTGGAATGGTATAGAACTTTGGATTTTCCCATATACTGTGACAGTTTTTAAAGGGTATGAATAATTTTGGACATGCCACTTTTTGTTCAAATGTGTATAAAAGCTGAGAAATACTTTTTTCCCACAGTGATGCCTCTTGTACATCATCGTGTTATCTCCTGGGAGATGCCTGTGTCATTTCCAGGCAAAAATATAATTTCTGGTTAAATAAAAGTAAATTTAAGTCAAACTTTGACAGGGGTATGAATACTTTCGGGCATGACTGTATATATATATATATTATTTTATTTATTTATTTATTTTCTTTTTTTTCTTGCATATATAAGAATGAGAATAGCTTGACATTGCAGAATAACCTAAACAAATCTAAGATGCAGTAAATGACAGTAACTTTAAATTCAGTCAGCAGATGGACAGGAGCTTGAACCGTGTCCTCTGAATGTGTGTGTGAATATTGTAAATGTGTACTGTATGTGTGTTCCAGATTCAGTCCTTGTATCTTGCTGTTTTCACTTGTCTTCCTGACCTTGTGAAGAATGCCTCTCTCGGATGTGACTCAGGTAAGTCTGATTGTTTTGCAGTACCAGTTTCTGCAGGTGGACCAGATTCACTGACCTGCTGCTCGACACAGGAATCTGCAACAACATTGGGTGATGCTGATTGGAACTCTTTCAGTCGTCCTGAGGAGGTGTTTTCTGTTTCTCCTATAGGTTCTTCCATCTTTAAACCACTCCTAACGTCTCACATGTCTCACATTCTAGTATTGCTGGTACATCACTGTCAACAATGTGAAATTCAATCTTGCATTTTTGATTTGAGTTTTGTTTCAAATCTGATTTGTAGTTCTGTACTGTGATGACATTGTCTTCAAGTTGGGCACTGGTGCTGAATGCAAAGTTCTTGTTTTATTTTCAGTCCAGTTATTCTATTCCCTTTTGTTGACAGTGTTGATGTTTGTCTAATATTCTGTTTTTCTGATTTCAACTTCCTGCTCTGCATGATTTATTTTTTTTCCTCATTCTGCTCTGATTGTTTTGTTGGACACATTTTTGGTAAAGTGATTTTGCTGTTATAGGATTTGCACACTTGTCCATAAGCAGGACATTTGTTTCTGTTCCTGTTCATAATCACATCTGGAGAAGGACAGGAACTTGAACTGTGTTCTGTGAATGTGTGTTCTGTTTTCTGTTTCTTCTATAGGTTCTTCCATCTGGACTGTGAAGAATCGTGGCTGGTCATGATAGCAGGTTGCCCTCTCTGAATTCTCACCTTGTCCCACATGTATATGCTTGGTGGGCTCTTTGTCTGTCTGTCATAATAGCTGTTCTGCTTGAGTTGTCTTCTCTGCAGCTTGTCTTGAATCTGTATTTTGCTTTTCTTCTTTGAATGTCCAGTATGTTTGGATTTTTCTCATTAGGCCATCCTTCCATGGTCCTTGTGTGTAGTAGCTGCATCTCTGGATCATTTGCTGTTGCCTTTCAGAATATAATTTAGCCACTGGCTTTCCCTCCTGCAGAACTGCTGCTCCGAGGCCTTCTGAGCTCGCATCTACAGATGGTGTACCAGGTATTTTTACATCATAGAGCTTTAGTGTGGGAGCATTTATCAGCAGAGATTTCAGTTTTTTATAGCTTTGTGCTCGACTTGCCATGGAGTGCCACAGATGTCATGCTCAAGCAGTTTTATGAGGGGTGCGCCGACTTCAGACAGGTTGGGAATAAACTTGGAAAGGTACTGAATCATGCCCTTTAATCTCATGAGTCCCTGCTTGTTTTCTGGTGTAGGCATGTGTGTTACAGCTCTCGCTTTATCTCGATCTAGATTGAGACCTTCTGCAGAGAGCATATGGCCATGTTCCGGATTTGTGATGATCTTTCACTTGTTTTTGTTGAGTTTCAGGTTCCACTGTCTTTCCCTTTTCAGCACTTGGACGAGTCTGCCGTCATGTTTCCTTGACCGTTTCACCCCAGACTAAGATATTGTTCGTAAAGTTGACGACACCTTCCAGGCCTTTAATAGTCTGCAATTGATTTTTGGAATACCTGAAGGACCTGAAGCTGAGGACACCCCAAAAGAAGGTCAAAGGAATCTGTATCTTTCAATAGGTATGTTTAATGTGCAGAGCTTGGAACTTTCATGATGTTTGATCTGCCAAAATCCTCACCACTGTGACCATGCTGCTTACCCAGTCGTTGGGTTCATGCTGTTTGGTGATTTACACCCCTTCATTTTGTGTAGCTCATCAATGCTTGTTGTCTTTCAGGGCAATCGGGACTTTTCTTGGTGGATGAATTATTGGTGAGACCATGGGATCTACTTAAATGTGGTGATGTCCTGGTAGGAATCCAAGAACAGTTAACAGATCAATATCTTTCAGAATGTAATTTTACGTTGTGATTCCATGCACTCTTTTAACCACACCTAACATCTCCCATGTCTCACGTTGTAGTATTGCTGGTACATCACCATCAACAATATGTGAAATTCAATTTAGCATTTTTGGCTTTTGTGTTCACAGGTGAGTGGTAGCTTTCCCAGTGGTGACATGCGGTGGCCAGAATATGTGAGTACTCTGCTGAATTCTGCAGTTTCTGGTCCCCAAATTCCTCCTGTACACTTTCAGCTGGACCCTGAGCTCTCGTGAAGAACAAATGGCGAATATCGGGTAGGTTCTTTCTTGACTCTCAGTAATCCCTGAACTTGTTTTTCAGCACATTCCTTGTTTGTTTCTTTCTCTCTGAATTGTAACATGTTGTAGACCTTCACTACATTTTCCCCAGCGACGTGCGGAAAGGTGGCGCGTTGTACTTCTCAACAATCCCACTCAGGTCAAACAGGTCAAACTTTTGCACCTAAAAATCCAATTTTTGATGAGATTGCCTTGCAAGCACAGTGCTGAAGGAGGCTGCAGCTGTGCCACTTGCTTGTGTTCTGCTTGGACCGTCTTGGGCTGCTGTGTCCTGCTTGTGTTCTGCATCAAAATTATTACGCTGCTGTGTTCTGCTTGAACAGTGTCACTCTTTCTGTATAATAATTTCGCTGCTGTCCTGCTTGTGTTTTTCATCAACATTATGCTGCTGTGTCCTGCTTGAACGATATTTCGCTAATGTGTCCTGCTTGAACCATGTTGGGCTGCTGTGTCCTGCTTGAACTGTGTTGGGCTGCTGTGTCCTGCTTGTGTTTTGTCTAAAAATTGTTTTTGCTGCTGTGTTCTGCCTGAACGATATTTCACTGCTGTGCCACTTTTTTTGTCCTGCTTGATTGGTATTTCGCTGCTTTGTCCTGCTTGTGTTTTTCATCAGAATTGTTACGCTGCTGTGTTCTGCTTTTACCATGTTGGGCTGCTGTGTCCTGCATCAAAATTGTTACGCTGCTGTTTTCTGATTGACCGATATTTCGCTGCTGTGCCACTTGCTTGTGTTCTGCTTGAATGGCGTTGGGCTGCTGTGTCCTGCTTGTGTTTTGCATGAAAATGATGCTGTATTCTGTATAAATTGTTTTGCTGCTTTGTTGTGCTTGAGCGGTGTTAGTGCTGTTCATATTCATATATAAACCTAAACCTTTTCTTCATAATTTTTATTTATCTATTTATTTTCCTCACTGAATTGTAACATGTTGTAGACCTTCACTGCATCTTCCCCCGCGATGTGCAGAAAGGTGGCGCATTGTACTCCTCAACAATCCCACTCTCTGTAAGAAACAGGTAAAACTTTTCCACCCACAGTCTCCAATTTTTTTTACAAGATTGCCTTGCAAGCACAGTGCTGAAGGTGGCTGCAGCTGTGCAACTTGCTTGTGTTCTGCTTGAACCGTGTTGGGCTGCTGTGTCCTGCTTGCGTTTTACATGAAAATGATGCTGTATTCTGTATAAATTGTTTTGCTGCTTTGTTGTGCTTGAGCGGTGTTAGTGCTGTTCATATTCATATATAAACCTAAACCTTTTCTTCATTATTTTTATTGCTTCCTTCATTTCTTCTTTTCCCCATGTGCTGAGCTGCCCTCTGCTGTCTGATGGTGTGAGTGCATTTGTGTTTAGCTGCTCTTTCCTACCCTGTCCTGCTGTAACATCTCCGTAAGAAATGTAACGTGTAACGTCTGTAAGAAACAGGTAAAACTTTTGCACCCACAGTCTCCAATTTTTTACAAGATTGCCTTGCGAGCACAGTGCTAAAGGTGGCTGCAGCTGTGCCACTTGCTTGTGTTCTGCTTGAACCGTGTTGGGCTGCTGTGTCCTGCTTGTGTTCTGCATCAAAATTATTACGCTGCTGTGTTCTGCTTGAACGATATTTCGCTGCTGTGCCACTTTTTTGTGTCCTGCTTGAACAGTGTTGGGCTGCTGTGTCCTGCTTGTGTTTTGCATGACCGTTCTGCTTGAACAGTGTCACTTAACCTTGTTCTGTATATTAATTGTGCTGCTGTGTTCTGCTTGATTGGTATTTCGCTGCTTTGTCCTGCTTTTACCATGTTGGGCTGCGGTGTTCTGCATCAAAATTGTTACTCTGCTGTCTTCTGCTTGAATGATATTTCGCTGCTGTGCCACTTGCTTGTGTTCTGCTTGAACAGTGTTGGGCTGCTGTGTCCTGCTTGTGTTTTGCATAAAAATGACGCTGCGGTGTTCTGTATAAATTGTTTTGCTGCTTTGTTGTGCTTGAGCGGTGTTACAATGCTGTTCATATTCATATATAAACCTAAACATTTTCTTCATTATTATTATTATTATTATTTTTATTATTATTATTATTATTATTATTATTATTAATATTAATATTTTATTTTATTTTATTTTTTCTTTCATTTCTTCTCTTCCCCCATGTGCTGAGCTGCCCCCTGCTGTCTGCGGGTGAGAGTGCGTTTGTGTTTGGCTGCTCTTTTCTACCCTGTCCTGCTGTAACCCTTCTAAAAAGTTTTTGCTGTGATTTCTCCCCTCCTCTCCTCCTCCTAACCCTTTGCGTTTTTTCTCTTTCACATGTGTTGAGATGCCCAGTTTCAAGTGTTCCATCGGCAGACCTGGCTCCAACACCACTCTCCTGCCTGCTGTCCGGTTCTGAGGCCTCGAATGGAGTCCACCTCACTGCATGGACTTCATTTCACTCATGTTTTCATCTTTTTATGGCTTGAAGGCACGTTGGCACATTTCTTTGACACTGTTGCCACTGGCTTGCTCAAAAGAGGCTTGGACCCGGATCTCTGTAAAGCTGCTGTTTGACCACATTTGTTGTGAAAGCGCTGTATAAATAAAATTTATTTGAATTGAATACTGTATTCTGTGTGAGTTATGCTCCTCTATGCTGGTTGTGTAGTGTTATGCTACCGTATTCTGGTTGAAAGAGTACTGGTACTGTATTTTGTATTAAAATAATTATTCTAATGTCTTCTGAATGAAAGCGTTATGCTACTCTGTTGTGAATGAACAGTTTCAGGCTACTGTGTTCTGTAAGACATCGTTACGCTACTCTATTCTGGTAGAACAGTGTTCTGTTACTGTGGTCTGTAGGAAAGTTCTGCTACTTCTCATACAGAATTCAGTAGCATAGCTCTGAATACGGGATACAACAGTGTTGCGCTTCACATTCAACACAGAGCTTGTAGCGCCCCCTATGGATTCTCTAAGAGGATTATTGTAGCCCATTTTTCAGATAACATGATTCAGCTCCCTGAAATGTATAAACATACTGTAAATATCAGAAATCAAACATTTCATACCCCACTGTATCTAGCTTAAAGTACCTGAAACAGAATTTCACACAGTTGAAAAGACCTAAAATAAAATGTTCATTTTCCCACATCCTGTAGTTTAAAGTACCTGACCGAGAACGCCAAAAGTTTCACCCCACACAGGAGAAATGACCTGAAATGAAATGCAAAATTCTCCACTTCATACATCTGATAGAACTTGACAAATGCTTCACTCCATAGTTAAGAGCTTGAACTTCAGAGAAACAGCTAATTAGAACAAAGCTAATTTACATATATCTTAAAGGCACTGTAATAAACAAACAGCCAGTTTTAATTGTAAGGGATAAAGTGTGATTTTTGGTTCACAGAACTCCACAAACACTAAGTCGGACTGGAAAAATGGAGTTTATGGTCCTTTAATATAATATTTGGAGATTTAGGCCCAGCCCTAGGTGTGTCTTAATCTTCACACATCACTGCTATTACATTATCAAAAATGTTTAATGCTATTGCATTATTAAAAATACATTTAAAATAATGACAGGATACAGGGTGGTAAAAGGTGCCTTGCACGCAGAGTTCAGTGGAGTCTCATCAAATTCCTGCACAGAGTGGATTCTGCCTAGTGAATAACCTGCAGAAAGCAGGGACCAACGTTTCAAAGGCTACCATCAGTAACACACTACGCCGCCAGGGACTCAGATCTTGCAGTGCCAGACGTGTTCCCCTGCTTAAGCCAGTACATATCCGGGCGCGTCTGAAGTTTGCTAGAGAGCATTTGGATGTTCAGGAAGAGTATTGGGAGAATGTCTTATGGTCAGATGAAACCAAAGTAGAACTGTTTGGTACAAACACAACTCGTTGTGTTTGGAGGAGAGTGAATGCTGAGTTGCATCCAAAGAACACCATACCAATTGTAAAGCATGGGGGTGGCAACATATCATGCTTTGGGGCTGTTTCTCTGCAAAGGGACTAGGACGACTGGTCCGTGTACATAAAATAATGAATGGGGCCACGTATTGTGAGATTTTGAGTGCAAACCTCCTTCCATCAGCAAGGGCATTGAAGACGAAACGTGGCTGGGTCTTTCAGCATGACAACGATCCCAAGCACACTGCCAGGCCAACAAAGAAGTGGCTTTGTAAGAAGCATTTCAAGGTCCTGGAGTGGCCTAGCCAGTCTCCAGATCTCAACCTAGAAAACCTTTGGAGGGAGTTGAAAGCCCGTGTTGCCCACCGACAGCCCCAAAACATCACTGCTCTAGAAGAGATCTGCACGGAGGAATGGGCCAACATACCAGCAACAAAGGATATATAACAAAGTATTGAGATGAACTTTTGTTATTGACCAAATACTTATTTTCCACCATTATTTGCAAACAAATTCTTTAAAAATCAGACAATGTGATTTTCAGATTTTTTTTCTCATTTTGTCTCTCATAGTTGGGATCTACCTATGATGTCAATTACAGGCCTCTCATCTTTTTAAGTGGGAGAACTTGCACAATTGGTGACTGACTAAATACTTGTTTTTCCCCATTGTATGTATGTATGTATGTACGTGTGTTTTCAGTATTTGTTCACTGTCCAAAGAATGCAATTACTTGTTTTAGCATTTGGAGCAAGAACTGACTTTCTGATTCATTACATTTTCACCCAGTGTAAAGACTGATGAAGCTGTATAAACATTAGAACTGACCCAAATGGAGAAACACTTTTTTGGACAGCAATAACATAAGCTTGTGTGTGTGTGTGTCAATTATACAACAATTACCTGTCTCCCACTTCTGATTTCACAATTGCCTCAGACTCTGAACTACATTGGTGTATTCACTGTGAAGAGAGTAAACCATGTCCTTATGTCAGACATCTTGGGCTCTAGCAGTACTCTGTTGCATAGAAAGCAAAGAGCATTACAACATAAACTACATCAATAATAAGAGGAAATGATCTGTGGTGTAGTATTGCTGAAATAATAATGCATTCTTCTTGGTTGAAGGGTTTTGCAGCGCGTTTGTAAGCTTGCGCTTGTTTAGTGAATCTGCGGCGCGTTTGTTAAATGTAGAGCCATGTTGTCGTTTTGATGAAGGGCTTTCTGCTTCTGCTGCGCGTTTGTGAATCTGCAGCGCGGTGGGTCTTCTCGCCCACCGTACTTTATATTAGGGATGGACAGAACGAGGCTTTTTAACCCAGTTGAAGACAAAGTGGTTGGAGGCTCGACAGCTCTACTGCACCTGCTGTTCTAATAAAACACTACACCTCCATCGCCTGATTCTGATTTTTCCCTCCAAATAAAAGTCAGCTTGTAAAATCCTAAAGTCCAGCAGAAAGAATTCACTATGGAAAATGATTCTAGCAGCATTATGAGGAAAACGTCAGGTTAAACTGGTTAGAGAGGCTTTTTACTATCAGCCTTAGTGTTTTCTTTGTTCAGTTCCTGAAACTAAAATGTAATGAATATCCCTGATAAATTACTTATCTACACCAAAACCACTTAAATATCATGGATTCACATTTTTAAAATGATTTCTTGTGAAGTTGTTTAATCAGGATAGCAGTAATTCCCTAAGATATCTATAAAGCAATGTTATTTATAGTGTAGTTCAGTGGTAATGTGCATGTGTCAGAGCTTGGTGAAGCGCAGGCTTTGAGACTGCTGCCATACATACAGCAATATGGGAAATAAGACAATCCATAACATTAGAATTACAGAGAATTACAGAAGAGACAGTTCATAGTTTGGGTTTTCACTGATTATTGTGTTCATATATACAGGAGAGGAGAGCAGGGCACACTCACACACAGTTTGATATTTTGGATCATTTAATTCAGGAAAGTATTTCAGAAATATGAATAATATTGTTAACATAAACAACCTGCACAAATAAACAAGTTAACAATTCAGCTCAAAGCACTGCTTATTAAATCACAATACTGCTTATGAAATCAAATGGGTCAAATGAAGAGCTTGTTTGAGACATAATGAGATAAAACAGTAAATAGTCACAGAGAAAAGAACAGTTCATATAAGATGTTGTGTAAAAAAGGACTAATGAGGTTATTTAGGTGTTAAGTTCATACTGAGGTGGCTTTACAGGGCTTCTCTGTTCTGTAGTCAGTGTTTCTATAGTTTCTCACTTCAGAAATGGGACAGGTTGTGTGAACACGGCTCTTCTGCAAAGCATACTGTGGATTATTCTAGTTACAATATTCAAAAAGAAGTGTATGCTTTACAGTGTACTTTGTAGAAGAGCCGTGTTCACTCACCTTTTTTAATACTACTGTGAGGGACGATGTACCTAAATGTTTCACTCACCTGTACACCTGTGTAATGTGACGTGATAATAAAAGTGATTTGATTTTATTTTTTGGTGGCTCAATGGGTTGTTAGAAGAGATGTCCACAAGGGGGTGCTATGGTGCCATTATTCCTGGTAACTCTGCTGGTGACAGAGTGCTAAGAAGGCTGAGAGAAACTATAGAGAAAGTCTACCAGCTGTATTTCTATTCTTTACAGACCTCTTTCTTTTGGGTTGGTACTAAGTACACCGCACACACCTACATGTGAAATCTTAAAAGACATGATGTTCTAAAAAATGTTTTATTCATTTATTTATTTATGATATTAATTAACAACTAAAATTAGCATACACATTTTAGACTGCATGCTTTATGAATTGTCTGCTAAGAAATAGAGAGCCTGTTGCAGAGGTGGGTGGTCACAAGTTACCTTTACACATGATAATAGGAGAATGAGGATGGGAGTGTAGTTTTCCTTTCCTAGTCATGAACTCCATTTTTGAGTGTAATGTTGTCATGTTATGTTGGTGGGCATCTGCATGGCTCTGTGATGGATCACGCGTCTAATTTCAGAGCTTTTTTAGACCAAAAATATAAGTAAACGAAATCAACCATAACAGACACTGATTGTATCTTAAGTTCCAGTGCAGCTCTATAAGTTATTCAGTATTGAAGTATTTTATTTTAATTCACTAATTTTCTACATCTGTCACACTGCCAATAAAACGTGAAGCTCTGGAGCAGCCGCACAGTGACCTAAGGTCGCCGGGATAGAGGGATTTTAGTCCCCAGCACTGGCTTAAGGAGCAGTTGAACTGTGTTCTCTGGAGTGATGGAGCTCCATCCAGTACCTTGGGCTGATTTGGAGTGCATAGACTTATCGTCCAGCATCAGTGCATTAGGAATTGCTACGTGAACCAGACCTCACAACCGCGACTTTTCCTGTGCCTGTGTCCACAGAAGGAGATTTCACTGGGCATCCGTTTGAAATACAGGTGCAGAACAAGTGCTTAAACAATGATGCACCACTGATAGCTAGAACTGCAGCTGGCTCTCCGGATCTGATGAACGATATTAGGGTACAGAATGACTTCCCCGCCCCTCCTCAGACAACCAATGGGCCTCTTGCACACTCATGCCCTGGGGATTCAGCAATGTATGTAGTGGGTATATATTAATGGGTGCATGTCAGAGTTCAGCCAGTTCAGAGTGTGAGGGGGAGAAGAGTGTTTGTCAGTCTGGCTGTCCTGGACTTCACACTCCTGTAGCGTCGGCCTGATGGTAGGAGCGTGAAGAGGCTGCGTTGAGGGTGTGTACTGTCCCTGATAATGCTGTGGGCCCTGCTGATGACCCTGGTCCTGTAGTTGTCCTGCTTTACTGTGATTGTAGTGTACTGTAAATGTAGTGTTTCTGTACTGTAAAACAGTATGTTTATAACAATTAACTGTACTGTAAGTATAGTGTATATAGATGACTGTGCTGTAAAATGTGTGTAAATTAGTACATTAAATTACAGTAATCTATTGTGAATTAATGTTCTGTAAATTTACCATCTGTTTATTATAATTTAGTGTACTGATTATATTTTAGTGTACAATAAATGTAGTGTACTGTAGTTTTACTGTAATGTAGTATACTGTATATTTATTACAATTAACTGCTGAATTCATTCAATTCATAATTTCATTAAATTCATTAAATGAATCCAGTTTTACGTACAACAGAATGAACTTACAGTGGACGAAATAAGTATTTGATCCCCCACTGATTTTGAAAGTTTGTATTCTAACAAATAATTAAACAGTCTATGATTTTTATGGTAGCTTTATTTTAACAGTGAGAGATGGAATATCAAAAAGACAATCTAGAAAATGAATTAATATTTAAATAAAAAATAATTTGCATTTCATTGAGGGAACTAAGTATTTGATCCCCCTAAAAACCATGATTAATGTTTGTTCCCACAGACCACTGACACACCTTAATCTCAGTGAAGTCGTTACCTGCATGAGAGACACCTGTCCCAAATTGTCACCTGTGTAAAAGGCCACCTGCCAAGAGACTCAGTGACACTCCAACATCTCCACCATGGGCAAGACTAAAGAGCTGTCTAAAGATGTCAGGGACAAAACTGTTGAGCCACACAAGGCTGGAATGGGCTACAAAGCCATAAGTAAGAAGCTGGATGAGAAGCTGACAACTGTTGGTGCAATTATTCGGAAGTGGAAGAAGTACAACATTACTGTCAATCGACCTAGGCCTGGAGCTCCATGCAAGATATCACCTTGTGGAGTCTTACTGATCATGAGAAAGGTTAAAAATCAGCCAAGAATTACATGGAAGGAGCTGGTTAATGATCTTAAGGCAGCTGGGACCACAGTCTCCAAAAAAAACATTGGTAATACACTAAGACGTAATGGTTTAAAATCCTGCAGTGCACGCAAGGTTCCTCTGCTCAAGAAGACTCATGTCCAGGCTCTTTTCAGCAAGCCAGTGGCAACAGTGGCAAGGAAAAACTCAAAAGGGGAACCCATCTTCCTCTGGTCGACACTGGATAGCATGCATGCAGGTAAAGAGTCACAAGCAATCCTTCTAAAGCATTTTGTAAACAAAATGTACATGATGGCAGCATAACTCTGTTCACAGAGACTACAGTAGCAGAACTATTAAAGAACACAGTTGCGTGACAATTTTCATACAGAATACAATAGCATCAATTTTACCTTTAGAAGTCAACAGGGTCACATTTTTCATACAAAATACAGTAGCATATAATCACTGAAACAGCAGATAGGAGTATGAATCTAAATACAGAATACAACAGTGCTGCTCTTCATATTCAACATAGAGCTTTAAGCTTCCTCTATTTATTCATTTTCCATTCATCATTCATCCACCTTCAGGCTGCAGTAGTTTAGCCCCACTAAGACAATAATGCTTAAGTTGCATTTCAGAAAAATGCAGCCAATCAGAAGAAGCTCATTTACATAACGACACAGTAATAGAAACAGCTTGTTATTATTTTTATGGACTAAGGGCAGGTTTTGGTACATAAAGCTCCATAAAACAATGTAAGTAAGACTGAAGAGAAAAGGTCAAATAAAATGTAGACTTGGAGAGTAAGGGTAATACTAGAACTCTACAAAGCCATGGATGTTGTTGCTCACTGTTCAAAAGGCAGCATCACTGTTATTTTATCAGTGACAAACAACTCGACCATGTGGTAGCTCAGACAGAGCAGAGGCAGGTAGTAAAGACCTGGTGTTCGGTCAGAGCAACATGACAGCACAGTAAGACCTTCAGCTCCACCAGATGGACGTTACAACAGTCTACTTGCACGGTCTGATTGATTGTGAGATGTATATGGAGCATTCAGAGAGATTTGAAGGAAAGTCAAATACAGCTGTGAACTGAATAAGTCACTGTATGCTCTTAAACAGTCTGGATTATCAGAATGAAAATGGCTTTCCACAGAAACCAGCAGACCATTGTGTCTACAACAAACACACTGAAAGTCTGAGGTTGAGGTAAAAAAAGATGCCAACAGCATTCAAGATGAAGGATCTAGGAAAACTGAACCATTTTCTAGGTACTGATTTCAATCAAAGTCAAGGCGCAGTAAATAGGAGTCATAAGAAGTACACATCAAAAGTACCTGAACAATTTGGTAGGTCAGACTGTAACCAAGGTCCAACCACAAATCCCAATCACAAAGCAGCATGTAGCTTGTTTGTTGTGATGAGGCGCACAAGACCTGATCAAAGTTGGAGCAGTTAAATAGTCGCAGTACTTGTCTGAGCCAAACGAACAACACTGGATTGCAGTCAAGCATGTAATTAGGTACTTAAAGGGTACAACTGATCATGAACCGTTACAAAAAGAGTGGAGAGAAACTGAAACTTGAGGTAAACTTGAACTAAACACGGCCTCTTACTTCCTGCTCTGTCTACACATGAAGCAGAACATATGGCACTGGCTGCAACCACTCAGGAAAGCTTGTACCTGGCACAGCTACTAAATGCCATGGACAGTAATCACCACTATGCACCTGTGAAAATACTAGAAGACAACCAAGGAGCAATTGATCTTTGGAAGACAACATTTTTGGGGCATCTGCGGCTGCTAGGACTAAAGGACACAATATTAAACTCCTCACACGAGTGAACAGGATAAAGACAGTGATGAAAATGAAGACGCATATGCTGACGTTTGGAAGCTCGTTTCTGGATGTTTCTAGAGGAATGCTAAGGGTTCCAGACAAGTAATGGGAGTGGATTACATTATTACTACCAATGTCAGCAGGAATAACAGTTTATGACTGCTGGTAAGTTTGGTAACAGTGCTGAAAGGGAATCTAGGGTGTTTGATGTTATTGCATTTAACAACATTTCTTTGATTCTGATTGGAGCAACACTGTCAAGACTACACCAGAGCACAGCCTGCAGATCATCTGTTATATGCTCTGCATCTGCAGGGTGAGATGGTTCAATCTGCAAGGTTATTAATGAAAACACTAGCTGTTGAGGTTGTTATGGTACATTTGCTAATAAAGGGGTGGCAGGTGGAGATCATGTTTGAAGTAGTTCTAAAACAGGATTAGGTGTTGGTTGGATATGGAGTCAGGTGGAGAAATACAGAGTTCTCTTAATACCCAAGGGCAAAATTTAACGTAATGTTAAGGGGGTCCTGAATCAATGTCTGATCAGTAGAAAGAGCTGCTTCTGATAAAAACCACAGCAAATTCACTTTCGCTTTGTTGTTTCTTGCCAACGTGGGAGAGGCTGTGTTTGTGAAATTCACCAAAGCTCGGTCAACTACATGTTCAGGTAGGTCGAGTGAGAGACATCGTTCAACAGTTACGTGCACAAAAATTTCACCTTGTACCGATTCAGTAATACAGTGCAGTTTATTACAAATGAGGAATGATTCCATAGTCCATCATACGGACCTGGTGCTAACCCTGAGTGTGTGTGACAGTTAGCCTAGTTTGGTGATCTATTAAAAGATTAGGAGCTACTTTACATCAAGTCAATGAGTAGAATCAACAGTAATGGTAATACTCACACTCTACAAAGCCAGGACTGATTTTGCGTACTGTTCATAAAGCAACATCACCGTGTTACAACCCGACTGAGTGGCAGCTCAAACAGAGGAGAGGTAGGCAGAAACGACTTGGTGTTAGGTTGGAGAAACACGATCAAGGTTAGAATGGAGCACAGTCTGCAGATTATCTGTTAGATGATCAAGATCTTTAGGGTGCACTTCTGCCTCTGCACTTTACTGACCACATCAAAATACAGCTGAGTGGAATTGGAGAACCCTCAGACTCGCCTTAGCTGACTGTGTCAGATTTTGAAGACCAGACACTGACCAACTACTGACTACTGTTATAGGGTCTGTAATGGACCACAGAGCAAAAGACAACCATGTTTACCATTTGTGTCTGAGACATATGGAATTTGGCCTCCTCCTTTAACCCATCCATGCAGTGAACACACACAGTGACAGTGCCTGGAATGGTGGGCAGCCATTGCTGTGGTGCACGGGGAGCAAAGAGGGTGAAGGGCCTTGCTTATGGGCCAAACAGTGGCAGCTTGCCGAGCCAGGTATTGAACCCCTGACCCGGTCATCAATAGCTCGGTGCTCCAACTGCTGAGTCACCACTTCCCCTAAAAGGTGTTTTTTGGCAGTGGCAGTCCAAACCCACACTACCAAAGAGACTCCAGACAACCCAGCCCCTTAGACCACTCAGCCACACTAACAAAATCCCAGCTTTGCGTTGAAGCTACGAAAGAGGAGAGGACTTCTCTCGGGCTGGAGTGAATGCGTGAGTGAACACACATGGGTGTACGATTTAAAACAGTGTAGATGGGTCTGAAATGTACAAAGGGTTACAGTCAAGTAATGACCTTGAGCTCCACCATGGCATGAAAAAACAAAAAAACTAAATGGTAATAAATTGAACCTAAACTCTACATACAAGGGAAATCTGCTCAGACTAGAAACACTTCAAAAAACACAAGACCATGTCTGTTCTACGTGTGTTACAGAACACCAAACCCATACTGACCAGGCAATGTCAGATGATGATGAATATGATGATGATGATGATTTCCATGAGGAGAGGTGTGTACCCCTCTGCTGACAGCTAACCGTGTTAATCAGACTCAGGTTTAAGAAAGACAGACATGGTACACGCTATGCAAAGAGAAAGCACCTCAGGATTTAACTGACTACGTGTCAGATATTGAAGACCAGACACTGACCAATCAGTGCAGACAAAAAGGGGAAGAATTCTCTTTATTGTATTAAAAGCTGGGATTGTAACTACTTCAGGTGTGTTACTCAGCGCTCAGCATATCTTAATTTCAGTGATATCTTAGTACTTTAAAGCCACAATCTTGTTGTTTTAATTGTAGAGTCCCCCTGTCCTGCACGTTTTATTGCAGGGTGTTCAGCTGCAGCTTTTCCATCCTAAACAGGCTGCGGGACACCTGATTCCACTTGTTTAATCAATTAGTGAGTCTTCAAACAACTGATTACATGTGCTTCTGCTTGGCTGGTATGAAAAGCTGTAACCACACTGGCCCTTTGTGAGTAAGATTGAAGACCCACACCACTGAGGGAGGGTTTGTAACTCATGATCAATAAGATAAAGGCATGTGTTTGAAAAGCTTCTCAATGTAGGAATGCAGATATGGGATCAGAGTCCTCTGTTATTTACAAAGACAAGAACTGCTCCGAAATTAGTGCATTACCTAGCAGCTGATGTCTCCTCTTGGCTTTTAACTCTTTCAAATAATCTTATTGTCTTAGTTTCTGCTGTTCCCACATTTACCACACCTTTATGTAAAAAAGTGACAAATTCCAGCAGATTTTAAAAGTACTGAGAAAAGAAGTTATTCAGTGAATCAAGACGTGTGTCCACTATTCTTAAAAGCTCATGTATAGACCTTGATGGTCAGGCAGAGTTTTAAACTGCTTTAAGAGAAAATGCAGGAGCAGTGCTTGAGCAGTTTTCTACCAGCTACATGATCTATATAGAAACAGAACTCCAGCAGGATCCACTCTGTGCATGAACCTGATGAGACTCCACTGAACTCTGCGTGCAAGGCACCTTTTACCACCCTGTATCCTGTCATTAATTTAAATGCATTTTTTAATAATGCAATAGCATTAAACATTTTTGATAATGTAATAGCAGTGATGTGTGAAGATTAAGACACACCTAGGGCTGGGCCTAAATGTCCGAATATTATATTAAAGGACCATAAACTCCATTTTTCCTCTTTTCTCTTCAGTCCTACTTAGTGTTTGTGGAGTTGTGTGAACAAAAAATCACGCTTCATCCCTTACAATTAAAACTGGCTGTTTTTTATTTGAGGTCTTTTCAACTGTGTGAAATTCTGCTTCAGGTACTTTAAGCTAGATACAGTGGGGTATGAAATGTTTGATTTCTGATATTAACAATATTTTTAGGATTACATTTCAGGGAGGTGAATCATGTTATCTGAAAAATGGGCTACGCTAATCCCCTTATAGAATCCATAGGGGGCTCTACATGCTCTGTGTTGAATGTGAAGCGCAATGCTGTTGTATCCCATATTCAGAGCTATGCTACTGAATTCTGTATGAGAAGTAGCAGAACTTTCCTACAGACCACAGTAACAGAACCCTGTTCTACCAGAATAGAGTAGCGTAACGATGTCTTACAGAACACAGTAGCCTGAAACTGTTCATTCACAACAGAGTAGCATAACGCTTTCATTCAGAAGACATTAGAATCATTATTTTGATATAGAATACAGTACCAGTACTCTTTCAACCAGAATACGGTAGCATAACACTACACAACCAGCATAGAGGAGCATAACTCACACAGAATACAGTATTCAAGTCAAATGAATTTTATTTATACAGCACTTTCACAACAAATGTGGTCACACAGCAGCGTTACAGAGATCCGGGTCCAAGCCTCTTCTGAGCAAGCCAGTGGCAACAGTGGCAAGGAAAAACTCTCTCAGATTGAGAGGAAGAAACCTTGAGAGGAACCAAGACTCAAAAAGGAAACCCATCCTCCTCTGGTCGACACCGCATAGCACAATGAAAAGCAGAACAGCAATAAAACACGGAATTAAGGGAATCTGGCCAACGTGCCGTCAAGCCATAAAAAGATGAAAACATGAGTGAAATGAAGTCCATGCAGGTACACGGTCACAAGCACAGCCATGCCGTGAGGTGAGGATGACTCAATTCGAGGCCCCAAAACCAGACAGCGGTCAGGAGGGTGGTGGAGAGAGCGAGGTCTGTCGATGGAACAGTTGAAACTGGGCATCTCAACATATGTGAAAGAGAGAGAAAACACAAAGGGTTAGGAGGAAGGGGGCAAAAACTTTTTAGAAGGGTTACAGCAGGACAGGGTAGGAAAGAGCAGCCAAACACAAATACACTCGCACCAGCAGACAGCAGGAGGCAGCTCAGCACATGGGGGAAGAGAGAAGAAATGAAGGAAAAAATAATAATAATGAAGAAAAGGTTTAGGTTTATATATGAATATGAACAGTATTGTAACACCGCTCAACCACAACAAAGCAGCAAAACAATTTATACAGAACACAGCAGTGTAACCATTCTCATGTAGAACACAAGCAGGACACAGCAGCCCAACACAGCGAAATATCGTTCAAGCAGGACACAGCAGAGTAACAATTTTGATGCAGAACACAAGCAGGACACAGCAGCCCAACACGGTTCAAGCAGACCACAAGCAAGTGGCACAGCTGCAGCCACCTTTAGTACTGTGCTTGCAAGGCAATCTTGTAAAAAAATTGGAGACTGTGGGTGCAAATGTTTGACCGGTTTCTTACAGAGTGTGGGATTGTTGAGGAGAACAATGCGCCACCTTTCCGCACGTCGCTGGGGAAGATGCAGTGAAGGTCTACAACATGTTACAATTCAGTGAGAAAGAAACTGAAACAAGAAATGTGCTGAAAAACAAGTTCAGGGATTACTGAGAGTCAAGAGAGAACCTACCCGATGTTCACCATTTGTTCTTCATGAGAGCTCAGTATCCAGCTGAAAGCACTGAGGTGTACGGGAGGAATTCGGGGACCAGAAACTGCAGAATTCAGCAAAGTATTATTATACTCTGGACACCACATGTCACCGCTGGGAAAGCTACCACTCACCTGTGAACACAAAAGCCAAAAATGCAAAACTGAATTTCACATATTGTTGACTGTGATGTACCAGCAATACTAGGACGTGAGACATGAGAGATGTTACAGCAGGACAGGGTAGGAAAGAGCAGCCAAACACAAATGCACTCGTACCAGCAGACAGCAGGGGGAAGCTCAGCACATGGGGAAAAGAAGAAATGAAGGAAAAAATAAAAATAATGAAGAAAAGGTTTAGGTTTATATATGAATATGAACAGCACTGTAAACACCGCTCAAGCACAACAAAGCAGCAAAACTAATTATACAGAACACAGCAGCATCATTTTCATGAAAAAGAAGCAGGACAGCAGCGAAATTATTATACAGAACAAGTGACACTGTTCAAGCAGAACACAGCAGCATAACAAGTTTGAGGCAAAAACAAAAGCAGCACACAGCAGCCCAACACGGTCCAAGCAGAACACAAGCAAGTGGTTGGTGCACCTACCATTGCATTACAGCAACACCATGTGGGAGACCAGGGTTCAATTCCCGGTCTGGGTGACTATGCTACGCTACACCAATAAGAGTCCCTGGGCAAGACTCCTAACACTACATTGGCCCACCTCTGTAATACAAGTAACTTTGTAAGTTGCTCTGGATAAGAGCGTCTGCTAAATGCCATAAATGTAAATGTAAGTGGCACAGCTGCAGCCACCTTCAGCACTGTGCTCACAGGGCAATCTAGTCAAAAATTGGATTTTTAGGTGCAAAAGTTGACCGGTTTCTTACAGAGAGTGGGATTGTTGAGGAGTACAATGCGCCACCTTTCCACACGTCGCTGGGGAAGATGCAGTGAAGGTCTACAACATGTTACAATTCAGAGAGAAACAAACTGAAACAAAAAATGTGCTGAAAAACAAGTTCAGGGATTACTGAGATTCAAGAAAGAACCTACCCGATGTTCACCATTTGTTCTTCACGAGAGCTCAGGATCCAGTTGAAAGCGTACAGGAGGAATTTGGGGACCAGAAACTGCAGAATTCAGCAAAGTACTCACATACTCTGGCCACCGCATGTCACCGCTGGGAAAGCTACCACTCCAGTTCCAAGCTCTGCACATTGAACATACCCATTGGAAGAAACACATTCCTTTGACCTTCTTTTGGGGTGTCCTCAGCTTCAGAGGTATTCCAAAGGTCAATTGCAGACTATTAAAGGCCTGAAAGATGTCGTCAACGTTACAAACGATATCTTAGTCTGGGGTGAAACGGTCAAGGAAACATGACAGCAGACTCATCCAAGTGCTGAAAAGGGAAAGACAATGGAACCTGAAACTCAACAAAAACAAGTGCAAGATCAGATCATCACAAATCCAGTACATGGCCATATGCTCTCTCTGCAGAAGGTCTCAAGCTAGATAGAGATCAAGTGAGAGCTGTAACACACATGCCTACACCAGAAAACAAGCAGGCACTCATGAGATTAATGGGCATGATTCAGTACCTTTCCAAGTTTATTTCCAGCCTGTCTGAAGTCGGCGCACCCCTCAGAAAACTGCATGACACTCCGTGACAAGTCGAGCACAAAGCTATGAAAAACTGAAATCTCTGCTGATAACTGCTCCCACACTAAAGCTATATGATGTAAAAATACCTGCTACACCATCTGTAGATGCGAGCTCAGAAGGCTTCGTAGCAGCAATTCTGCAGGAGGGAAAGCCAGTGGCTAAACTACATTCCGAAAGGCAACAGCAAATGATCCAGAGATGCAGCTACTACACACAAGGACCATGGAAGAGTTTAAAAGAGTTTGATATGGAAAGGGTAAGCAGAAAATAGTAGCTATGCTGGACACGCATGGAAGCCTAGTTACCAAAATACTGTGCAGTAAGCTACCAACACCCTTTCACTGCTGTGCTAGTCTATACCCTTTAGTACTAGTGTGTAGTATGCAATTGGGACGCAGCCTAAATCCCCTATCAGATGTTGGAGTGTTTAGTGCGCCCTTCTTTACCTCTGTTTGAGCCATGGAAGCTCAGGTACCAGCACTAATGCATGGCCTTAATAGCTGATATGACCAAATACGATCAAATAAATAAATAAATAAATAAATATATATGTATATGTGCTTTTACTGTGCGTTTACCTCAGTCTGGACACTTTTCTGTCAGAACTATTTGCTGAGTACTCGAACCGTTTCGCCTCAGCCAGCTCTCGACCGGCTGATGAAATCCCGAAACCCTGCTCATTGATCCCACAGGACTGATTGACAGGAGTTTAAACCAATAAGATTACGGAAACAATTCGTGTGAACCAATACAGAAAATAAGAGAGTTAATCTGTAATTGAAAATACTTATTTAATAATGTGTTAATACAGTAATAAGAACTATATTTATAAACAGTAAATACTAGGGATACATATATAATAAAAATACAGAAATAATAAATAATTTTACTGGACACTCATCAGTCCTTCTGGGGTGTCGGACAGGCTGTAAGTGTGTGTGATTAATTTGGTGATTGATATGATGATTGATCAGTGCTTGATCAGTGTGTTTTGGTTTGGTATCTTAGCTTTTAGCAACTATTTAGTCAATCGCCATCTCCCTGCTCTCTTTCTACGGGCAGAAATTTTGTCCAATGGCTGCATGGAGCTGCAGGATCACAGCTGGCCATAAATGAATGAATGAATGAATGAATGAATGAATGAATGAAGGCCCCAAACCTGACAAAATTAAAGTGGATGAAGCTGGAATCTAGGTGATCAAAACTGAGGCAGAAATGAGCTGTATAGCTGTAGGTCTTCTTAGCGTGTTCTTCTGTGGTGTTTGTGGCCGGTGGACCTCAGAGCAGTACTGATCAAATTTTATGGCTGGCCATGAATGAGTGAATGAATGAATGAATGAATGAGTGAATGAATGAGTGAATGAGTGAATGAATGAGTGAATGAATGAGTGAATGAATGAATGAATGAGTGAATGAATGAATGAATGAATGAAGGCCCCAAACCTGAAAAAATGCTTAGAAAAAAAATAAAATAAAATCCTTAGTGATTTCCTGAGTGTCCCCTGGTCAGATCTACGATCTTGAGATGAGAAGTTGTGATTCAGGAGGCGTTTGAACCGTATTTCTGCGCTGTATTATTGCAAAGATATTAATAGAAACGCAGAGACAACATCGTAAAAAAACACTAATTAGCATTAAACAGTAGCATTTATGAGATTCCGAAAAAAGGACCTGTCCCAGCAAAGGGGGGCATCCGGTCACCCTGTCTGATCACTCCCAAAGGAGCTGGTTCAGTTGTTTGAGGTGTCGAATTACTGGACAACAGTGAGGGTTCCGCCATTACTTGTTTACCCTGGTTACCATGGTTACACCATGGCCAGAGGTTTAGTACAGCTCCCTCAATGGCAGTGGCCAAGTGGCCAATCAGAGGGCACGGTTTTAAAAAATGTCAGTCGATGATGTCATAATGGCCTCTTTGACATCCCTGTGACATCACGGCCCCACAGAGCAGTATAAATAGACCCTGCAGAGCTCACCTTCCTCACTCTGAGCCTTTCACTCACGCAGTGCAAAGGAGCAGTCAGTGGCATTACCAGTTCTCACCTGAACCACGACCGAAACCGGGGAGATGGAGCAGTGGAAGGCTGAGCGGGAGTCCCTGCTGTTTCAGCTCAAGGAGGCCCAAGAGAGCATTGAGAAGGAGAAGGCAGCCAGGCTGAGGGAGCGGAAAGCCAACACAAGGAGGCACAACCGCTGGATAAAAAGGGTCAACACAACAAGGGACCAGGACATTGAAAAGGAGACGTACGAGCTACGTGCCAAAATTCAGGACCTGGAGGAGGCCAAGCAGGAGGTAAAGGACTCGCTGGACTTCCAGTCGGAAATCCTACAACAGGTCAGCGAGGAGCTGGCAGACAACAAAACCAGGCTCAGCAGGTGCAGGGTGCTGGCAGAGCAGCTGTACGCCCAAAACATGGAGCTGCATGCATCTAACTGGTACAAGAACCAGGAGCTGGAGGTCCTGCGACAGGAAAGGGCTCTGACAGAGGCACTGGACAAAGAATACAACCTGGTATCGGCTCTTCCTCCATTGGCAATGCAGAAGCAGAGGGTCATGGAGGAGCTGAAGCAGAAGGCAGCTGCTGCAGAGGAGGCCGCTGCGGAGAGGGCCGCTGCAGAGAGGGCAGCTGCAGAGAAGGTCGCTGTGGAGAGGGTCGCTGCGGAGAGGGCCGCTGCGGAGAGGGCCGCTGCAGAGAAGGCCGCTGCAGAGAAGGCCGCTGCGGAGAGGGCCGCTGCGGAGAGGGCCGCTGCGGAGAGGGCCGCTGCTGAGAGGGCCGCTGAGGAGAAGAGCCTCAGCCTTTTTAGCCTTCTCAGCCTTCTCAGGTCGAGGCTTAAAGGCTTCTGGAGCCGACTCTCTGCTGCATGCAGAAAGAGGAAGTGAGAGAGGGAGACAGAAACCGAAACCGAAACCGAAACCGAAAAAAATAAAATAAAAAAAAGGACGGAACAACAAGAAGGGAAGAGAAAGAGACAGAGTGACGATGAAGATGAAGGGAAAGACAGAAGGCATCAGAAAGAGACAGAGTGACGATGAAGATGAAGGGAAAAACAGAAGGCAACAGAAAGAGACAGAGCGACGATGAAGATGAAGGGAAAGACAGAAGGCATCAGAAAGAGACAGAGTGACGATGAAGATGAAGAGAAAGACAAAAGGCAACAGAAAGAGACAGAGTGACGATGAAGATAAAGGGAAAGACAGAAGGCAACAGAAAGAGACAGAGTGATGATGAAGATGAAGGGAAAGACAGAAGGCAACAGAATGAGACAGAGTGATGATGAAGATGAAGGGAAAGACAGAAGGCAACAGAATGAGACAGAGTGATGATGAAGATAAAGGGAAAGACAGAAGGCATCAGAACGAGACAGAGTGACGATGAAGATGAAGGGAAAGACAGAAGGCAACAGAACGAGACAGAGTGATGATGAAGATGAAGGGAAAGACAGAAGGCAACAGAAAGAGACAGAGTGACAATGAAGATGAAGGGAAAGACAGAAGGCAACAGAAAGAGACAGAGTGACGATGAAGATGAAGGGAAAGACAAGGCATCAGAAAGAGACAGAGTGATGATGAAGATGAAGGGAAAGACAGAAGGCAACAGAAAGAGACAGAATGACAATGAAGATGAAGGGAAAGACAGAAGGCAACAGAAAGAGACAGAGTGACGATGAAGATGAAGGGAAAGACAAGGCATCAGAAAGAGACAGAGTGACGATGAAGATGAAGGGAAAGACAGAAGCAACAGAAAGAGACAGAGTGACGATGAAGATGAAGGGAAAGTCAGAAGGCAACAGAAAGAGAAAGAGTGACGATGAAGATGAAAGGAAAGACAAGGCATCAGAAAGAGACAGAGTGACGATGAAGATGAAGGGAAAGACAGAAGGCATCAGAACGAGACAGAGTGACGATGAAGATAAAGGGAAAGACAAGGCATCAGAAAGAGACAGAGTGACGATGAAGATGAAGGGAAAGACAGAAGGCAACAGAAAGAGACAGAGTGACAATGAAGATGAAGGGAAAGACAGAAGGCAACAGAAAGAGACAGAGTGACGATGAAGATGAAGGGAAAGACAAGGCATCAGAAAGAGACAGAGTGATGATGAAGATGAAGGGAAAGACAGAAGGCAACAGAAAGAGACAGAGTGACGATGAAGATGAAGGGAAAGTCAGAAGGCAACAGAAAGAGAAAGAGTGACGATGAAGATGAAAGGAAAGACAAGGCATCAGAAAGAGACAGAGTGACGATGAAGATGAAGGGAAAGACAGAAGGCATCAGAAAGAGACAGAGTGACGATGAAGATGAAGGGAAAGACAGAAGGCAACAGAAAGAGACAGAGTGACGATGAAGATGAAGGGAAAGACAAGGCATCAGAAAGAGACAGAGTGACGATGAAGATGAAGGGAAAGACAGAAGCAACAGAAAGAGACAGAGTGACGATGAAGATGAGGGGAAAGTCAGAAGGTAACAGAAAGAGACAGAGTGACGATGAAGATGAAGGGAATGAAAGAGACAGAAGAAGGGTAGAGAAAGAAAGTGTGGGGGAAATGGGGACGTTAATCACAATGACATCTTAAAATGGGCTGGATACCCAGCCTCAGAATTCTCAAATAATTAAACAAATCAGTCCCATTAATAAATGAAATCGGCCTCATTAATAAATGAAATGCGCCTCATTAATAAATGAAATAGGCCTCATTAATGAAATCGGCCTCATTAATAAATGAAATTTGGCCTCATAAATGAATTAAATGGGCCTTAAAAATGAAATTGACCTCGTTATTAAATGAAATCGGCCTCATAAATGAAATCGCTCTCATAAATAAATGAAATCGGTCTTATTAATTAATGAAATCGGTCTCATTAATGAATGAAATCGGTCTCATTATTAAATGAAATTGGCCTCATAAATGAAATCAGCCTCATTAATAAATGAAATCGCTCTCATATGTTCAAATCATTAATATCTCAAACGCTAATTTCTAACTAGAGAAAGCTATATCAATGATTTGAGTTCTGAAGGTTTAATTAATAATAGTATTACAATAACAGCCAGTATCAAATGATATCAAGAGAAACAAACTGGAATAAATAAATGAAGCAGTTATTAACACAAACTACTCTAAACACAATAACACCCTCAGTCAGTATTAGTGATGCATGATGATATATCTGCGGCCGATATATTATTCACCGATATATCGATTTTTTCTGTTATAGGTTCGCTAACTGAGGTGGCGGCTACTCGTCCAGCTCAAGCGCCTCACCTCGGCACGCCAGCTCTTGCTGCAAACGGGTAGAACACGGCGACAAGCGCGGCGTGACTCCACCCACTACGCGCGGCAAGGGAGCGGAACTCCAGCGCATAGTGGGCTACCCTACTGTCACCCTGCTCCAGCCACAGCAGCAGGTCGTCCGGCGTGAGCCCCCCTCGGGGACGCTGAAACACTGTCTTAAAGTGCTTCACGTACTCCGAGAAGGGCTTCACGCTCAGTTCCTCCCAGGTGGCGCTGGCCCAATCCAGAGCTTCTCCAGCGAGACGGGGTACGAAGAAGGCGACCTTCGCCTGGTCAGTGCTGGTTCCCTGACAACTTAAATAAGCTCCGGATCACCAGAACATGTATCCGGAATGTCCATCGGACTAGGGATGTGGCGGGGAGTTATGTTGCTGTAAAAAACATAACAACAAACATGCAAATGAAAGAAAACAGCACAATAACAATAGAAACACAACTGTAACAAATGTAAGTGGCAGGCAATTCCCACCAGTGCTCTTACACCAGAGACACTCACCATATAATCAACAACCAAATAATGGAATAGATTTGGATTATTCAGGAAACAAAAAAGCGTCTGTTAATAACTAAATATTTGAAGTAGTATTGTGTGCTATTTCAAAGTCATGGACCAAAACTACATTGTGATTGCAGACTTTAAAATAAAGCAACAGCCCTGTAACCCTGCTAAATATGTGTGGCATAACAGTTAATAAAATCAGTAAAAATGTAGGGGCAAAATAATGATGATCAAATCTGAGGTAGTGAAAAATATTATTGATTATGGTGGCGGATACTGATCCAAAAATAACCTGCGCACTGTTAAAAGAATAAGTTCCTCAACGATCCTTTGGAGGTTCTTCAATTTGAAACTGTGGAGGAACCTCTTAAGGTGCTTTAAGGAACCTTCTAAAAAAGAAACTGGATTCAACTTTTACAAAGACAGGGAGAAGACTTGCAGAGATGGATCTAAGCAAGATTTATTGAAACACAACAGGAATACAAAACAAGGTGCAGAGAAAACAAGGTGCAGCAACCTAAGTGATAAAACTGAAACTCAAACAGAAAGTGACAAACCAAACGGTGAAAACAACAAACCTGGGACTGGGAGGAGCAGGGAGTGACAGGGGATTAAGCCGTGATCCACCGAAATAAGAACGTGGGAAGGGGTTAATGAAAACCGCAAGTCTAGCTTGGGATACAGGGGAATACTAGGGGAACCTAAACTGCAGGCCTCGCTTGGGAAACAACAGGGAGAACTCAACAGAGTACTAAAGCAATACCATACCATTTTACCAAAAATGTGTAAAACAAAAACCCCAGAATTCAGCTTACAAACCGCTCACATATTCTAGCCACTGCATGTCACCGTTGGGAAAGCTAACGCTCACCTGTGAACACAAAAGCCAAAAATGTAAGATTGAATTTCACATTGTTGACAGTGATGAACCAGCAATACTAGAACATGAGACATGATGGAAGAACCTATAGGAGAAACAGAAAACACCTCCTCAGGACGACTGAAAGAGTTCCCATCAGCATCACCCAATGTTGTTGCAGATTCCTGTGCCGAGCTGCAGGTCAGTGAATCTGGTCCACCTGCAGAAACTGGTACTGCAAAACAATCTGACTTACCTGAGACACATCCGAGAGAGGCATTCTTCACAAGGTCAGGAAGACAAGTGAAAACACCAGCAAGATACAAGGACTGAATCTGGAACACACATACAGTACACATTTACAATATTCACACACACATTCAGAGGACACGGTTCAAGATCCTGTCCATCTGCTGACTGAATTTAAAGTTACTGTCATTTACTGCATCTTAGGTTTGTTTAGGTTATTCTGCAACATCAAGCTATTCTCATAAATATGGTGTCAAATGTACAGTTCATGTAGTTCAGTTCAGAGACCTCATCTCATTTCCCTTGAGTTTTAAAGCATTATGGTCCGACAGTGTTTGTATGAATGGTGTTGAGAGTCCTGCACAGCCCAAATCCTCCTCATTTATAGTTCTATTCATATTAAGAAAGAGAACAAAAATATATCAGTTCAAGTGTGGGGATTTCACATGTTCTGTAGCTAAGAGGCAGCCCCAGCTAAGAATCACGCAGCTCCCCCAAAAGTACTAAAGTGTGAGTGTAGCACAGAGTCGTCCTTCCTCCATACTTTACACTGAGGAGCTGAAGCGGTTAGCAGAGGGAAAAACGGCCGTGGTGGTCGAGGAGCTCCTCGGCTTTTCCGGGGTCACGCAGACGCCGCCAGTCCCTCTCCGGTGCGGGAGTGGAGACGACGACTCTCGGTGTCCGTCGCGCCGGTAGTGCTGGAGCTCAGACGCCGCGTTGGAGGAGTCACGGGTCAAGCTGGACGACTTCCTTGCAGAGCGGCTGGAAAGCTGGTTTCTCCGCGGTCGCCATGTTTCTCGAGGCTAAAGAGAAAAACGCAAAGGCCGGTTAGTGAGACAGAGGACTGTACAGTAACACAGACAGCACAAGCACTACAACAACTGCCTAAGAGGAAGAAGACAAAGCTCACATTACGGACTATAAAGCAGGATGGCCGGTCGAAGCTCTGTGTGGAATCACGGCTCGAGCTTTGAAAGCAGGGCCGCATCGAAACAGCAGCTCAGAGTCTCCTCCAAATACCTACGATCACGTGATCGCCGGAAACGAAGCTTCCTTACGTCACTGGAACGCAATCGCGGTTCAATGCGCGTGAGTTTCCGGTCCCGCTGTAGACGAGCTGCATATCATCTGAAATATGTACTTAAATAAAACGGAAATACAGAACATGTGTGAATCTGCTTCACTTTCATCATCAAATTATTGACATTTCTCAGCATTCAAGGTTTTTTACTGGAGACGATGTGAAATGACCTGAATAAAAACATTTTACAGCTCTATTTCTGTGTTCAACAGATGTACAGTCTACATGCACATTCAACAGTGCTGTTTCTCCTTAATCTAATAGTGTCAAACATGCTGTTTTGTTTAGGAGGAGAGTAAAGGAATTACACACTCAGATGAAATTCATTCAGTTAAAGGAAGAAACGCAGTCCGACATCGCTGTATGGAGCAGTTTGGACAAAGCTTATGAACACAAGTGAATCAGGCAGTGGTGGTGTAGTATTGGATTTGTACAACAGGTGGCGCAGTAGAGCTGTGAAGCTGAGCAGCATCCAACCACTTTTCCCTCATTTCTGCATGAAAGGGTTGATTGATTACAGACTCATTTCTGTGATAAAGGATCTGCCCTGTTTTTAGACTTTTATAAAGCCTCAGTTCAGCAGAGCTTTATTTTATTAAGTAATTATTATATATTTTCTTTATATTATCTGACAGTAACACACTAAATGTCCAAATGTTTGTGGACACCATTTTTTAATCAATGCATTCAGCAATCAGTTGCACCCATTGCTGACACAGTCCCTAAAGAAGTACTGCCAATAGAATAGGACTCTCTGGAACAGATAAACATGAACCTATCGGCTCCATGCCTAATGCCAATCGTGGGCTAGAGAGGTATAAAGGAATGATAAACCTCTGGAATGATGGTACTCATGATGCCCTTTACTTCTAGGGTGAGCTGGGGAAACTTTTAGCTTTGAGTTGGAGATGAGGTTGGGTGATCATCCAATATTCTGACCTCACCAATGCTCTTCTTGCTAAATGCATTTCTCACAGCAATGCTCCAAAATCTAGCAGAAAGTCTTCCATGGTAGTAGAAACAGTTACTCCAACAAAAGCAGGCTAAACTCCTTTTTAATACTCTTGATTTCAAAAGAAACAACAAATAAGCAGGTGTCCAAATACTTTTGTCATATAGTGTATTTCTTAGAAATGCTGAATTCTTTTGTTGAAGAGACTCTGGGTCAGTTCTGAGAGCAGCAGGTCTAAACTTAAACCTGGACTAAATAAAGAGAGAAGTTTTAGATTTTACTTTGAGTAGAAACAAATAAACATCCAGAACACATCAGTAATGCAGAACAGCTCTTCATTCAGGCTCTTTTCCTGAACATGATATTAATAATATAAACTTTACAGCTGTTTGGAAAAGATGAAGCATTAAGGAGGAGTCTAAAGTAAGTGTAGAAATGAAGACGCTGCTCAGCACTGATGTGTGTATTAATGATAAACTGATTAGTCGTGTGCTTCTCTGTGGACAAGTTGTGATGAAAAAGAGGATCTCAGCCCATTCTCTTCCTACAATGAAAAACACACACACACAGACACAGACACAGACACACACGTTAAACACTTCATACACTTCCATCTCCAAATATGAGGGTTTATTTAGGGTGTATTCTACACACTGCTCACTAACATGTTTCTATAAAACAACAATGGGGCAGAAATGAAAATATTGCAGCACTGATATTAAAAAGTACCACAAGTGTTTGAGCAGCATGAGTGTAGAGCTTTTGCACTGACTGCATTTTAAACTGAAGGTCACACTGATGGTCAATAAGAGGAAATATCTCACATACTTTAAAAATGAATCTTAGTCTAGATACAGGAGAAGAAACCTCGGCCTCCTGGTTTAAAAACTGTATGTTGAGGAGTTTAGTCAGTTGTGGATAAATGCTGCGTCAGCATTTTCAGAAACTTCAAACAGCATGTTAGCGTGAGGGTTGTTGTGAAAAAGGTTCCTTGGATCTTAGACTCTGATCGCTGTGGCCTCCCAGGGATCAAACTCCCTCTCTCTCAATGACAGGAGCAGCGATTAGACGGTGTTGTGTTGCTGTGTATTTTCTAATTAAACTGACGGTTAGAATCAGTGTAGGTACCGAACCCAAGCGCAGATTTTACATTTGAAGATTTTCTATTCTAAAATGATGAAACCTCCTGGGATGGTGAAGCTGATCAACAACACATTTATTTCTTATAAAGACATTTGTGTCACGTAGAAGACATGAACCTCCTTAGGACCTTTCACCTCTTAAACTCCTAGACTTTGACATCCTAAGGATTATTATTCAGCAAGGACATGGAATACAGCACACACTGGCCAAATCCTTCTAAAGTTAGAGGAGTGAGGAATGAGTTCCTGTGGAGTTTCAGAGGTTAAAAGGGTTCATGGTGTTCACCACAGTTTAAACACACACTGAAAGTTACCTGGAATCGTGCTGGACATCTTCTCTAACTGGCTACAAGAGGTATAGTCTTCCTTTTCGTCAGGATCTGCTTGAGAGACAACATGACAGATTATCTAGAACATGTCAAGTGATTTGGATAACGTCAAATACCTCAGAGTTTAATAGTAGTTAATAATAATAATAAATTGAAGGGGAGTTGAAGCCTCGGTCTCCTGGTTTCCTGCATCACTGTGGGAGCAAAGGTTCCAGCTCAACCATGACTCACGAAGCAGGACTTTCCTATCAGAATTAAACCCAGCCAGTAGGTCAAGACTTAGAGCCATGCTTGAGGGCTACAAGGGGTTTACCCTTGTCGACTTCTTTATTCATTTATTCACTCACCACTCAACTCACATACCTTAATCTTGGGAACTTTAGCCTCCTGGTTCTTTGCTTCATGGTGGACTGTGTGAGAACAGCTTCTGCCTCCACCACTGGACCACAGAGCACAACCTCACAAGCCTGCTGGGAACACGAAGAAGCAGAAACTTCTGCAGAGGAAGCAGAATGATGAGCATCCTGCTGGGAAAAAGTTCAAATTCAGTAGGCATAGCTCCATTCAACCTCACAAGTTAGTCAGAAATTTCATTTTTCTAATGACAAATGACAGGTATTGGGTCCTATGCACAAAAACACAAGCACACATTTCACAACACCTAAACACAATAAATGCATGTAGTCTAATGCAAAACTACTGACAAGGTCTTCCAGCTGTAATAAGTGGGCTTTTGTCAAACTGGTGGTTCTCGTGGTGTGCAAACTGACTGACCTCTTTATCTGATCTTTGCTTCAAAGTCTGGTACATTTTAAAAAAGCTCAAGCAGGTTAATCACATGGACATGTCTGACTTTGTCGGTGTCTCCCTGAAAGATAACACCTTCATTCTGTAGTTCTGTAGTTAATGGCTGAGGCGAGGTCAGGTCCATCACCAACTGTGCTTAAAAGTTCTGCATCTGTGTCTACTCCACATTTTCACAATATCCATAGTCTGTAGACTCTACTAGACGCTACTAGAATTCCAGGTTATGTCTGGAAAATCTAGATTACTACTGGCTCTCGTTTTCACAGTTACAGCCTCATTAACTTCATTTAGCATATGGGCTGTCAGTTCAGTTGCTAAAGCGTTCACTTCAGTCATTCAGCTTCTCCACCCTGGTCCTGGAGGCACCCACCGTACATTTAAACATTAAATTAAAGTGAGGTTGCAATAATACTTACTAATTTAATGTTTCTACTGTTTAAGCTCTGCCAGTGTGTTGTGCCACAGCAAGTCCTGTCCCAAGTCCCGTGAGCTTCTGAACCTAATATTTCTATATATTATTATATCATTAACTACAGTTAATTCAGAGTCTCTGCAAATACATTTCAGGATCTAATAAAACCCACAAATTCATTTTACCTTGTGTTGCCAAAGTATGAGCAGGACTAGCAGATTCAGCCCCTGCCTCCCAATATCTAGACAAGCAGCAGCTTCTGGAGCTGTTTAATTCTGCTACTTAGAAGGAGGACTACTTTCAGACACTGGAAAGAAATCAGTACTTTTTCATTACGCTTCAGAGCTAAAATGTGACCCTGGAAGTTTTCAATTCTCACTTAAATAAGAACTAATGAAATATGGGAGGTAAAGTTGAGTTAAACAGAGCTAATGCAGCTCAGCATCAGCTATTAACTCTAACTAATATTCCTACTGGAGGAAACAACAAGACCAGCTAAAACAGATAACGGCAGAAAGCCTGTGTTGTCGGATGAAACAGTATAGAAAAGTTAGTCCGTTTTTATCAGGAGCTTTTCCAACAACGTGGAAAATAAGAGCCTCTTTTAGAAAGGTTAGAGCTCCCGAAGTTTCTAAGTTAACGCCGAACATCAGCAGCGCTAGCAAGTTAGCTCCTCCAGTCGTACAGCTGAAGTACAAACACACACGAAAGCAGAAAACCAAGCTTTCAAACATTCACTGTACGTTTATGGTCACATATAAGGTAAAAGATCAGCTTAAAAGCAGCTAGTTCACATGAACTCACCTGGCTCTATCGGGAACGTCTGTCCTGGGAGCCTCCTTGAAGTAGACTGACAGACTGGAAGGGGCGATACCGGTGACTGCGCCTCGTCCCAACACAACTGGACTACAGCTTCATTTGGGCAAAGCTGGAGCGACGATGAGGATTGCAGATGGAAAATCTTCCATAAACTCCAAACTGCTGAAGCTCCTCATTTAGATAAGGCTTTAAACACTGTACACTCATATGCAATTGTACACACACTGTTTAATTAGCAGATTTGATTCATTTAGAAAGTCCAGAATATGCTGCCATAGTATTTCTATGTTGTTTATTTGATGAACAATCCACATTTAGTACATCATACATATTTATAGTACTAAACTGTAAATCATACAGATTTAAACATTTTATTATATTTTTATTTTATTAAATAGGTTCATTCTCAGCGTCTTTAAAGCTTGCAGATGAAAACACTGAGAGACAGAAAGTCTAAACTTCAGGACTGGAAATCAGGATGTAATTTAATTTATTAAAAAATAAATGAAGTGAAATGAAAACTTTAACACTGTAGAAGAAATCTGTCTCTACTGGACAGACACGTCACTTCCGGCTGACAGGTCCAGCGCTGCTCTCCTGCTGCTTGTTTCTCCCAGTCATATCTTTGTATCAGGGATGAGCAGAACGAGGCTTTTTAACCAGTTGAAGCAGAAGTGGTTCATTTGAAGCTCTACTGCGCCACCTGTTGTACAAATACAATACTACACCACCACTGCCTGATTCACTTGTGTTCATAAGCTTTGTCCAAACTGCTCCATACAGCGATGTCGGACTGCGTTTCTTCCTTTAACTGAATGAATTTCATCTGAGTGTGTAATTCCTTTACTCTCCTCCTAAACGAAACAGCATGTTTGACACTATTAGATTAAGGAGAAACAGCACTGTTGAATGTGCATGTAGACTGTACATCTGTTGAACACAGAAATAGAGCTGTAAAATGTTTTTATTCAGGTCATTTCACATCGTCTCCAGTAAAAAACCTTGAATGCTGAGGAATGTCAATAATTTGATGATGAAAGTGAAGCAGATTCACACATGTTCTGTATTTCCGTTTTATTTAAGTACATATTTCAGATGATATGCAGCTCGTCTACAGCGGGACCGGAAACTCACGCGCATTGACCCGCGATTGCGTTCCAGTGACGTAAGGAAGCTTCGTTTCCGGCGATCACGTGATCGTAGGTATTTGGAGGAGACTCTGAGCTGCTGTTTCGATGCGGCCCTGCTTTCAAAGCTCGAGCCGTGATTCCACACAGAGCTTCGACCGGCCATCCTGCTTTATAGTCCGTAATGTGAGCTTTGTCTTCTTCCTCTTAGGCAGTTGTTGTAGTGCTTGTGCTGTCTGTGTTACTGTACAGTCCTCTGTCTCACTAACCGGCCTTTGCGTTTTTCTCTGTAGCCTCGAGAAACATGGCGACCGCGGAGAAACCAGCTTTCCAGCCGCTCTGCAAGGAAGTCGTCCAGCTTGACCCGTGACTCCTCCAACGCGGCGTCTGAGCTCCAGCACTACCGGCGCGACGGACACCGAGAGTCGTCGTCTCCACTCCCGCACCGGAGAGGGACTGGCGGCGTCTGCGTGACCCCGGAAAAGCCGAGGAGCTCCTCGACCACCACGGCCGTTTTTCCCTCTGCTAACCGCTTCAGCTCCTCAGTGTAAAGTATGGAGGAAGGACGACTCTGTGCTACACTCACACTTTAGTACTTTTGGGTGAGCTGCGTGATTCTTAGCTAGGGCTGCCTCTTAGCTACAGAACATGTGAAATCCCCACACTTGAACTGATCTATTTTTGTTCTCTTTCTTAATATGAATAGAACTATAAATGAGGAGGATTTGGGCTGTGCAGGACTCTCAACACCGTTCATACAAACACTGTCGGACCATAATGCTTTAAAACTCAAGGGAAATGAGATGAGGTCTCTGAACTGAACTACATGAACTGTACATTTAACACCATATTTATGAGAATAGCTTGACATTGCAGAATAACCTAAACAAATCTAAGATGCAGTAAATGACAGTAACTTTAAATTCAGTCAGCAGATGAACAGGAGCTTGAACCGTGTCCTCTGAATGTGTGTGTGAACATTGTAAATGTGTACTGTATGTGTGTTCCAGATTCAGTCCTTGTATCTTGCTGGTGTTTTCACTTGTCTTCCTGACCTTGTGAAGAATGCCTCTCTCTGATGTGTCTCAGGTAAGTCAGATTGTTTTGCAGTACCAGTTTCTGCAGGTGGACCAGATTCACTGACCTGCAGCTCGACACAGGAATCAGCAACAACATTGGGTGATGCTGATGGGAACTCTTTCAGTCGTCCTGAGGAGGTGTTTTCTGTTTCTCCTATAGGTTCTTCCATCATGTCTCATGTTCTAGTATTGCTGGTACATCACTGTCAACAATGTGAAATTCAATCTTGCATTTTTGATTTGAGTTTTGTTTCAAATCTGATTTGTAGATCTGTGCTGTGATGACGTTGAAAAAAATTACTGGACTGAAAATAAAACAAGAACTTTGCATTCAGCACCAGTGCTCAACTTGAAGACACTTTTGTTGTGACCGTGTTGATGTTTGTGTAATATTCTGTTTTCTGATTTCAACTGTTAAGAAAATCTTCCTGCTCTGTCTTTTGTTCAACTGCATGCTTTTTTCCCCTCATTCTGCTTTGATTTGTTTTGTCGGACACTTTCTTTGGTAAAGTGATTTTCTGTTACAGGATTTGCACACTTGGCCATAGGCAGGACAGTGTTTCTGTTTATGTTCAAAACCACATCTGGAGATGGACAGGAACTTGAATAGGTTCTTCCATCTGGCGTCAGGACAGTACTTTGCTGAATTCTGCAAATTCTGTTTCTGGTCCCCAAATTCCTCCCGTACGCCTCAGTGCTTTCAGCTGGATCCTGAGCTCTCGTGAAGAACAAATGGTGAACATCGGGTAGGTTCTTTCTTGACTCTCAGTAATCCCTGAACTTTTTTCAGCACATTTCTTGTTTCAGTTTCTTTCTCTCTAAACTGTATCATGTTGTAGACCTTCACTGCATCTTCCCCAGCGACACGCGGAAAGGTGGCGCATTGTATTTTTTCCAAACTCCTCAACAATCCCACTCTCTGTAAGAAACAGGTAAAACTTTTGCACCCACAGTCCAATTTTCGACGAGATGTGCTAAAGGTGGCTACAGCTGTTCCACTTGCTTGTGTTCTGCTTGGACCATGTTACACTGCTGTGTCCTGCTTAAACGATATTTCACTGCAGTGTCCTGCTTTAACCATGTTACACTGCTGTGTTCTGTTTAACTATGCTGCCATTTCCTGCTTGAACAGTGTCACTTAACCTTGTTCTGTATAATAATTTTGCTCCTCTGTCTTGCTTGTGTTTTGCATATAAATGGTTACACTGCTGTGTTTTATATAAATTGTTTTGCTGCTTTGTTGTGCTTGAGCGGTGTTACAGTGCTGTTCATATTCATATATAAACCTTAAAACGTTTCTTCATAATTTATTTATTTTCCTCACTGAATTGTAACATGTTGTAGACCTTCACTGCATCTTCCCCAGCGATGTGCAGAAAGGTGGTGCATTGTACTCAACAATCCCACTCTCTGTAAGAAACAGGTAAAACTTTTGCACCCACAGTCTCCAATTTTCAACGAGATTGCCTTGCAAGCACAGTGCTGAAGGTGGCTGCAGCTGTGCCACTTGCGTGTCCTCCTTGTTTTACATGAAAATGATGCTGCTGTGTTCTGTATAATTTGTTTTGCTGCTTTGTTGTGCTTGAGCAGTGTTACGGTGCTGTTAATATTCATACATAAACCTAAACCTTTTCTTCATTATTTTTGTTTCCTTCATTTCTTCTTTCCCCCCATGTGCTGAGCTGCCCCCTGTTGTCTGCTGGTGCGAGTGCATTTGTTTGGCTGCTCTTTCCTAACCTGTCTTGCTGTAACCCTTCTAAAAAGTGTGTGTAAATGTGTACTGTATGTGTGTTCCAGATTCAGTCCTTGTATCTTGCTGGTGTTTTCACTTGTCTTCCTGACCTTGTGAAGAATGCCTCTCTCGGATGTGTCTCAGGTAAGTCAGATTGTCTTGCAATACCAGTTTCTGCAGGTGGACCAGATTCACTGACCTGCAGCTCGACACAGGGATCTGCAACAACATTGGGTGATGCTGATGGGAACTGTTTCAGTCGTCCTGAGGAGGTGTTTTCTGTTTCTCCTATAGGTTCTTCCATCATGTCTCACGTTCTAGTATTGCTGGTACATCACTGTCAACAATGTGAAATTTAATCTTGCATTTTTTTGGCTTTTGTGTTCACAGGTGAGCGTTAGCTTTCCTAATGGTGAAATGCAGTGGCTAGAATATGTGAGTGGTTTTCAAGCTGAATTCTGGGGTTTTGTTTCAAATCTGAGTGACTTGTAGACATTTCCTGAGATGACCTTGCATTCAGCACCAGTGTCCAACTTGAAAACAATGTTCTTGTTTATTTCAAGATTTTCAGTCCAGTTATTCTTTTCACTTTTGTTGTGAAAGTGTTGATGTTTGTCTAATATTCTGCTTTTCTGATTTCAACTGTTCTAATGAAGAAATCTTCCTGCTCTGTCTTTTGATGTCTTTTTATTTGCACAGCAGATATTCATGGTCTTTGTCAATGTCTGATCTGTTTCTCTCAGCAACCTTGCCCACAAGGTCTTCCCTAATACCACAAACACTCCTGTCTCTGATTAATGAGTCATGCAACTCACTGAAATCATGGTCTTTTGCTTTCTTCAGGTCAGTGGTGTACGCATCAGTGCTTTCAACAGACCAGAGAAAAGCTTAGGGCTCCTCGAACATCACTGCTAACCGGTCCCTCAGTGTAAAGTATGGACTAAGGACGACTCTGTGGTACACTTCATTGTGTTTGGTTGACATGCTTGATTATCTACGGCTGCCTCTTTGGTACACAACATAGGTGACATCCCCACACAATATATATATTTTTTCTTGCATATATAAGAATGAGAATAGCTTGACATTGCAGAATAACCTAAACAAATCTAGGATGCAGTAAATGACAGTAACTTTAAATTCAGTCAGCAGATGGACAGGAGCTTGAACCGTGTTCTCTGAATGTGTGTGTGAATATTGTAAATGTGTACTGTATGTGTGTTCCAGATTCAGTCCTTGTATCGTGCTGGTGTTTACACTTGTCTTCCTGACCTTGTGAAGAATGCCTCTCTCGGATGTGTCTCAGGTAAGTCTGATTGTTTTGCAGTACCAGTTTCTGCAGGTGGACCTGATTCGCTGACCTGCTGCTCGACACAGGAATCTGCAACAACATTGGGTGATGCTGATGGGAACTGTTTCAGTCGTCCTGAGGTGTTTTCTGTTTCTCCTTTAGGTTCTTCCGTCATGTCTCACGTTCTAGTATTGCTGGTACATCACTGTCAGCAATGTGAAATTCAATCTTGCATTTTTGATTTGAGTTTTGTTTCAAATCTGATTTGTAGATCTGTGCTGTGATGACATTGCATTCAACACCAGTGCCCAACTTGAAGACAAAGTTCTTGTTTTATTTTCAGTTATTCTATTCACTTTTGTTGACTGTGTTGATGTTTGTCTAATTCTGTTCCAGTGAAGAAATCTTCCTGCTCTGTTCAACTGCATGATTTTTTTTTTTTTTTTCCCCTCATTCTGCTCTGATTGTTTTTTACACATTTTTGGTAAAGTGATTTTGCTGTTACAGGATTTGCACACTTGTCCATAAGCAGGACATTGTTTCTGTTTCTGTTCATACCCACACCTGGAGAAGGACAGGAACTTGAACTGTGTTCTGTTTTCTGTTTCTTCTGTAGGTTCTTTCATCTGGCGTCTGGACTGTGAAGAATCGTGGCTGGTCATGATAGCAGGTTGCCTACTCTGAATTCTCACCTTATCCCACATGTATATGCTTGGTGGGCTCTTTGTCTGTCTGTCTGTCATAATAGCTGTTCTGCTTGAGCTGTCTTCTCTGCAGCTTGCCTTGAATCTGTATTTTGCTTCTCTTCTTTGAATGTTCAGTATGTTTGGATTTTTCTCATTGGGCCATCCTTCCATGGTCCTTGTGTGTAGTAGCTGCATGTCTGCATCATTTGCTGTTGCCTTTCAGAATGTAATTTAGCCACTGGCTTTCCCTCCTGCAGAACTGCTGCTCCAAGTCCTTCTGCAGAGAGCATATTGCCATGTACCGGATTTGTGGTGATCTTGCACTTGTTTTTGTTGAGTTTCAGGTTCCACTGTCTTTCCCCTTTCAGCACTTGGACGAGTCTGCCGTCATGTTTCCTTGACCGTTTCACCCCAGACTAAGATATCATTCGTAATGTTGACGACACCTTCCAGGCCTTTAATAGTCTGCAATTGACCTTTGGAATACCTGAAGGACCTGAAGCTGAGGGCACCCCAAAAGAAGGTCAAAGGAATCTGTATCTTCCAATGGGTATGTTCAATGTGCAGAGCTTGGAACTTTCATGACGTTTGATTTGCCAAAATCCTCACCACTGTGACCATGCTACTTACCCAGTCGTTCGGCTCATGCTGTTTGGTGATTTACACCCCTTCATTTTGTGTGGCTCATCAATGCTTGTTGTCTTTCAGGGCAATCGGGACTTTTCTTGATGGATGAATCACTGGTGAGACCATGGGATCTACTTGAATGTGGTGATGTCCTGGTAGGAATCCAAGAACAGTGAACAGAATGTCATTTTACTTTATGATTCCATGCACTCTTTTAACCACACCTAACATTTCCCATGTCTCACGTCCTAGTATTGCTGGTACATCACCGTCAACAATATGTGAAATTCAATTTAGCATTTTTGGCTTTTGTGTTCACAGGTGAGTGGTAGCTTTCCCAGTGGTGACATGCAGTGGCCAGAATATGTGAGTACTCTGCTGAATTCTGCAGTTTCTGGTCCCCGAATTCCTGCTGGACCCTGAGCTCTCGTGAAGAACAAATGGCGAACATCGGGTAGGTTCTTTCTTGACTCGCAGTAATCCCTGAACTTGTTTTTCAGCACATTTCTTGTTTGTTTCTTTCTCTCTGAATTGTAACATGTTGTAGACCTTCACTGCATTTTCCCCAGCAACGTGTGGAAAGGTGGCGCATTGAACTCCTCTACAATCCCACTCTGTTAGAAACAGGTCAAACTTTTGCACCTAAAAATCCAATTTTTGATGAGATTGCCTTGCAAGCACAGTGCTGAAGGTGGCTGCAGCTGTGCCACTTGCTTTTGTTCTGCTTGAACCGTGTTGGGCTGCTGTGTCCTGCTTGTGTTTTGCATCAAACTTATTACGCTGCTGTGTTCTGCTTGAACAGTGTCACTTGTTCTGTATAATAATTTCGCTGCTGTCCTGCTTGTGTTTTTCATCAACATTATGCTGCTGTGTCCTGCTTGAACGATATTTCGCTAATGTGTTCTGCTTGAACCATGTTTGGCTGCTGTGTCCTGCTTGTTTTGCATGAAAATGATGCTGCTGTGTTGTGTATAATTTGTTTTGCTGCTTTATTGTGCTTGAGCGGTGTTACGGTGCTGTTCATATTCATATATTAACGTAAACCTTTTCTTCATTATTTTTATTGCTTCCTTCATTTCTTCTTTTCCCAATGTGCTGAGCTGCCCCCTGCTGTCTGCTGGTGTGAGTGCATTTGTGTTTAGCTGCTTTTTCCTACCCTGTCCTGCTGTAACATCTCCGTAAGAAATGTAACGTGTAACGTCTCTGTAAGAAACAGAGAACTTTTGCACCCACAGTCTCCAATTTTTTACAAGATTGCCTTGCAAGCACAGTGCTAAAGGTGGCTGCAGCTGTGCCACTTGTGTTCTGCTTGAACCGTGTTGGGCTGCTGTGTCCTGCTTGTGTTCTGCATCAAAATTGTTATGCTGCTGTGTTCTGCTTGAACAACATTTCACTACTGTGTTCTGCTTTTACCATGTTGGGCTGATGTGTCCTGCAGCAAAATTGTTACTCTGCTGTCTTCTGCTTGAACGCTATTTCGCTGCTGTGCCACTTTTTTGTGTCCTGTTTGAACAGTGTTGGGCTGCTGTGTCCTGCTTGTGTTTTGCATGGCCGTTCTGCTTGAATAGTGTCACTTAACCTTGTTCTGTATATTAACTGTGCTGCTGTGTTCTGCTTGATTTGTATTTCGCTGCTGTGTCCTGCTTGTGTTTTGCATGACCGTTCTGCTTGAACAGTGTCCCTTAACCTTGTTCTGTATATTAACTGTGCTGCTGTGTTCTGCTTGATTGGTATTTCGCTGCTGTGTCCTGCTTGTTTTTCATCAAAATTGTTACACTGCTGTGTCCTGCTTTTACCATGTTGGGCTGCTGTGTCCTGCATCAAAATTGTTACTCTGCTGTCTTCTGCTTGAATGATATTTCGCTGCTGTGCCACTTGCTTGTGTTTGGCTGCTGTGTCCTGCTTGTGTTTTGCATGAAAATGATGCTGCTGTGTTCTGTAAGTTTTTTTTTTTTTTTTTTTTTTTTTTTTTTTTTTTTTTTGTTTTTTTTTTTTGCTGCTTTGTTGCGCTTGAGCGGTGTTACGGTGATGTTCATATTCATATATAAACCTAAACCTTTTCTTTATTATTATTTTTTTCCTTATTTTCTTCTCTTCCCCCATGTCCTGAGCTGCCCCCTGCTGTAACCCTTCTAAAAAGTTTTTGCTGTGATTTCTCCCCTCCTCTCCTAACCCTGTTTTTTCTCTCGTTTCCATGTGCTGAGATGCCCAGTTTCAAGTGTTCCATCGGCAGACCTGGCTCTCACCACCACTCTCCTGCCCGCTGTCCGGTTCTGAGGCCTCGAATGGAGTCCACCTCACTGCATGGCTGTATTGTGACAGTGTACCTGCATGGACTTTTACATTTCACTCATGTTTTCATCTTTTTATGGATTGACTGCACATTGGTACATTTCCTTGACACTGTTTCCACTGGCTTGCTCAAAAGAGGCTTGGACCCGGATCTCTGTAAAGCTGCTGTGTGACCACATTTGTTGTGAAAGCGCTGTATAAATAAAATTCATTTGAACTGAATACTGTATTCTGTGTGAGTTATGCTCCTCTATGCTGGTTGTGTAGTGTTATGCTACCGTATTCTGGTTGAAAGAGTAATGGTACGTTTGTTAAATGTAGAGCCATGTTGTCGTTTTGATGAAGGGCTTTCTGCTTCTGCTGCGCGTTTGTGAATCTGCAGCGCGGTGGGTCTTCTCGCCCACCGTACTTTATATTAGGGCTGGACAGAACGAGGCTTTTTAACCCAGCTGAAGACAAAGTGGTTGGAGGCTCGACAGCTCTACTGCACCTGCTGTTCTAATAAAACACTACACCTCCATCGCCTGATTCTGATTTTTCCCTCCAAATAAAAGTCAGCTTGTAAAATCCTAAAGTCCAGCAGAAAGAATTCACTATGGAAAATGATTCTAGCAGTGTTATGAGGAAAATGTCAGGTTAAACTGGTTAGAGAGGCTTTTTACTATCAGCCTTAGTGTTTTCTTATAACTACTGTTGATTCGCTCATTTTACTGAAACTCTGAGCAGGAAAAAGCTGAGTTTCTGATGATATGCTGATGGTGTCTATTTTCAGACTAGTGTGTCTGATAAACACAGTTTTACTGTCACTTTTAATATAATCTTAATCAGGACACATGAATATAGAAGAAAAGTGGCTTTATGAAGGAAAATACAGAATCAGTGGATTTCTGACATTTTGTCCAAAATCTCTACAGTCAAACTAGTGTATGAAAATTACAGCTGACAAAAAAAAATATTTTAAGATTTTAAAACATAGGCTTTTGAATCACTGTTATCAGAGTATTTTAAATATCTTTTGTAAAAATATACAATGCATTCAGAAAGTATTTCACTTGTTTTCAAATTTTATGTTGAGATCATGTGCTAAAATAAAATAAAATAAAAATCCCATCATTCTGCATCAATACTCCATAATGAGAAAGAGAAAACAGAATTTTTAACATTTATTAAAATTAAAAACTTTTACATGGAAATTCAGACCCTTTGCTATGACACCTAAAATTTAGCTCTGGGGGTCTCCCATGTGTCTTGATCATTTTTGAGATGTTTCTGCACCTTGATTGGAGTCCAGCTCTGGTAGGTTTATTGGACGTGTTTAAAGACACACATCTGTCTACATAAGGTCTCACAGCTGACATGAGGAGGAAGGAAGTGCCTGTAGAGATGAGAGACAGGACTGTGTGGAGGCACAGATCTGGAGAAGGCTACAAAACAAATCTGCTGTCAAAAATCTCTGTAGAGATCTGAAAATGGCTGTCTACCGACGTCCCCATCCAACATTACGGAGAGGATCTGCAGAGAAGAAAGGCAGAAAATCCCCATATCCAGGTGAGCAAACCTTGTGGCATCTTACCCAAGAAGACTGGAGGCTGTAATCACTGCCAAAGCTGCTTCAACTAAGTACCAAGTAAAGGGTCTAAATACTTATGTCAAAATTGTAGTTTTTCCTTTTCAATAAATTAACAAAAAAATCTAAAACTCTGTTTTACTTTGTCATTACGGGATAAACATGGTGCCAGTGTCTGAAAGCTAAATGTTTTCCTTCATAAGGCCACTTTTATTAAAGATTTATGTGTCCTGTGTCAGATTTCTCCTTTATATCTGTTATTATTTACAGTTATTAATTTAAGTTACTTTAATAAGCTTTTAAATGGTTTTAAATGCTCTGTTTTCTTAAACTAGTTCATCATTTTTAATTTAGAGAGTCAGAAAGTATTTTATTCAGGTTTAGGAGGGACTTTTATTTTGACAGAAGTTTGTTCGCTACTCCTCCACCACCACAGCCAGTTTTCTCTTCTGCTGACTGGTTGGAGGTCCTCGGCTCTTCACCTGCTCCGGCAGCGAGGACAGCTCCTCAGGGCGGTGTTCTCACTGCTGGAGGTTCTTCTGTAAAACACTGAAAAGTATCGGAGCCCAAATCCTCAGTGTCTCCTCCTGTGTTCAGTGTGTGTGTGAACAGGATGGTCAGCTGGGTTCTGTGTAGAGACATTTTTGATCTAGATAATAATGCAGCCTGGTTCCAGCTTCCTCCAGACTGTTTGAGAGCACACAGTGACTTATTCAGTTTACAGACAACCTTTTCACCTGGATTTGACCTCCCTTCAGATCCCTCTGGTTGCTCCATACAGATCTCAGTATTAATCAGAGCGGTCAAGTAGGCTGTTGTAACGTCCATCTGGTGGAGCTGAAGGTCGGACTGTGTGGTCATCTGCATCAGAGTGTGTAACGTCTGCAGTTGGAGAAAATGTCTGCTTGTGATCCACTTCCATTGCATGACTGTGTGCATGACAAGCTCTGTGGTACATTACAGACCCTGTAATGATGGTCAGTATTGGTCAGTGTCTGGTCTTCAGTATCTGAACCAGTCAGCTGAGTACTGAGGTGCTCTCCTATCTCTCTTGTCTGCAGTGATTTAGGGTGGGTCAACGTCGCGATATGCAGTTTTACCGTCAGTAAAAACATGTTCGCCTTGTGTGGTTTAGAAAGGATCTGAGTAGGCTAACAAAATGCCCAACCGCACCAAACACTCTCTCTGATGGAGCTCTGAGTGAGCTGCTCGCACTCTCTAGGGTATGAAGGCAAAAGTCATTGTCTGTCCAAGACTGTTGTTTTTGGTGGTGCACTACCAGCATCTCTGAGTGCATGGTTTCATCTGCTCATTGACATGACTCCTCTACAGCTGACGTCCAACATGCAGGCTTTGTCTCACAAATAGTGCATAGTGCCTTGTCTAAACTGGTTAATCTGCGTTTGGTTTTGTGACCAAAGCACCTGTTGTTGTCTCCAGCTTACGGAACAGAGAAAACATGAACGCTGCGGTGTGGTGATTGCTTGCCATTCTCTGCGGTTTGCTTGTTAATAGTGTGATTGGGTTGTGCATAGTCAGTTCTATGCACAACCCAAACCTTCATTTCTGAAGCTAAATGCTCAACAGCTCGTGTTTTCATTAATAACCTTCCAGATTTCTCCATCTCCTTCCTATTTCACCCTAAAGATCTAGAGCATGTAACAGATGATCTGTAGATTGTGCTCCATTCTAGTCTTGACAATGTTGCTCAGGATCAAACAAATTTGGTAGAAAAAGCTAGCAGCGTGGTATAATGACCAGACCTGCACTCTGAAACCGATCACTTGTAGCTGTGAACGTCAACGACAAGTAGAATTAGTCTTGTAGAATGCAAAAAAATCCTAATTAAAGCCAATCATCTTTACCCTCTCTAATATATACCACTGTTGAATATGCATGTAGACTGTTCATCTGCTGAACACAGACTTAAATGTTAGTCAAGGTCATTTTCCATCGTTTCCAGTTAAAAACCCTGGAATACGGAGGAGGTTTGTCAGTTACTTTTTGTTCTGTTTTGTTGGTTTGAAAACAACACTTGACCTTCAAAGCAAAAACGATGAGCCTGTTTTGTTGTCTTTTAAAATGAAACGCATCCAAATTCTCACACTTGCTATATTTCTATTTAATTTAAGGCCATATTTCAGTTTATATTCCGCTCATTGCGCTCGGGTCTACAGCGGGAGCGGGGAACTGACGTGTATTGAAGCGTGGTTGTGAAATGCTGTTTCCATGCGGTTCTGCTTTGGAAGATCGAGACGTGATTTGACACAGAGCGTTGAGCGACCGTCCCTACTTTATAGTCTTTAATATCAGCTCTGTCTTTTTTTTTATTTTTTTTTTATCTGAGCCAGTTGTTGTGATGCTTGTGCTCTCAGCTCTCTGTGTTACTGTACAGATCTCTGTCTCACTGACTGGTGTTTGTGTTTTTGTCGCAGCAACATGGCGACCGAGGAGGGACGAGCTCACCAGACGCGTTGCAGAGAGGTCATCAAGCTTGACCCGCAGATCCAGCTGCTGTTGTAAAGGCACTCCAAACTCCATCGATGGAGACATCATCAGGGCTTCCAGCTCTTCAGTTTTCATATATTAGAAACCTTACCCAGGTACTTCCATTTCATGTAGTTATTGTTACACATTAGTTTATTAGATTGTGTTTACCCTCGTTTACTTTGTTAACATTCTGGAAATAAAGTAAAATTATTAATGAACAATGATGTTGTAACAACTGTTTCTTTAGAAATACATCAATCAGGGTGACTCATGAGTTGATGAAAGACAAGATGAAAATGATCAATTTTATTAAACAGTTGTATGAATTTCCTGTCTACAGAGAAATAAGGGCTTAAGGGTTAAATACACACAAAAAAGTATCAAAATGGTTATCACATTGTTTAAAATGATGGATAAACATGATTTAGAGTATTAATAAGTGGAAAATTTAGTAGAGCTAATTGCTGTACATGGTATATAATAAACAATACTAGAAATGCTAAGATTAGTATACAAACTCCAATCAGTGCAACAATCTTATTTTAAAAATAATGCACAGCAAATACAGCAACAGATTTGGATAAATATAATACAGAAAAATAGATAATAGACTATAAAGTGACTTGAGAGACGTGCAGCTCTTACTCCAGTGTGAATTGTTCTCATTAGTCTGGAACACTGACACTGTGGAGAATAATTAATGTTATTACAGAAACAATGTGGTTGTTTTGTGGGCTAGTTCTTCAGCACAGTGTGATGTACAGTTGAAACTACAAGTTTACACACACTATATAAAAAAACACATGCATTTTGTTTCACTGTCTGACATGAATTTAGAATAAACTTGACCTGTTTCAGATCAATTAGGATTACCAAAATTATTTCTTTTAAAATGTATTTGCTAAATGCCAGATTAATGAGAGGGGGGGGGGGTATTTTTAAGGCAAGTTTTATGATTTTCAAGTCAAAAGTAAATTAAATACATTTCATTAATATTTGGGACCGTTGTCCTTAAACTGTACGATTTGGGTCAGATGTTTTGGATATCCTTCCACAAGCTTCTCACAATAGTTGGCAGGAATTTTGGCCCATTCCTCCTGACAGAACTGGTGTAACTGAGCCATGTTTGTAGGCCGACTTGCTTGCACATGTCTTTTCAGCTTTTTACATAAATTTTCAGTAGGATTGAGGTCAGGTTTTTTTTTGACGATTGGGTTTTGGATAGAAGAAGCAGAGCACAGGCAGACAGAGAGAGAAAAGAGGGAGGGGGGTAAAACTAAACCAGTGTCTCAGTGTGTCTCATTTCCTGCTGATCCTGACCTCGACGCCGCCCCGCCAAGAAGACCAGCACCAGCGGGAAACCAGAACCAGCCTGAAGCAGCACCCGAACAAGCGGCAGTGAGGCCACTTCCTCCACATGTCCCACCCCCAGCGTCGGGTCCCTACGCCGATGTGCAGCAGGAGCTCGAGGAGCTGGCTGCTGGACAAAGGGAGGCCAGACCACTTACATCGCCAGTAGCCTCCCATACCAGAAACCGTGATCCAGAAAGAGAACCTAAATTCAGCAAACCCTTCAAGGGTCCGCCTGACCAAGGGGAAGTCTTCACTGCAGTCCAAGCCCTGAGCGGCTCTTTCCCTATGGTAGAGGTGGCTGGACCAGAGGGTCCCCTCTTAATACATCGATACTGGACTGAAAAGGACATGATGGAAACTGCCTCCAGCCTGTCTGACCCCCAACAAGTAGGAGGACGCAAGTTTGGAGGAGAATTTGAGGACTTTGTCATGCCGCCCGACCTCGAATGAGATAAAACACATTCTGTTCCGAAAATTGGGCTCCAGCTACTGCAAGGTTGATCGAGGCTGGCCGGATAGAGATGAACGCCTGGCTGATCCCACCTACAACCCTGGAGCTAACGTTCATCCGGACCCCAATGCCCCTTATCGGAACATGATAAGAGACTTGAGAACTTGATTGGACGCAGACGAAAGGGTTATTGGGACCATTAAAAATGACACAACAAACAGGCCTTAATTGGGTTAAGTGCCTCCCCCTGGTTCTCTGGCAAAGCAGAACCAGGCCACAAAAAAGAACTGGTCTCAGTGCCTTTGAGATGGTGTTTGGCAGGCCTCCCAATACGGGATTAGGTCCACCCTCACTCCATGACCACAAGCCAGGTGATTGGGTGCTCTGCAGACAAGGTGGAACCAGCCGAGATGGCCAACAAAGGGACACTGTATATCCTAACTGCTAAACATGATTCTGATGGCTCTGATGAAATTTAATTTAGACACCCAGGGAAGAATGTCTTTTGGCAATATGTGAATTTGGAACTATGAGAATAGTCAAAAACGACCTCTAAGTTTCTCACTGTTTTACCAGGTATAACTAAAAGAGCATCTGTGTTTACCACAGTATTATCATTTATATTTTTATCTATATTAGGACCAATTAGGAGTTTTTAATTTCTTTAATACAGTCTGTTATTCGGCTGAGACACAGGTCCTCGTTAGGTTTAGCTGATATGTAAATTTGGGTATCATCAGCATAACAGTGAAAGATAAAACCGTGTTTACGGATTCTTTTACACAGCGGTAAAATATAAAGAGTATTGAACTCATTTAAAGCTATATATTCATCAGGTTTAACCCATGTCTCCAAGAGACATAGTGCATTAAGCCGATTGTCAGTAATAATCTCATTTACAATAACTGATTTAGGTTCTAGCAATCTTATATTTAACACTTCTAATTTAATGCAGTAGTTGCTGTTGCTCTGATGGACGGATGCTCTGGAGTTTGTATTAATTCTAATGAGGTTGTTAAAACAGTTTTTCTGGCTTTTTGGATTATAAGTTACACAGGGGAAAGACACAGTCTCAATATTGAATTGTTTATTTAGCACTGTTATGAGGAAAAGACATGGAAATAGTACATGCTGAAATACAAGCAGAAAAATGGCAGGCTGAATTATTAAAATGGTATAGATCACTTACCTGGCCGGTGTGACTGGGTAGAGCCAGGTATACTGAGCATCTCAGTATACTACAGTTCCCTGTGTCCGTTAACCCCTGGACCTACAACCTTTATCTAAGGTGAAATCATTGTCTTCTAGTTCTGGCTGTGGAAGTGGGTAGAATGCTTACGAAGCGGTAAATGACTAAACAGATATTGAACGCCGGCTTCACAGTACTGTGAACTTTAAACAATGAACTTTTTAAAATTAGTAATAGTACAAAGGTCCTTGTACATTCAATGTTAAAATAATGAACTTCTTGCGACATTAAAGTGTATGATGTTCCTGGCACCATATAATATACTAATAATGTGATCACACAGCTTAACTGCTAATGCTATTATTAAACACACTGTACTACTGTACTTTCTACAAAGCTCATTGTCAAATCACTTCTTCAAATAAATCATCAGTCAGAATTGGTGTATGATGTCCCTATTTTAAGACTGAATGATGTTCCTGGTGTATGATGTCCCTATGTTAAGACTGAATGATGTTCCTGGGACTATATAATGTGCTAATACTGTGGTCAGTCTTTTCGAGGGAGCGAACGTTGGCTGCAACAGGCTAGGTAGCGGTGGACACGCAGCCCTAGCCTTTAGCCTAGCATGAAGCCCACCTCTCTTGCCCCGTTTCCGCCTTGGGCACTCTGTCCATCCGCTGTGTCGTCTTCCTGAGGCCGGTGCTGCTGTACCTTGCTGGCTGGTTTCGGCAGTGTCCTAGTGCAAAAGAAAATGGAAATCAGAAAGGCTTAAGGTAAGTTCATGATGAACTTTACCAAACTCCAGGAGCGCCTCTCAACTGTAACTAAGCGTTCCGGAGGAGAACTGTATGTGTAAAATAAATATTAAAGTTAAAATCAATAATAAATAGCGTCAGTTGCCAGAGGAACACACAAAGACGTCTGCCATGGTGGGAATCATCTTGGAGTTGAGGATGCAGTGCTTTGTGGGAACAGTGGTTTCTATGCAGGTGCTGATGTAGCTGGTTACTCCAGAGGCATAGTCTTCTAAGTCAGCAGTACAGCAGCAGTTCTGAACACATCCCAGTTTGCACTGTCAAAGTAGTCCTGAAGCACCAGGTCAGTTTCTTCATTCCACACAAGCTCACGTGATAATAATATTGGGGGAGGACAGTCCTCAGGTTGCTGTGGTTAAAACTGCCGACGACAATGAACAGCACGTCCAGATGTGTGGTATCTTGTTTGCTGATTGCGTCATGCCGCAGCCCCAGCACCGTTGCTGAGTTTGCACGTGACTGAATGTAAACAGCCAGGATAAACACAGCGCTTCTTTGTGTCTGAATACGACCTGTTGTTTACAAAGACGCAGACGCTGCCGCCCCCTGTTCTTCCCGGGTGTTGCCATGTGGTCTCCGGGGTGGACGGAGTGCGTTTATGCCCTCCCACAGGCCACAGACTGGAGCTAGGTGCTTGGGAATTTGATCATTATCAGATGTTTGTAAGACCTCCTGCATCCTTGATTTGCAAAACTTCATGGCTCGTGCTTCTTGGCAATGTTGAGGGTATGTTTGTTTGTGTAGGAGTGAATGTAAGTGTCAAAGAGAAACAAAGAAGAGACAGAAAGATGTTTATATACACTGAGCCTTAAGCTGATATTTAGAGACATATCTGTGAAGATTTTGCCGCTGTGATTTGGCATAGCCTGATGAGTATGATCCTGCAGCGAGAAAAGAGTATATACTCTTCCATTTCTTCTCCAAAGCTGTCAGGAAAAATAAAAGGAAAAATATGTAAATTTAAGCACACATTAAAAATAAAATAATCTATAAGCTGTGAAAAGACAAGAAAAAATACATTCACTGGCCTGACGGTGGCGCTGCAGCAAAGCATTAAATGTTTTTATTCAATAATGTCTGACCTGTAAGTCCTACACTCAAAATGATTTATGGCTGATTCCTTGATGCCTTCCTACTTCTGCTAACTAGTCCAAGATTTTCTTTTTACCTCTCCTCACATATTTGGTATTAAAATACTTGCAATGGTCTTAATAACTAATAATTATTCAAAAAAGTAAGCCTGGAACTTTTGAACGCTTGAGCCTATTTAAACAAAATCTGTTCAGCACATGATTTTAAGGTGTCATGTCAAGTTTAGTTTCAGATCCAATACGATACATAAACTTATTAATAAATACACAATATCTGTCCAATACTATTAAATAAATAAACTGTATGCCTCAACATGTGGGAGAAATTAAAGGCATCAGCTAACATCACTAACTTTGTAAAATAAAATATAACAAATTATCACATATACATTTATTGAATTGCTATTTATTTTATTACTAAAATAAGAAATGATTGTGCAGGACTTTGGGACAGAATTTGCCTTACAATGATGAAGTATTAATAGGAGACCAGATTTTGTAATTTTTAAAAGATACTAGGCTATTCTAATATGTCTTTATATGAGATATGACTATTAACTAAATGTTATGTAGTTATGTAGATATAATAGATTATATAGAACATATAGATTTGTTATTCATGTATTTAGCAGTGTTGGCTCAGGACTTTTATTCTGAAATGTGAAGTCCAGTGAGACCAAAGGGAAGCAAGCATTGCTAATATCGGGACCAATATCTAATCCTAATATCTGATGGGTGCACTAGTCTCATTGGGCCTGTTGTGCTGGTTCTTTAGGTCTCATTGGGCCTGTTGTGGTTGTGGCAAATCTTACAACTTAGGCCTACTTAAAGCCATAGCTGACACCCATATGACTCCAGTGTTGAGACAAATTGCATGTTTTTTTCATGGTAATTCCTACTCCATCCACTATGTGGCAGTATATTGGAAATAGGCCAGGTTACAAGTCAAAAGGAGAGGATCATTCAGTAGCAAAGAGGTTTAGCTGAGTCTCACTTCAGGCCTCATTGTAATGAAGACTGAATGAAGTAACTTTGGTTCAAATACTCATTGTAAGTTTGCAATCCTTTAATTCTTTATATATTCTATCAATGTTTGTGTGTGTTTAATGCATGAGGTTGGGTGCTGTTGTGCTTTTGCAGAAAGCTTCTCTTTTTTCTTGTTGTTTGTTTGTTTGTTTCTCTATTTGCACTCCTTACAACTAACTTGCTCTTCATATGGACATTGGGATTAGCCTGTTGTGCTTGTTTTTAGGGTCTCATTGGGCCTGTTTTCATGTTCCTAAATTCTCATTTGTCATGTGCTTATGGTCTCATCGGGCCTGTTGTGCTGGTGCTTTAGTTCTCATCGGGCCTGTTGTGCTGGTTTTTTAGGTCTCATGGGGCCTGTTGTGCTGGTGCTTTAGTTCTCATCGGGCCTGTTGTGCTGGTTTTTTAGGTCTCATGGGGCCTGTTGTGGTTGTGGCATAAAACAAATCCTCCAACTTATGCCATTTGTCTCAACACTATGCTATGGCTTCAAGTAGGCCTGAGTACAGGCCCAAGACTCATTGTAAGTTTGCAATCCTTTAATTCTTTATATATTTTGTCAGTGTTTGTGTATGTTTAATGCATGAGGTTGGGTGCTGTTGTGCTTTTGCAGAAAGCTTCTCTTTTTTTCTTGTTTGTTTGTTTGTTTGTGTTTCTCTATTTGCGCTCCTTACAACTAACTTGCTCTTCATATGGACATTGGGATAAGCCTGTTGTGCTGGTGCTTTAGTTCTCATTGGGCCTGTTGTGCTGGTGCTTTAGGTCTCATTGGGCCTGTTGTGATTGTGGCATAAAACAAATCCTACAACTTAGGCCTACTTGAAGCCATACCTGACACCCATTCCCATCTATTCTAAGGGTAGTAGTATATTTCAGATGTGTCTCTGTACACTACAACTGACTTTGGATTTGTATGCTATCTGGATGTTTTACTGGAAGAATATTACATTACAAATTGTGAAAATCAGCATATTTTATGTATATATTTATTATTGTTATATATTGTTTTTTATTTAAAGTGCTAAGTGCTTGCCAAACTTGACTGAGCTCCCCAAACTCAAGTGGAAATGTGCTTGTATGTACAAACGAACATTTTTTTGGCTCATTAGTAAGACAGCCCGATTCACCTTGGTGAAGTTTATATTGCTAGCATTTTCTGAGGAGACCCTGAAAGCTGTTTATCATGAAATTCATGTGTCATACTGTCATGTGTGTCTCTTGTATGATCTTTGTTCTTTGAAATGCAGCTTCTCCTAGTCTTAGAAATATGTGGAAATAGTACCACCAGTGAAAGTGGTGAGATTTGGTATGGGGGGTGAGATTAGGCGCAGCAGTGTTAACTGAGTGTTAACTGTTTACTAGCTCTCATGTTGCTTGTTAATCATTTCTTTGTATTCTTTAATATTAGCTTTGGCTTGTTTCTTAGCCAGTGTCAATCCTTGCGCTATCTACTATGTGTGTTACTTTACATTACTTTGCTTTACTAACCTGTGTCTTTTCTCAAGAAACATGATGGCCGTGGAGAGACACTGTTAGGAAGAAGACAGACGCCAGAATCGAGGGAGCAAGCCGCTCAGCTGACTTTTTGTGCTCCACTGCTGACTGCAGGTTTGACGTCCGGTCCTCTACCACCTAGAAAGGCTTCACCTGTGTTGCCTGGGATCTGTCTTGCTTTACGGTAACATTGAGAAGGTGCTACTCTAGGGATTATTGTCCCTACCCAGTCCCACAGGTAAGTCAGGTAAGTATTTATTTACTCTATTCAAATAACTTGTTCTGCCATTTCTCTACTTGTATTAAAGTAATATTAGTATCTCTTGCTCATATTTCAAACCCTGCAGTATCGAGATGATGTCGGTGTTTGTAATCATAGATGTCAGAAAATGAGTTATAACAATCTGAGGAACAAAAGGAAACATATGTATCAATTCTTATGAGAACCAGTGATATTACATTTAAATTTGGGTTGTACAATCTCTGGCAACTAAAGCAGTCCTTGTCAATTATGTTATTACTGATAACCACCTTAGTTCACTATGTCTAATGAGTACGTAACCCTGAATGAATCCACTGTCCCAGGTTTTAGATGTTAGTTACCCACACAGGTCTGATTTTGGTGGTGGTGTAGATGCAATTTATGGTACATTTCTGATGAAAAGCTAGATTTTGTCTGTTCCATCTACAACACTGTTTAGCTGTCTATATGTCCCTCTTCAATTTTGTCTGTCCATGTGCAACTCTGAGGCTGGCTGGCTGTCCATCTGACTATGAAATAATTCTGGCTAGCTCTCTATCCAAGAGAAACTGAGTTGTTGTTTTTTTTGTTTGTTTGTTTGTTTGTTTTGCTTTTTTTGCATTTTTGCATATTCAGTTTCTTATATATATATATATATATATATATATATATATATATATATATATATATATATATATATATATATATATATATAGACTTTCTTTTTTCTCATACAGGTTTTCAGGAGCCCATGATCCCATCCCTCTATGAAGGTGGATTTGGCCAACAAGAGTCTAGCCATCTGCAAATGTGTGTGGTTGTCTTCATCTGGAACTGTGGCTGGCTGGATTTCTGTAAGTGTGATTCAGGTGGGTGATCATTCAGTTTCTATACATGTATTGACTGATTTTTTTTTTTTTTTTTTAATCATACAGTTTCCCAGGATCCCATGACTGACTCCCTCTCTGAAGGTGGAAACGACTAACAAAGGTCATTCCATCTGCATCTCCATTTTCAACTATATATAGCTAAATACAGCTATACAGTGTGTGCAGAATTATTAGACCGGTTGTATTTAAGAGGATTCTCTTGAACAACAACTATGTTCTCAATCAACCCAAAAGACTCATAAATATCAAAGCTTAATATTTTTGGAAGTTGGAGTGTTTTTTTTGTTTTTAGATTTGGGAGATCTTGGGAGGATATCTGTTTGTGCAGGTAACTATTACTGTGCAGAATTATTAGGCAACTTAATAAAAAACAAATATATACCCATCTCACTTGTTTTTAACCAGGTAAACCAATATAACAACACACAATTTAGAAATAAACATTTCTGACATTCAAAAACAAAACCAAAAACAAATCAGTGACCAATATAGCCACCTTTCTTTACAATGACACTCAAAAGTCTTCCATCTATAGATTCTGTCAGTTGCTTGATCTGTTTACGATCAACATTGCGTGCAGCAGACACCACAGCCTCCCAGACACTGTTCAGAGAGGTGTACTGTTTTCTCTCCCTGTAGATCTCACATTTTATGAGGGACCACAGGTTCTCTATGGGGTTCAGATCAGGATGACTGAAGCCGTGGATGACTCCTGAGGTGCGTGCGCTACTGAGGACCCGCGACTCGGCCTTCAGAGTGGGTGACAAGGCGGCCCTGAGGAAAGCAAGAGCCAAATTGTCACGAGCCAAAGCACACACCCCCAGAGAATCCACAGCCACTTCAAGGACACGGGTGACACGCGGCGCATGTGGCAGGGCATCCAGGAAATCACAAACTACAGGACAATGCCACCGTCCTGTGACAGTGATGCCTTCCTCCCCGATGCCCTGAATGACTTTAATGCACGGTTTGAGGCACAGAACAACACGTCTGTGAGAAAGATCACACCCAAGCCGGACGAGCAGGTGTTGTGCCTGACTGCAGTGGACGTGAGGAAAACTCTGCACAGAGTCAACCCATGGAAAGCTGCAGGACCAGACAACATCCCCGGCAGAGTGCTGTGAGAGTGTGCAGACCAGTTGACAGATGTTCTCACGGACATCTTCAACGTGTCCTTGCGCAGCTCCACTGTCCCAACGTGCCTCAAGACCACCACCATCGTCCCCGTGCCGAAGAAGACTTTGCAACAGCTTCTTCCCCCAAGCCATCAGACTTCTCAACTCAACTCAACTTCTGAACTGATGTCTTTTCTGTTACATGCACATTCTCTCTCTCTCTCCCCAACCATTTACCCCAGATAAAAGGGGAAGCATTTTTGCACAAACCATTTGCACTAATAACTTACTACCTCACTGGACTCTATTTATTACACATTGCACAAATTTGCACACTACTGGCAATTATTTATTATTCTCTGTCTGCACTTGTGTTTTGTATGCACTGTCTATGTTGCACCATGGTCCTGGAGGAACATTGTTTCGTTTCACTGTGTACTCTGTATGTAGTTGAAATGACAATAAAACCCACTTGACTTGACTTGACTTGAGGTGAACAAGGGGGCCATGTCATCATTTTTTCTTCTTTTAGACCCTTACTGGCCAGCCATGCTGTGGAGTATTTGGATGCATGTGATGGAGCCATTGTCCTGCATGAAAATCATGTTTTCCTTGAACGATACAGACTTCTTTCTGTACCACTGCTTGAAGGTGTCTTCCAGAAACTGACAGTAGGTCTGGGAGTTGAGCTTCACTCGATCCTCAACCCGAAAAGGTTCCACAAGTTCATCTTTGATGATACCAGCTCATGGCCAGATGGATCCAGCCTCGGGCCCATGCATCTGGCCCATCAAGAGTCACTCGCATTTCATCAGTCCATAAAACCTTGAAAATAAATAAATAAATATCAGTCTTTCAGCCTTCCTTACCTTGGCCATGTCCCTGAGTATCGCACATCTTGTGCTTTTTGATACTCCAGTAACGTTGCAGCTCTGAAATATGGCAAAACTGGTGGCAAATGGCATCTTGGCAGCTTCACGCTTGATTTCTCAATTCATGGGCAGTTATTTTGCGCCTTTTTTTTTTTTTAACACATTTCTTGCAACCCTGTTGGCTATTTGCCATGAAACACTTGATGGTTCGTTGATCACGCTTCAAATGTTTGGCAATTTCAAGACTGCTGCATCCCTCTGCAAAATTTTTGACTTTTCAGAATCTGTCATCTCTCTTCTGACCCATTTTGCCAAAGGAAAGGAAGTTGTCTAATAATTAAGCACACCTTATATAGGGTGTTGATGTCATTAGCCTACACCCCTTCTCATTGCAGAGATGCACATCACCTGATTTACTTGATTGGTAGTTGGCTGTCAAGCCTATAGAGCTTGGAGTAGGACATGTATAAAAAGGATGATGTGATCAAAATACTCATTTGCTTAATAATTCTGCACACAGTGTATTCTGTCCATCTTCAACTGTGTGAGGCTGACTGTTCGTAAACAGCTTTGATACAGGTAAGTGATCATTCAGTTTCTATACTGTATTGACTTTTTTCTCTTTTTTGTCGTACAGTTTCCCAGGATCCCATTACCGACTCCCTCACTGAAGGTGGTATAACCAAGGTCTTTACATCTGCATCTACATTTAAAACTACTGGCTGGCTGGTATTCTGTCCATCTTCAACTGTGTGAGGCTGACTGTTCGCAAACAGCTGTGATACTAGTAAGTCATCATTCAGTTTCTATACACGTATTGACTTTTTTTCTTTTTTGTTGTACAGTTTCCCAGGATCCCTTTACCGACTCATTCTCTGAAGGTGGACTATCAAGGGTCTAGGGTCTGACTGTTCGTAAACAGCTGTGATACGGGTAAGTGATCATTCAGTACATGTATTTACTTTTTTTCTCTTTTTTGTCGTACAGTTTCCCAGGATCCCGTGACCGACTCCCTCTCTGAAGGTGGAAACGACTAACAAGGATTTTTCCATCTGCATCTCCATTTACAACTGTGACTGGCTGGCTGGTATTCTGTCCATCTTCAACTGTGTGAGGCTGACGGTTCGTAAACAGCTGTGATACTGGTAAGTGATTATTCAGTTTCTATACATGTATTGACTTTTTTTCTTTTTTGTCATACACTTTCCCAGGATCCCGTGACCGACTCCCTCTCTGAAGGTGGAAACGACTAACAAGGATTTCTCCATTCTCTACTATGACTGGCTGGCTGGTATTCTGTCCATCTTCAACTGTGTGAGGCTGACTGTTCGTAAACAGCTGTGATACGGGTAAGTGATCATTTAGTACATGTATTGACTTTTTTTTTCATTTTTGTCGTACAGTTTCACAGGATCCCATTACCGACTCCCTTTCTGAAGGTGGACTATCAAGGGTCTAGGGTCTGACCGTTTGTGAACAGCTTTGATACAGGTAAGTGATTATTCAGGTTCTATACATGTATTGACTTTTTTTTTCTTTTTTGTTGTACAGTTTCCCAGGATCCCGTGACCGACTCCCTCTCTGAAGGTGGAAACGACTAACAAGGATTTTTCCATCTGCATCTCCATTCCCTACTATGACTGGCTGGCTGGTATTCTGTCCATCTTCAACTGTGTGAGGCTGACTGTTCACAAACAGCTTTGATACAGGTAAGTGATCATTCAGTTTCTATACACGTATTGACTTTTTTTCTTTCTTGTCATACAATTTCCCAGGATCCCATTACCGACTCCCCCTCTGAAGGTGGACTATCTAGGGTCTAGGGTCTGACTGTTCGTAAACAGCTGTGATACTGGTAATTGATTATTCAGTACATATACTGACTTTATTTTCTTTTTTTGTCGTACACTTTCGCAGGATCCCGTTACCGACTCCCCCTCTGAAGGTGGACTATCAAGGGTCTAGGGTCTGACTGTTCGTAAACAGCTGTGATACTGGTAAGTGATCATTCAGTACATGTATTGACTTTTTTTTTCTTTTTTGTCGTACAGTTTCCCAGGATCCCGTGACCGACTTCCTCTCTGAAGGTGGAAACGACTAACAAGGATTTTTCCATCTGCATCTCCATTCTCTACTATGACTGGCTGGCTGGTATTCTGTCCATCTTCAACTGTGTGAGGCTGACTGTTCGTAAATAGCTGTGATACAGGTAAGTAATTATTCAGTTTCTATACATGTATTGGCTTTTTTTTTCTTTTTTGTCATACAATTTCCCAGGATCCCGTGACCGACTCCCTCTCTGAAGGTGGACTAACCAAGGTCTTTATATCTGCATCTCCATTTACAACTGTGACTGGCTGGCTGGTATTCTGTCCATCTTCAACTGTGTGAGGCTGACTGTCCGTAAAGAGCTGTTATACAGGTAAGTGATCATTCAGTTTCTATACACGTATTGACTTTTTTTTTTTTTTTTTTTTTTGTCGTACAGTTTCCCAGGATCCCGTGAAGGTTGAAAAGACTAACAAGGATTTCTCCATCTGCATCTCCATTCTCTACTATGACTGGCTGGCAGGTATTCTGTCCATCTTGAACTGTGTGAGTCTGACTGTTCGTAATAGCTTTGATACAGGTAAGTGATCATTCAGTTTCTATACATGTATTGACTTTTTTTTCTTTTTTGTCGTACAGTTTCCCAGGATCCCGTGACCGAATCCCTCACTGAAGGTGGAAACGAATAACGAGGATTTTTCCATCTGCATCTCCATTCTCTACTATGACTGGCTGGCTGGCTGGTATTCTGTCAATCTTGAAATGTGTGAGTCTGACTGTTCGTAATAGCTTTGATACAGGTAAGTGATCATTCAGTTTCTATACATGTATTGACTTTTTTTTCTTTTTTGTCGTACAGTTTCCTAGGATCCCGTGACCGACTCCCTCTCTGAAGGTGGAAACGACTACCAAGAGTCTATCCATTTTCTTCTCACCTCACAACTCTATATAGATAAATACAGCTATATTCTGTCCATCTTCAGCTGTGTGAGGCTGAATGTTCGTAAACAGGTGTTGTATAGAAACTGAACAATCACTTACCTGTATATGTATTGACTTTTTTTTCTTTTTGTCGTACAGTTTCCCAAGATTCCATTATCAACTCCCTCTATGAAGGTGGACAATCAAGGGTCTAGGGTCTGACTGTTCGTGAACAGCTGTGATACAGGTAAGTGATCATTCAGTACATGTATTGACTTTTTTTTTTTCTTTTTTTTTTTCTTGTACAGTTTCGCAGGATCCTGTTACCGACTCCCTCTCTGAAGGTGGACTATCAAGGGTCTGACTGTTGGTAAACAGCTGTGATACTGGTAAGTGATTATTAAGTACATATACTGACTTTTTTTTCTTTTTTGTCGTACAGTTTCCCAGGATCCCGTGACCGACTCCCTCTCTGAAGGTGTAAACGACTAACAAGGATTTTTCCATCTGCATCTCCATTCTCTACTATGACTCTCTGGCTGGTATTCTGTCCATCTTCAACTGTGTGAGGCTGACTGTCCGTAAACAGCTGTTATACAGGTAAGTGATCATTCAGTTTCTATACACGTATTGACTTTTATTTTTTTTATTTTTTGTCGTACAGTTTCCCAGGATCCCGTGAAGGTTGAAACGACTAACAAGGATTTCTCCATCTGCATCTCCATTCCCTACTATGACTGGCTGGCAGGTATTCTGTCCATCTTGAACTGTGTGAGTCTGACTGTTTGTAACAGCTTTGATACAGGTAAGTGATCATTCAGTTTCTATACATGTATTGACTTTTTTTTCTTTTTTGTCGTACAGTTTCCTAGCATCCCGTGACCGACTCCCTCTCTGAAGGTGGAAACGACTAACAAGAGTCTATCCATTTTCTTCTCACTTCACAACTCTATATAGGTAAATACAGCTATATTCTGTCCATCTTCAGCTGTGTGAGGCTGAATGTTCTTAAACAGCTGTTATACAGGTAAGTGATTGTTCAGTTTCTATACATGTATTGACTTTTTTTTTTTTCTTTTTGTCGTACAGTTTCCCAGTATTCCATTATCAACTCCCTCTATGAAGGTGGACAATCAAGGGTCTAGGGTCTGACTGTTGGTAAACAGCTGTGATACTGGTAAGTGATTATTCAGTACATATACTGACTTTTTTTTCTTTTTTGTCGTACAGTTTCCCAGGATTCCATTACTGACTCCCTCTCTGAAGGTGGACTATCAAGGGTCTAGGGTCTGAGTGTTCGTAAACAGCTTTGATACAAGTAAGTGATTATTCAGTTCATATACACGTATCCACTTTTTTTTCTTTTTTTGTCATACACTTTCCCAGGATTCTATTACCGACTCCCTCTCTGAAGGTGGACTATCAAGTGTCTAGGGTCTGAGTGTTCGTAAACAGCTGTGATACAGGTAAGTGATCATTCAGTACATGTATTGACTTTTTTTTCTTTTTTGTCGTACAGTTTCCCAGGATCCCGTGACCGACTCCCTCTCTGAAGATGGACTAACCAAGGTCTTTACATCTGCATCTCCATTTACAACTGTGACTGGCTGGCTGGTATTCTGTCCATCTTCAACTGTGTGAGGCTGACTGTCCGTAAACAGTTGTTATACAGGTAAGTGATCATTCAGTTTCTATACATGTATTGACTTTTTTTTCTTTTTTGTCATACAGTTTCCTAGGATCCCGTGACCGACTCCCTCTCTGAAGGTGGAAACGACTAACAAGAGTCTATCCATTTGCTTCTCACTTCACAACTCTATATAGGTAAATACAGCTATATTCTGTCCATCTTCAGCTGTGTGAGGCTGAATGTTCGTAAACAGCTGTTATACAGGTAAGTGATTGTTCAGTTTCTATACATGTATTGACTTTTTTTTCTTTTTGTTGTACAGTTTCCCAGGATTCCATTATCAACTCCCTCTAGGAAGGTGGACAATCAAGGGTCTAGGGTCTGACCGTTTGTGAACAGCTTTGATACAGGTAAGTGATTATTCAGTACATATACTGACTTTTTTTTCTTTTTTCTTGTACAGTTTTGCAGGATCCTGTTACCGACTCCCTCTCTGAAGGTGGACTATCAAGGGTCTAGGGTCTGAGTGTTCGTGAACAGCTGTGATACAGGTAAGTGATCATTCAGTACATGTATTGACTTTTTTTTCTTTTTTGTCATACAGTTTCGCAGGATCCCATTACCGACTGCCTCTATGAAGGTGGACAATCAAGGGTCTAGGGTCTGACTGTTGGTAAACAGCTGTGATACTGGTAAGTGATTATTCAGTACATATACTGACTTTTTTTTCTTTTTTGTCGTACAGTTTCCCAGGATTCCATTACTGACTCCCTCTCTGAAGGTGGACTATCAAGGGTCTAGGGTCTGACTGTTGGTAAACAGCTGTGATACTGGTAAGTGATTATTCAGTACATATACTGACTTTTTTTTCTTTTTTGTCGTACAGTTTCCCAGGATTCCATGACCAACTCCCTCTCTGAAGTTGGAAACGACTAACAAGGATTTTTCCATCTGCATCTCCATTCTCTACTATGACTGGCTGGCTGGTATTCTGTCCATCTTCAACTGTGTGAGGCTGACTGTTCGCAAGCAGCTTTGATACAGGTAAGTGATCATTCAGTTTCTATGCATGTATTGACTTTTTTTTCTTTTTTGTCGTACAGTTTCCCAGGATCCCGTGACCGACTCCCTCTCTGAAGATGGACTAACCAAGGTCTTTACATCTGCATCTCCATTTACAACTGTGACTGGCTGGCTGGTATTCTGTCCATCTTCAACTGTGTGAGGCTGACTGTCCGTAAACAGTTGTTATACAGGTAAGTGATCATTCAGTTTCTATACATGTATTGACTTTTTTTTCTTTTTGTTGTACAGTTTCCCAGGATTCCATTATCAACTCCCTCTAGGAAGGTGGACAATCAAGGGTCTAGGGTCTGACTGTTCGTAAACAGCTGTGATACAGGTAAGTGATCATTCAGTTTCTATACACGTACCGACTTTTTTTTTTTTTTTGTCGTACAATTTCGCAGGATCCTGTTACCGACTCCCTCTCTGAAGGTGGACTATCAAGGGTCTAGGGTCTGAGTGTTCGTGAACAGCAGTGATACTGGTAAGTGATTATTCAGTACATATACTGACTTTTTTTTTTTGTACAGTTTCGCAGGATCCCATTACCGACTCCCTCTATGAAGGTGGACAATCAAGGGTCTAGTGTCTGACTGTTGGTAAACAGCTGTGATACTGGTAAGTGATTATTCAGTACATATACTGACTTTTTTTTCTTTTTTGTCGTACAGTTTCGCTGGATCCTGTTACCGACTCCCTCTCTGAAGGTGGACTATCAAGGGTCTAGGGTCTGAGTGTTCGTGAACAGCTGTGATACAGGTAAGTGATCATTCAGTACATGTATTGACTTTTTTTTTTCTTTTTTGTCGTACAGTTTCCCAGGATCCCATTACCGACTCCCTCTATGAAGGTGGACAATCAAGGGTCTAGGGTCTGACTGTTGGTAAACAGCTGTGATACTGGTAAGTGATTATTCAGTACATATACTAACTTTTTTTTTCTTTTTTGTTGTACAGTTTCGCAGGATCCCGTGACCGACTCCCTCTATGAAGGTGGACAATCAAGGGTCTAGTGTCTGACTGTTGGTAAACAGCTGTGATACTGGTAAGTGATTATTCAGTACATATACTGACTTTATTTTCTTTTTTGTTGTACAGTTTCGCAGGATCCTGTTACCGACTCCCTCTCTGAAGGTGGACTATCAAGGGTCTAGGGTCTGAGTGTTCGTGAACAGCTGTGATACAGGTAAGTGATCATTCAGTACATGTATTGACTTTTTTTTTCTTTTTTGTCGTACAGTTTCGCAGGATCCCATTACCGACTCCCTTTATGAAGGTGGACAATCAAGGGTGTAGGGTCTAACTTTTGGTAAACAGCTGTGATACTGGTAAGTGATTATTCAGTACATATACTGACTTTTTTTTCTTTTTTCTTGTACAGTTTCGCAGGATCCTGTTACCGACTCCCTCTCTGAAGGTGGACAATCAAGGGTCTAGGGTCTGACTGTTGGTAAACAGCTGTGATACTGGTAAGTGATTATTCAGTACATATACTAACTTTTTTTTTCTTTTTTGTTGTACAGTTTCGCAGGATCCCGTGACCGACTCCCTCTATGAAGGTGGACAATCAAGGGTCTAGGGTCTGACTGTTGGTAAACAGCTGTGATACTGGTAAGTGATTATTCAGTACATATACTGACTTTATTTTCTTTTTTGTTGTACAGTTTCGCAGGATCCTGTTACCGACTCCCTCTCTGAAGGTGGACTATCAAGGGTCTAGGGTCTGAGTGTTCGTGAACAGCTGTGATACAGGTAAGTGATCATTCAGTACATGTATTGACCTTTTTTGTCGTACAGTTTCGCAGGATCCCATTACCGACTCCCTTTATGAAGGTGGACAATCAAGGGTCTAGGGTCTGACTGTTGGTAAACAGCTGTGATACTGGTAAGTGAACATTCAGTACATATACTGACTTTCTTTTCTTTTTTGTCGTACAGTTTCGCAGGATCCTGTTACCGACTCCCTCTCTGAAGGTGGAAACGACTAACAAGAGTCTATCCATTTGCTTCTCACTTCACAACTATATATAGGTAAATACAGCTATATTCTGTCCATCTTCAGCTGTGTGAGGCTGAATATTCATAAACAGCTGTGATACTGGTATGTGATTATTCAGTACATATACTGACTTTTTTTTTCTTTTTTGTCGTACAGTTTCGCGGGATCCTGTTACCGACTCCCTCCCTGAAGGTGCACTATCAAGGGTCTAGGGTCTGAATGTTCGTAAACAGCTTTGATACAAGTAAGTGATTATTCAGTTTCTATACACGTATTGACTTTTTTTCTTTTTTGTCGTACAGTTTCGCAGTATCCCGTGACCGACTCCCTCTCTGAAGGTGGACTAACCAAGGTCTTTACATCTGCATCTCCATTTACAACTGTGACTGTCTGGCTGGTATTCTGTCCATCTTCAGTTGTGTGAGGCTGACTGTTCGCTAACAGCTTTGATACAGGTAAGTGATCATTCAGTTTCTATACATGTATTGACTTTTTTTTCTTTTTTGTTGTACAGTTTCCCAGGATCCTGTTACCGACTCCCTCTCTGAAGGTGGACTATCAAGGGTCTAGGGTCTGAGTGTTCGTGAACAGCTGTGATACAGGTAAGTGATCATTCAGTACATGTATTGACTTTTTTTTCTTTTTTGTCATACAGTTTCGCAGGATCCCATTACCGACTCCCTCTATGAAGGTGGACAATCAAGGGTCTAGGGTCTGACTGTTGGTAAACAGCTGTGATACTGGTAAGTGATTATTCAGTACATATACTGACTTTTTTTTCTTTTTTGTCGTACAGTTTCCCAGGATCCCGTGACCGACTCCCTCTCTGAAGGTGGAAACGACTAACAAGGATTTCTCCATTCTCTACTATGACTGGCTGGCTGGTATTCTGTCCGTCTTCAACTGTGTGAGGCTGACTGTTCGTAAACAGCTGTGATTCTGGTAAGTCATCATTCAGTACATGTATTGACTTTTTTGTTCTTTTTTGTCATACAATTTCCCAGGATCCCGTGACCGACTCCCTCTCTGAAGGTGGACTATCAAGGGTCTAGGGTCTGACCGTTTGTGAACAGCTTTGATACAGGTAAGTGATTATTCAGTACATATACTGACTTTTTTTTCTTTTTTCTTGTACAGTTTTGCAGGATCCTGTTACCGACTCCCTCTCTGAAGGTGGACTATCAAGGGTCTAGGGTCTGAGTGTTCGTGAACAGCTGTGATACAGGTAAGTGATCATTCAGTACATGTATTGACTTTTTTTTCTTTTTTGTCATACAGTTTCGCAGGATCCCATTACCGACTCCCTCTATGAAGGTGGACAATCAAGGGTCTAGGGTCTGACTGTTGGTAAACAGCTGTGATACTGGTAAGTGATTATTCAGTACATATACTGACTTTTTTTTCTTTTGTCGTACAGTTTCCCAGGATTCCATTACTGACTCCCTCTCTGAAGGTGGACTATCAAGGGTCTAGGGTCTGACTGTTCGTAAACAGCTGTGATACAGGTAAGTGATCATTCAGTTTCTATACACGTATTGACTTTTTTTTCTTTTTTGTTGTACAGTTTCGCAGGATCCCATTACCGACTGCCTCTATGAAGGTGGACAATCAAGGGTCTAGGGTCTGACTGTTGGTAAACAGCTGTGATACTGGTAAGTGATTATTCAGTACATATACTGACTTTTTTTTCTTTTTTTTTGTACAGTTTCGCAGGATCCCATGACCAACTCCCTCTCTGAAGTTGGAAACGACTAACAAGGATTTTTCCATCTGCATCTCCATTCTCTACTATGACTGGCTGGCTGGTATTCTGTCCATCTTCAACTGTGTGAGGCTGACTGTTCGCAAACAGCTTTGATACAGGTAAGTGATCATTCAGTTTCTATGCATGTATTGACTTTTTTTTCTTTTTTGTCGTACAGTTTCCCAGGATCCCGTGACCGACTCCCTCTCTGAAGATGGACTAACCAAGGTCTTTACATCTGCATCTCCATTTACAACTGTGACTGGCTGGCTGGTATTCTGTCCATCTTCAACTGTGTGAGGCTGACTGTCCGTAAACAGTTGTTATACAGGTAAGTGATCATTCAGTTTCTATACATGTATTGACTTTTTTTTCTTTTTTGTCATACAGTTTCCTAGGATCCCGTGACCGACTCCCTCTCTGAAGGTGGAAACGACTAACAAGAGTCTATCTATTTGCTTCTCACTTCACAACTCTATATAGGTAAATACAGCTATATTCTGTCCATCTTCAGCTGTGTGAGGCTGAATGTTCGTAAACAGCTGTTATACAGGTAAGTGATTGTTCAGTTTCTATACACGTACCGACTTTTTTTTTTTTTTTTGTTGTACAGTTTCGCAGGATCCTGTTACCGACTCCCTCTCTGAAGGTGGACTATCAAGGGTCTAGGGTCTGAGTGTTCGTGAACAGCAGTGATACTGGTAAGTGATTATTCAGTACATATACTGACTTTTTTTTGTCGTACAGTTTCGCTGGATCCTGTTACCGACTCCCTCTCTGAAGGTGGACTAACCAAGGTCTTTACATCTGCATCTCCATTTACAATTGTGACTGGCTGGCTGGTATTCTGTCCATCTTCAATTGTGTGAGGCTGACTGTTTGTAAATAGCTGTGACACAGGTAAGTGATTAATCAGTTTCTATACATGTATTGACTTTTTTTTTCTTTATTGTCGTACAGTTTCCCAGGATCCCGTGACTGAATCCCTCTCTGAAGGTGGAAATGACCAACAAGGATTTTTCCATCTGCATCTCCATTCTCTACTATGACTGGCTGGCTGGTATTCTGTCCATCTTCAACTGTGTGAGGCTGACTGTTCGCAAACAGCTTTGATAAAGGTAAGTGATCATTCAGTTTCTATACATGTATTGACTTTTTTTTTTTCTTTTTTGTCATACAGTTTCGCAAGATCCCATTACCAACTCCCTCTCTGAATGTCGAGTATCAAGGGTCTAGGGTCTGACTGTTCGTAAACAGCTTTGATACAGGTAAGTGATTATTCTGTTTCTATACATGTATTGACTTTTTTTTCTTTTTTGTCATACAGTTTCCCAGGATCCCGTGACCGACTCCCTCTCTGAAGGTGGAAACGACTAACAAGGATTTCTCCATCTGCATCTCCATTCTCTACTATGACTGACTGGCTGGCAGGTATTCTGTCCGTCTTCAACTTTGTGATGCTGACTGTTCGTAAACAGCTGTGATACTGGTAAGTGATCATTCAGTTTCAATACATGTATTGACTTTTTTTTTCTTTTTTGTCGTACAGTTTCCCAGGATCCCGTGACCGACTCCCTCTCTGAAGGTGGAAACGAATAACAAGAGTCTATCCATTTGCTTCTCACTTCACAACTATATGTAGGTAAATACAGCTATATTCTGTCCATCTTCAGCTGTGTGAGGCTGAATGTTCGTAAACAGCTATTATACAGGTAAGTGATTGTTCAGTTTCTATACATGTATTGACTTTTTTTTTTTTTTGTCGTACAGTTTCGCAGGATCCTGTTACCGACTTCCTCTATGAAGGTGGACAATCATGGGTCTAGGGTCTGACTGTTGGTAAACAGCTGTGATACTGGTAAGTGATTATTCAGTACATATACTGACTTTATTTTCTTTTTTGTCGTACAGTTTCGCAGGATCCTGTTACCGACTCCCTCTCTGAAGGTGCACTATCAAGGGTCTAGGGTCTGACTGTTCGTAAACAGCTTTGATACAAGTAAGTGATTATTCAGTTTCTATACACGTATTGACTTTTTTTTTCTTTTTTGTCGTACAGTTTCGCAGGATCCTGTTACCGACTTCCTCTATGAAGGTGGACAATCATGGGTCTAGGGTCTGACTGTTGGTAAACAGCTGTGATACTGGTAAGTGATTATTCAGTACATATACTGACTTTATTTTCTTTTTTGTCGTACAGTTTCGCAGGATCCTGTTACCGACTCCCTCTCTGAAGGTGCACTATCAAGGGTCTAGGGTCTGACTGTTCGTAAACAGCTTTGATACAAGTAAGTGATTATTCAGTTTCTATACACGTATTGACTTTTTTTTTCTTTTTTGTCGTACAGTTTCCCAGGATCCCGTGACCGACTCCCTCTCTGAAGGTGGAAACGAATAATAAGAGTCTATCCATTTGCTTCTCACTTCACAACTATATATAGGTAAATACAGCTATATTCTGTCCATCTTCAGCTGTGTGAGGCTGAATGTTCTTAAACAGCTGTCATACAGGTAAGTGATTATTCAGTTTCTATACATGTATTGACTTTTTTTATTTTTTGTCATACAGTTTCCCAAGATCCTGTGACCAACTCCCTCTCTGAAGGTGGACTATCAAGGGTCTAAGGTCTGACTGTTCGTAAACAGCTGTAATAGAGGTAAGTGATCATTCAGTACACGTATTGACTTTTTTTTTTCTTTTTTATCATACAATTTCCCAGGATCCCATTACCGACTCCCTCTATGAAGGTGGACTATCAAGGGTCTAGGGTCTGACTGTTGGTAAACAGCTGTGATACTGGTAAGTGATAATTCAGTACGTGTATTGACTTTTTTTTTTCTTTTTTGTCGTACAATTTCCCAGGATCCCGTGACCGACTCCCTCTCTGAAGGTGGCCTAACCAAGGTCTTTACATTTGCATCTCCATTTACAACTGTGACTGGCTGGCTGGTATTCTGTCCATCTTCAACTGTGTGAGGCTGACTGTCCGTTAACAGCTGTTATACAGGTAAGTGATCATTCAGTTTCTATACACGTATTGACTTTTGTTTCTTTTTTTGTCGTACAGTTTCCCAGGATCCCGTGACCGACTCCCTCTATGAAGGTGGACTATCAAGGGTCTAGGGTCTGACTGTTGGTAAACAGCTGTGATACTGGTAAGTGATAATTCAGTACGTGTATTGACTTTTTTTTTTCTTTTTTGTCGTACAGTTTCCCAGGATCCCGTGACCGACTCCCTCTCTGAAGGTGGAAACGACTAACAAGGATTTTTCCATCTGCATCTCCATTCTCTACTATGACTGGCTGGCTGGTATTCTGTCCATCTTCAACTGTGTGAGGATGACTGTCCGTAAACAGCTGTTATACAGGTAAGTGATCATTCAGTTTCTATACACGTATTGACTTTTTTTTCTTTTTTGTCGTACAGTTTCCCAGGATTCTATTACCGACTCCCTCTCTGAAGGTGCACTATCAAGGGTCTAGGGTCTGACTGTTCGTAAACAGCTGTTATATAGGTAAGTGATTAATCAGTTTCTATACATGTATTGACTTTTTTTTTCTTTTTTGTCGTACAGTTTCCTAGGATCCCGTGACCGACTCCCTCTCTGAAGGTGGAAACGAATAACAAGAGTCTATCCATTTGCTTCTCACTTCACAACTCTATATAGGTAAATACAGCTATATTCTGTCCATCTTCAGCTGTGTGACGCTGAATGTTCGTAAACAGCTGTTATACAGGTAAGTGATTGTTCAGTTTCTATACATGTATTGACTTTTTTTTTTGTTTTTGTCGTACAGTTTCCCAGGATTCCATTATCAACTCCCTCTATGAAGGTGGACAATCAAGGGTCTAGGGTCTAACTGTTCGTAAACAGCTGTTATACAGGTAAGTGATCATTCAGTTTCTATACACGTATTGACTTTTTTCTTTTTTTTCATACAGTTTCCCAGGATTCTATTACCGACTTCCTCTCTGAAGGTGGACTATCAAGGGTCTAGGGTCTGACTGTTGGTAAACAGCTGTGATACTGGTAAGTGATTATTCAGTACATATACTGACTTTTTTTTCTTTTTTCTTGTACAGTTTCGCAGGATCCTGTTACCGACTCCCTCTCTGAAGGTGGACTATCAAGGGTCTAGGGTCTGAGTGTTCGTGAACAGCTGTGATACAGGTAAGTGATCATTCAGTACATGTATTGACTTTTTTTTTCTTTTTTGTCGTACAGTTTCGCAGGATCCCATTACCGACTCCCTCTCTGAAGGTGGACTATCAAGGGTCTAGGGTCTGAGTGTTCGTAAACAGCTGTTATACAGGTAAGTGATCATTCAGTACATGTATTGATTTTTTTTTTTTCTATTGTCGTACAGTTTCGCAGGATCCCATTACCGACTCCCTCTATGAAGGTGGACAATCAAGGGTCTAGGGTCTGACTGTTGGTAAACAGCTGTGATACTGGTAAGTGATTATTCAGTACATATACTGACTTTTTTTTCTTTTTTCTTGTACACTTTCGCAGGACCCTGTTACCGACTCCCTCTCTGAAGGTGCACTATCAAGGGTCTGGGGTCTGACTGTTCGTAAACAGCTTTGATACAAGTAAGTGATTATTCAGTTTCTATAGACGTATTGACTTTTTTTCTTTCTTGTCATACAATTTCCCAGGATCCCATTTCGGACTCCCCCTCTGAAGGTGGACTAACCAAGGTCTTTATATCTGCATCTCCATTTACAACTGTGACTGGCTGGCTGGTATTCTGTCCATCTTCAACTGTGTGAGGCTGACTGTTCGTAAATAGCTGTGATACTGGTAGGTGATTATTCAGTTTCTATACCTGTATTGACTTTTTTTTTCTTTTTTGTCATACAGTTTCCCAGGATTCTATTACCGACTCCCTCTCTGAAGGTGGACTATCAAGGGTCTAGGATCTGACTGTTCGTGAACAGCTGTGATACAGGTAAGTGATCATTCAGTTTCTATACACATATTGACTTTTTTTTTTCTTTTTTGTCGTACAGTTTCCCAGGATCCCGTGAAGGTTGAAACGACTAAAAAGGATTTCTCCATCTGCATCTCCATTCTCTACTATGACTGGCTGGCAGGTATTCTGTCCATCTTGAACTGTGTGAGTCTGACTGTTCGTAATAGCTTTGATACAGGTAAGTGATCATTCAGTTTCTATACATGAATTTAATTTTTTTTCCTTTTTTGTCGTACAGTTTCCTAGGATCCCGTGACCGACTTCCTCTCTGAATGTGGAAACGACTAACAAGAGTCTATCCATTTTCTTCTCACTTCACAACTCTATATAGGTAAATACAGCTATATTCTGTCCATCTTCAGCTGTGTGAGGCTGAATGTTCGTAAATAGCTGTTATACAGGTAAGTGATTGTTCAGTTTCTATACATGTATTAACTTTTTTTTTTCTTTTTTGTCGTACATTTTCCCAGGATTCCATTACCGACTCCCTCTCTGAAGGTGGACTATCAAGGGTCTAGGGTCTGAGTGTTCGTAAACAGCTGTGATACAGGTAAGTGATCATTCAGTACATGTATTGACTTTTTTTTTTTTCTTTTGTCGTACAGTTTCGCAGAATCCCATTACCGACTCCCTCTATGAAGGTGGACAATCAAGGGTCCAGGGTCTGACTGTTGGTAAACAGCTGTGATACTGGTAAGTGATTATTCAATACATATACTGACTTTTTTTTCTTTTTTCTTGTACAGTTTCGCAGGATCCTGTTACCGACTCCCTCTCTGAAGGTGGACTATCAAGGGTCTAGGGTCTGACTGTTGGTAAACAGCTGTGATACTGGTAAGTGATTATTCAGTACATATACTGACTTTTTTTTCTTTTTTGTCGTACAGTTTCGCTGGATCCTGTTACTGACTCCCTCTCTGAAGGTGGACTAACCAAGGTCTTTACATCTCAAGTCAAGTCAAGTGGGTTTATTGTCATTTCAACTACATACAGAGTACACAGTGAAACGAAACAACGTTCCTCCCGGACCATGGTGCAACATAGACAGTGCATACAAAACACAAGTGCAACACAAACAAACAAGTGCGGACAGACAACACAGTACAGAGGATAATAAATAATGACTGTAGTGTGCAAGTTGTGCAATGTGCGATAAATAGAGTCCAGTGAGGTAGTAAAGTTATCAGTGCAAATGCTTGTGCAAAAAATGCTTCCCATGTTACCTGGGATAAATGGTTGGAAAGAGAGAGAGAGGGAGAGAGAGAGAGAGAGAGAGAGGGAGAGTGTAAGATATCAGTTCAGGAGTTGAGTTGTGTTGAGGAGTCTGATGGCTTGGGGGAAGAAGCTGTTGCAGAGTCTGGTCGTGTTGGACCGGATGCTGCGGTACCTTCTTCCTGATGGCAGGAGGGAGAACAGACTGTGTGAAGGGTGGGTGGAGTCATCCACAATGCTGGTTGCTTTGCGGATGCAGCGGGTGGTGTAAATGTCCATGACGGAGGGGAGAGAGACTCCGATGATCTTCTCAGCTGTCCTCACAATGCGTTGGAGGGACTTGCGGTCAGAGGCTGTGCAGGTCCCAAACCAGGCAGTGATGCAGCTGCTTAGGATGCTCTCTATGGTTCCCCTATAGAAGAGGGTGAGGATGGGTGGAGGGAGATGGGCCTTTCTCAGCTTCCGGAGGAAGTAGAGACGCTGTTGGGCTTTCTTGGCTGTAGAGCTGGTGTTCAGGGACCAGGTGAGGTTCTCCGCTAGGTGGACACCAAGGAACTTGGTGCTCTTAACGATCTCCACAGAGGAGCCGTTGATGTTAAGCGGAGAGTGGTCCGGTCTTGATTTCCTGAAGTCAACAACCATTTCCTTGGTCTTCTCTACATTCCAGTGAATCTCCATTTACTGAATCTCCAGTGCATCTCCAGTGCATCTCCATTTACAATTGTGACTGGCTGGCTGGTATTCTGTCCATCTTCAATTGTGTGAGGCTGACTGTTCGTAAATAGCTGTGACACAGGTAAGTGATTGTTCACTTTCTATACACGTATTGACTTTTTTTTTTCTTTTTTGTCGTACAGTTTCCCAGGATCCCGTGACCGACTCCCTCTCTGAAGGTGGAAACGACTAACAAGGATTTTTCCATCTGCATCTCCATTCTCTACTATGACTGGCTGGCAGGTATTCTGTCCGTCTTCAACTTTGTGATGCTGACTGTTCGTAAACAGCTGTGATACTGGTAAGTGATCATTCAGTTTCTATACATGTATTGACTTTTTTTTCTTTTTTGTTGTACAGTTTCCCAGGATCCCGTGACCGACTCTCTCTCTTTGCAGATAAGACTGAACCCCCCTGCAATAAAACGTGCAGGACAGGGGGACTCTACAATTAAAAACAACAAGATTGTGGCTTTAAAGTACTAAGATATCACTGAAATTAAGATATGCTGAGTGCTGAGTAACACACCTGAAGTAGTTACAATCCCAGCTTTTAAGACAATAAAGAGAATTCTTCCCCTTTTTGTCTGCACTGATTGGTCAGTGTCTGGTCTTCAATATCTGACACGTAGTCAGCTAAATCCTGAGGTGCTTTCTCTTTGCATAGCGTTCACCATGTCTGTCTTTCTTGAACCTGAGTCTGATTAACATGGTTAGCTGTCGGCAGGGGGGTACACACCTCTCCTCATGGAAATCATCATCATCATCATCATATTCATCATCATCTGACATTGCCTGGTCAGTATGGGTTTGGTGTTCTGTAACATACGTAGAACAGACATGGTCTTGTGTTTTTACAGTGTTTCTAGTCTGAGCAGATTTCCCTTGTATGCAGAGTTTAGGTTCAATTTATTACCATTTAGTTTTTTTGTTTTTTCATGCCCTGGTGGAGCTCAAGGTCATTACTTGACTGTAACCCTTTGTACGTTTCAGACCCATCTACACTATTTTAAATTGTAGACCCATGTGTGTTCACTCACACATTCACTCCAGCCCGAGAGAAGTCCTCTCCTCTTTTGTAGCTTCAACGCAAAGCTGGGATTTTGTTAGTGTGGCTGAGTGGTCTAAGGGTCTGGATTGAGGTTCCAGTCTCTTTGGTAGCATGGGTTTGAACTGCCACTGCCAAAAGACACCTTTTGGGGGCAGTGGTGACTCAGCAGTTGGAGCACCGAGCTATTGATGACCGGGTCAGGGGTTCAATACCTGGCTCGGCAAGCTGCCACTGTTTGGCCCATAAGCAAGGCCCTTCACCCTCTTTGCTCCCCGTGCGCCACAGCAATGGCTGCCCACCACTCCAGGCACTGTCACTGTGTGTGTTTTTAATTACTGGTGTGTATGTGTGTGTTCACTGCATGGATGGGTTAAAGGAGGAGGCCAAATTCCATATGTGTCAGACACAAATGGTAAACATGGTTATCTTTGGCTCTTTGGTACATTACAGACCCTGTAACAGTAGTCAGTAGTTGGTCAGTGTCTGGTCTTCAAAATTTGACATGGTCAGCTAAGGCGTGTCTCTGTCTTCCTCTGTTTGAGCGCCATCTTGAGCATCAGTTTGAAACTCTTGAACCTTTTCTGGAGTCTGATGAACATGGTTAGTTGTTGGCATGGGGGTACACACCTCTCCCCATGGAAATCATCCGCCATTGACTGGTCAGTCTGAGGGTTCTCCAATTCCACTCAGCTGTATTTTGATGTGGTCAGTGCAGAGGTCTTGTGCCTTATGCCCTTCTCACTTAGTGATGACTGCAAATCCCTTGCTGTGAACTCTGTACCATTATCTGAACAAACACATTTTTCTGTTCCATATGGAGATAAATCAGCCAAGAATTGCTCAATAGCTTTTACAGTGTGACTCTGTACTTCTCTGTTGTCATGCCTTCTGGTATATCCTGTAATGTGGCTCAACAGCTAGCATTTTCATTAATAATCTTCCAGATTTAACCATCTCCTTCCATCTCACCCTAAAGATCTTGATCATCTAACAGATGATCTGCAGACTGTGCTCCATTCTAACCTTGATCGTGTTTCTCCAACCTAACACCAAGTCGTTTCTGCTTACCTCTCCTCTGTTTGAGCTGCCACTCAGTCGGGTTGTTTGTCTCTGTCCAAATAACACGGTGATGTTGCTTTATGAACAGTGAGCAAAATCAGTCCTGGCTTTGTAGAGTGTGAGTATTAGCATTACTGTTGATTCTACTCATTGACTTGATGTAAAGTAGCTCCTAATCTTTTAATAGATCACCAAACTAGGCTAACTGTCACACACACTCAGGGTTAGCACCAGGTCCGTATGATGGACTATGGAATCATTCCTCATTTGTAATAAACTGCACTGTATTACTGAATCGGTACAAGGTGAATTTTTTGTGCACGTAACTATTGAACGATGTCTCTCACTCGACCTACCTGAACATCTAGTTGACCGAGCTTTGGTGCTTTTCACAAACACAGCCTCTCCCACGTTGCCAAGAAACAACAAAGCCAATCCTGTTAGTGATGTTGGTTAGGGAGACGGGACTCGTAGTAGAGAAGGAGATCTGTTAACCGTCTTTTGGGGTGTTTAGTCTTAAAGTGGCAGGCTAGTCTCCGGCTTCCAAAAAGCAGCACAATTTCCTGCTTATCACAGTCTATGGCCTTGGTGAATTTGCTGTGGTTTTTATCAGAAGCAGCTCTTTCTACTGATCAGACATTGATTCAGGACCCCCTTAACATTAGGTTAAATTTTGCCCCTGGGTATTAAGAGAACTCTATATTTCTCCACCTGACTCCATCTTCAACCAACACCTAGTCCTGTTTTAGAACTACTTCAAACATGATCTCCACCTGCCACCCCCTTTATTAGCAAATGTACCATAACAACTGTCGTCTCGGTTCGTCTTCCTCTAGAGATGGACTTGTTATTCAACAAGGAGAGTCTGTAGCCACCGTCTTTAGTTGTAACAATAATATATTTTATTGCAATCGAAAGAACAGTGTGGAGAGAGTCTGCCAATGCTGGGTGCCCTTCAGTCTCTCTCCCCGACTTAGGAATACCTTGAGTTTTTATACCCTATTTCACGCCACATTCTGTTGGAATGTTGCCATATATGGAATGTTTACATTTCATCCATAGGGAACAACCATTAGCTCCCCCATTACCTAAGTGGTCCATGGCCACATCTGGACAGCGTTTAAATCACTGACACGTCTGCCCAACGGGATGTCCAAATCTAAACAGCATCTTATGTCTGTTCAATTTGTGTAGATTTGGTCAAGAAACGGGGCCCCCTTTCTTTTCTACTTCTGCAAAGCCAATGAATATACTACACAACCTCAACAGCTAGTGTTTTCATTAATAACCTTGTGTAACCAGTGCAGCCTTTGCCTGGCTACGAGTGTCTGGTGAGCCCTGTCAGCCACCGTAGTCAAGGTGATGCGCTGTTTTCCCCCCTCCCTTTTCTCACGTACTAGGTATGCTTTGGTTGAGCCAGATCAGCCACCGTAGTTGGAGCACTGCGCTGTTTTCCCCCTCCCCTTACGGAAGCGCCAGGTGGATACAATCGGGGTGAGCATTAGCTTTAGCATATATACATACGGCGGTGCTGGGTGTATGGAGAGCTTCATTCTGCTAGGGTCTGTTGTGACTTCGGCGACGGTCATCAGACGGTAGGTTACTTCTAAAAGTGGTGCTACGTTGGGTTGCGGTTAAATATTAAGGTGTAATGTCCCTGTGCAGGTGTGTTGGCGTGCCGGTCTATGCAAGCTTCCCCCCCCTCTTCTGAGTCTGTGGTGCATTAGCACAGAGCTCTCGGAAACAGCTTCAACACTGTAGCCATGTGTTGTGGATTCACTGCGCTTTTACCGCTCCTGTAAGCAGGTTGTGCTGAGACAGCGTCTAACAGTAGGTAAGTACGCGGTAGTGCGAATAGCTTTGCGTGTTTACTGGTAGCTTATGCGGCTAACGTCTGTTTTATGTAGGTGTAATGTGGATTGGTGCAACAGCTAACTGGGTGTGAGCTTGTGCATAGCAGCAGCTAAAGCGTCCTGTGTGAGCGTCGCCACTGACCAGTCCAGGGGGCGCCGGACTATTGGAACGTGCAGACCTGAAAGCAGCTACTCGTCATCTCTTGTTTTAATAATAAATGTTTAATACCTACATGGTGAAATAAGAGCCGCTGCTGTTTTGCTGGGTTTGTTACTTTTGTTTGGTTGGTTTTGCTTTTTTTCTATTTTGTTTCCTAGTTTTATTTTGATTTGCCTTTGCTTATTATTTTGCTTGATTACTTTGCTGCTTGGTTGTTTTGTTCTATTTGAATTGATTTTATTTTTGCATTTAATGATTTGGTTATCAATTGATGGCTTTATGCTGTGCATTTTTGGTTAATTGATTTACTGTTTCATTTCATTTGGCAGCAGTTCTTGGTTTATCGTGTGGAATATTTTAAAGAACTATTGTTTTTGTTTATTATTATTATTATTATTATTATTATTATTATTATTGGCTATTTGTGGGAAATCATTCTGGCTGTGGGGAGTCCTCTGGTTCCAGTGATCAGAGCCATTGTGGATTCTAATTGTGTCTCTTCTTCTTATAGGACATCTGGATGCTCCTTTCCTGTCTGTTCACTCGTGGTTTGGCACCTTACTTGCGGTGGTGTGAGTTCACGTGCACTGCACTTTTGCTTGTGTGTGTGTGTGTGTGTGTGTGTGTGTGTGTGTGTGTGTGTGTGTGTGTGTGTGTGTATTGGAGACTTTAGAATGCAGACAGGGCTAGGCCACCTGTAATTGGACGCCCACAGCCGATATCCCAGTTCTTTGGAGCTCCTGTAATTTTGTTCTTATATTCTTTGTTTATTTTTCTTATTGTGTTTGTTGCTAATTTTAAATAATATTAATAAATGAGTGATTTTATACATGATGGTGAATAAACCTTTCTAATTACCTCAATCCATGTCTCTGAATATTTTTCAGGCTTACCTGTGTGTCTAGGTGCTTTTTATTACTCAGATTTATAGAATATTTCCTGGGGTGAAATTCTCCAGGTGGAGTAGTCGGGTGTTGCTATACTACCACAGGTCACATATAGCATGTTTTGTATTATTAATATGGTATTTAGCATCTTTAAAAAGAAAAGAATCTGTTATATACATATTTATTATTTTACTTTTTACTTACTTCTGAGAGAATATTTTATATTTTTATATTTTTGAGGATAAATCAGTTGTTAATTTGGAGAAAAAATGTTTGAGTAAATATACGAATAAATCTACTGACCTACAAGAAGTGGTTAATTTTTACTCCATATATGTTTACATTCATAATAAAATGAATATAAACTGATATTATTTTATACAGAAAATAACTCAATAACTCATTTGTTCTGTGTTCAGATCATCTCTCTCTGTAATGGTGCAGCTTTAGTGATTCTCTGATGTTTGTTCTTAATCAGAAGCTGCAGCAGAAATTTATCTCTCTCTAGTGGAGAACGAGCTGAACACATTCAAGAAGCTCCTGAGTCCAGATTACCCAGCATGCTCTGAGAGAGAGGTGGAGGATGAGGATGATCAGAGAGGGGGGAGAGAGGGGGTGCTGGAGATCACACTGCAGATCCTGAGGAACATGAAGCAGACAGACCTCGCTAACACACTAGAGAGCAGTAAGAGTTCTGGGTCATGACCATGGTTCCCAACCTGAGTGCTAATGTATTCCTCAGTGAAGTCCCGCTTTTCAAAGGGAATAAAAATCAATACTTCAGATTACTAGAATACTACAGTTCAGAGCTACTCCACCCCATATCTTACTAAATGATCATCAGATCACTGGTCAGAGAGAGCTCTTCCAAGCAGCTGCTGGACATTTATTTAACAATGCTAATATGGAAGACCCCCCAGTGTGTTGGATACACACCCTGCTGTAAGCTATGGTCTCTTTACAATCACTCTCTCTCTCCTCATGCATCAGCTAAAGCCCTCAGCGCTATCAGCACTAATAAAAGCACAGGTTGGAACCTTTCTTCTGAAGTTTGGGTCTCTGATCATTTTAGATCTCATTACTTACATTTTTATTCTCTTTATTTAATCAAGCAGAATTTCCAGTGTCTGGAAAACAGCACATGGAATTCCCCTCCACAAAGGAGGCGGAGCTTCAGATCATGATAATTTTAGACCAATATCAAAACTACAATGCTTAGTCAACATTTTAGACTCCTTAGTAAAAGATCGAGAGCGAGAGAGAGAGAGAGAACCTCTCTGGTCTGGGAGCAGAACGGTTCAGCCATGGGGATGTGGCACACTCCTTGTGGGCTGCTGGGAGAGCCATCATAAAACATCTGAGCTCTCTTAGTGGTCCTGTAAAAGAGAGAGAGACTAAGTTAAGACTTACCACACTCTAGTCTCCCACACTCAGCTTTACTGCACTTTCCAGGACTTATTCTGTGTGTGTGTGTGTGTGTGTGTGTGTGTGTGTCAGGTCTGTTCGTGCCAAACATTACTCAATAGTCCACCTACATGTCTCGCTCCTGCACCTCTTTCCAAAACAACTGCTTAGTTTTCAGATGGGAGCTGATGAGTCCTGGAAGCCTCTCTATTACAATCAATGTCCCTCTGTGTGTGTGTGTGTGTGTTTTCAATGGTCAGGACCCCACAGGACAGCCCACCGCAAAGCAGGTAGGTAGTATTTGGGTGGTGGGTCATTCTCAGCACTGCAGTGACCCTGACTGACCTGGTGGTGGCGTGTATGTTAGGGTGTGCTGGGCTGGTGGTACGAGTGGAGCGCTGCTGCGTCTGACAGGACGCTGTTGGCTGGATGTTCCTGGTTGGTGGACTATTCTCAGTCCAGCAGCCATGCTGTGTCTGATCCGTACCAGCAGCACAACACAATAACACAAGCGCCGCCACCACCAGGTCAGTCAGTGTCACTGCAGTGCTGAGAATGACCCTCCACCCAAATACTACCTACCTGCTCTGTGGTGGTCAGTCCTGTGGGGTCCTGAGCATTGAGGAACAGGGCAAGAGGAGGCTGATAACAGAGTCTGCAGAGAAACAGATGGAGACAGTCTGGAGCTACAGATCTACACCCTGCTCCTGTATGACCAGTGGAGCTGATAGGATGGACAGTAATGAATGAAGTGGCCGGCTGTGTATAAAACCATTAATTAACCTTACGCTTCAGTTCAGGTTGTGTTCAATTTAGGAATGACAGATTGTAAATCCCAGGCTGTTCTGATGAATGAATGTTAGGAGTGTAATGAAGATCAGATACAATTCAGCTCATTATTTTACAGTGTGACTAAAATAAGAGTAATCAATTCTCATGTGAACACTTCCTTTACTTTCACATTATTTATTTATTTAGAATTGGAATGATGAACTGATTATATCTGCAGATGGAGAAGAACAGTACCCCCCTCTTAAAGAGCTTTGCCTCCTCAGTGTATATCACAATACCTACATTTAGAGTAGGTAGAGTGTGCAGTTTAAGTGTGTGTGTGCAGTTTAAGTGTGTGTGTGTAGTGTAAGTGTGATATCCCTCCTTCACACACTCTGGGTGAAGCAGCCGGTCACTAAAGGAGCTGCCCAGTGCTGCCAGAGTCTCATGCAGGGGGTGGGAGCTGTTCTCCAGCACGGGTGCCAGCACAACCAACCAAAACAGTCAGCTGGTATGTCCAGCCAAACCACACTGGTCAACCAGTATGTCCAGCATGATCAGCCTGACCATGGGGGTTGACCAGCATGACCATCTTTACCCTGCTGTTTGACCAGGAAAATCATGCCAGTCCACCAGCATGACCAATCCAATCCAAATAGTCAATGAGTACGAAGATGCATGTTGACCAGCATGACCAGCAGAATTAGAGTGATTGACCAGCATGACCAGCTTAACCAAAATGGTCAACCCTCTCTACCAGATTATTGGTATTATTTCCAGATATTAATAAGAAATAAGATGGAGTTTGTCACGTTACTTGGCTGTTTTGATTTCTATTTGTTATCAAAAGGGATTTTTGAGTGGAATTAACTTATAATAATTGAGTTTAGACGTGGACAGTGATGGACAACGCACTATTAAAATGCTCAGTTATAAGCAGACATGATATTAACTGAGCCTTTTCTTATAAAGCCCCCCAACTCTGGAATAACCTTCCAGATAATGTTGGGGACTCAGACTCAGTCTTTAAATCTAGGCTGAAACTCATCTGTTTAGTTTAGCTCTTGGTAATTAATGTTTCTTAGATAAAGGTTGCAGGTCCAGGGGTTCGAGGACACAGGGAATTGTAGTACACTGAGATGCTGGAGCTGTCGTCTCGCTGCTTACACGCGATCACTCAGGTTTGTGGACGGTGGAGCAGATAGACGCTAGTGTTTCAGGGAGCTCCCGTGTCTGTGTTACCTTCTGGCTCTCTCCTTTTAATTAGAATGTTATAGTCAGACCTGCCGGAGTCGTCAGACACACTCTGATACTGATCTACATTCTCTGATCTCTATAAAAGCCTCTCAGAACTAATTCTGTCTCTTTACCTTCTCCCAGTAAATGACCATCCAGCCTGCCCTGCTGGAAGACTGACCGCTGGGGTCCCCTCTACCTGCATTAGACCAGCAGCCTCCCCCCACCACCATCACCCATAAAAGACCAGCTGCACATCCTCCTACCATCTATTCCTCCTCCATCTTCCTCCTCCAGCTCTCTGGTCATACTGGTTTAGTAGTAGTTTGATAAAGCAAGTCATGTGGGTCAAGCTCACTATTTTGGTCATGTGGGTCAGGCTCAGATGGTCAAACTGGTGGTTCTGGTGGTCAAGCTGGTGGACTAGCATGATTTGCTGGTCAACATTCTTGGCCGCACCAGTAGATTATTTTGTCAGTTCGGTTCACACTGGTCAACCAGCATAGTCATTACTGGTTGCTAATTGGCTAGTATTGTAGTACTGTAGTATCCTCCTCTTCCTTCTCCATCTCTTTTCTTCCTTCTCCATCTCTCCTCATCATTCTCCATCTCTTTTCTTCCTTCTCCATCTTTCCTCTTCATTCTCCATCTCTCCTCTTCATTCTCCATCTCTCCTCCTCCTTCTCCATCTCTCCTCTTCATTCTCCATATCTCCTCTTCATTCTCCATCTCTCCTATTCATTCTCCATCTCTCCTCTTCCTTCTCCATCTCTTTTCATTCTCCATCTCTCCTCTTCCTTCTCCTTCTTTCCTCTTCCTTCTCCATCTCTCCTCTTCCTTCTCCATCTCTCCTCTTCCTTCTCCATCTCTTTTCTTCATTCTCCATCTCTCCTATTCCTTCTCCATCTCTCCTCTTCATTCTCAATTTCTCCTCTTCATTCTCCATCTCTCCTCTTCCTATAGTAGATTTTATCAGTTCGGTTTCGGTTCGGTTTCAGTTCGATTTCGGTTCGGTTTCTGTTGCCCCCCCCCCCCCTCCTCTTTCTGCAGCTTTAGCTTTTCACACCCATCCGGACCCTCGTGAACCATAAACGGACCCTGGTTCTGAGTGTGAAGAGCCAGGTGGTCTTTACTTTAGCAAAGCTAGTGCTGTGCTGGCTCTTGTCCCCCCTGCAGTTCACCGACCCACACTCTTCCTCCTCATGCATCTCCACCTCAAGCTTCTCCACCTCAAGCTTCTCCACCTCCTGCTTCTCTTCCACCTCAAGATCTTCCACCTCAAGATCCTCCACCTCAAGATCCTCCACCTCAAGATCTTCCACCTCAAACTTCTCCACCTCCTGCATCTCCACCTCAAACCTCTCCACCTCCTGCATCTCCACCTCATCAAGCTTCTCCACCCCCCTCCTCTTCTCTCTAATGATTCTGATGTCCTTCTTGTACTGGATCTTGAGCTCTTTCAGCTCTTTCTTCAGCTTCTTCTCCTTTTCTTTGAAGAGAGCTTTCATTGATTGATCTTCTGCTTTCTGTAGAGCTCTCTCCTTTTTCCTTTGGAGCTCCAACCTCTTCTTCTCCTCTTTCTTCAGGAGGGCCTGCCTCTTCTTCTCCTCTTTCTTCAGGAGGGCCTGCCTCTTCTTCTCCTCCTTCTTGTTGAGCTGGCTTGGCTCCTCTTTGACCAGCTCCTCCACCTGGTGAGCTGCTGTGTCCTGCCTTAGCTCCGCCCTCCTATCCAGCAGAAAGTACACCCCCCCTGCGGATTCTCTGAGTCCCCCTGTGAACTCCATCTCCGCGAACCCTGACTCTGTGCTGCTTGCGCTCATCCTGGAGGACCTCTCTCTCAGCCCCTCGTAGTCCGACTGCGTCCAGGTGGCGCTGTGGTGCCATATTTATAGGCAACAGCGCTAGCCCCTCCCCCCCGCCCCCGTAATTGTTACGTCAGTCGCGCTGTAGTGGTTCCAGAACAAAACACATTAGAGAATCGACACAAGCCACGCCCCCTGTAATTGTTACGTCACTCGCGCTGTAGTGTTCCAGAACAAAACACATTAGAGAATCGACACAAGCCACGCCCCCTGTAATTGTTACGTCACTCGCGCTGTAGTGTTCCAGAACAAAACACATTAGAGAATCGACACAAGCCACGCCCCCTGTAATTGTTACGTCACTCGCGCTCCAGTTGGCGTTGTAGAACAAAACACATTACAGAACCGTGGGAACTGCGGGAGCATGCCGCTGTGGGGGCGGGCCGATGTGAGGGCGGACCGCTGTGGGGGCGTGCCGCTGTGAGGGCGGGCCCTTGCGTGAGCATGCGGATGTGAGTGTGGGGGCGGGTCGATGTGAATGTGGGGGCGTGCCGCTGTGAGGGCTGGATAGAGAGGACAGGGTATTGAATTAAATTAGAGACTGAATTAAAACAGGGACTGAATTAAATTTATTAATAATAATAATAATAAAGTAATAATAAAATAATAATAATAATAATAATAATAATCATGATAATAGTAATAATAATAATAATGATAATAATACTACTAATGATGATGATGATAATAATAATGATAATAATAATAATAAGGCGCTGTATCCAGTCTTGTGTTGATTAAACAGAACTGAGTTTAATTGTGTGTTTGTTACCGGATGAAGTCGTGGTCTGTTGATCTGCTCTTTAAATGTAAATTATTTTTAAATATAAAAATTAATAAAATATGAACAGAGCAGAAGGCGGTTTATTCATCCACACACTGAGCAAACCTCAGATCAGCATTTAACGAAAACGAGCCAAATGAACTACATTTACATTTAATCCGTGTTTCTGATTAAAAATTCTGTTATTATTATTATTATTATTATTATTATTATTAATATTATTGTTGTTATTATGGGTGGTTATAATTGTCATTATTATTGTTATATTATTCTTGTTGTTTTATTATTACTATTATTATTATTGTTGTTGTTATTATTATTATGGGTTGTTATTATTGTTATTATTATTATTGTTGTTGTTATTATGGGTGGTTATGATTATTATGATTATTATTAGTTATATTATTATTATTAGTAGTAGTATTGTTATTATTTTTGTTGTTATGGGTGGTTATGATTGTTATTATTATTGTTATATTATTATTATTGTTGTTGTTGTTATTATTGTTATTATGGGTAGTTATGATTGTTATTATTATTGTTATATTATTATTGTTGTTGTTATTATTGTTATTGTTATTATGGGTGGTTATGATTGTTATTATTATTGTTATATTATTATTATTGTTGTTGTTATTGTTATTATGGGTAGTTATGATTGTTATTATTATTGTTATATTATTATTATTGTTGTTGTTATTGTTATTATGGGTAGTTATGATTGTTGTTTAGATGATGGGATGTTGTTGATGTATTGTCCTCGTGCTCGTGCTCCTGCGCGCTTTCCGCAGCTGTTCTGTCTGGAGCATCCCTGCGTTCTGGATCGGTGTTGAACTCCAGCAGCGAGCGCATTGTGCAGCGGAGTCGCACCTGTGCTCGCGTTGGGGTCCGCTCCGCAGGACAGCAGCAAGCGCGCGACCCGGGTACTGACCATCATCATCACCTAAACAACAGCAGTAATAATAATATTCATTATTATTATCATTATAATTATAATTATTATATGTATATAAATAACAATGTCTTACAATCTTAAAGGTGTTTATAAAAATAAGAGATTAGTAACAGTGAAATAGAAATAAATAAGAACATCAAAGTAATAAATAAAGAAGTCAGGGGTCAGTGAGAGGGTCTGTCTGTAACTCTCTTTATCAAATATTACAATAAACCCAAACACACACACAGTTCCATCCTCTACAGACACACAGCTCTGTTCATTTATCACATTCATTACATTTATCACATTCATTACACTTATCACGTTTATTACATTGTGGTGAAGATATTAAACGTGGCCTTGTGCAAAAGTATTGGGACATTAAAGACACTGTGTTTAAACTAGAGATCTTTGAAACTGCATGTAAGGATGAAATCCTGAACTTAGAGGGGTTATCAGTCTCACTGTCTGAATGGGGATCCTGTTAGTGAAGGAGTTGTTTCTGAGTGAAGTATGATGTTGAATGCCACGAATAGTGCTGGCTCATTCCAGTCACTACAAGCAGCTAAGGTACAGAATTCCATATTCTTGACGTAAAGACATAATTCCTTGAGAGCAACCCTTGTGAGGGTGATGAAAAGCAGATTTTAATTGTTTGATGTTTTCCAACAAACACGACTAAGCATTCACAACAGAGTAGCAGAACGCTTTCATTCAGAAGACATTAGAATCATTATTTTGATATAGAATACAGTACCAGTACTCTTTCAACCAGAATACGGTAGCATAACACTACACAACCAGCATAGAGGAGCATAACTCACACAGAATACAGTATTCAATTCAAATGAATTTTATTTATACAGCACTTTCACAACAAATGTGGTCACACAGCAGCTTTACAGAGATCCAGGTCCAAGCCTCTTCTGAGCAAAGGAAAAACTCCCTCAGATTAAGAAGAAGAAACCTTGAGAGGAACCAAGACTCAAAAAGGGAACCCATCCTCCTCTGGTCGCCACCGGATAGCACAATGAAAAGCAAAGCAGGAATAAAACATGGAATTAAGGGAATATGGCCAATGTGCCGTCAAGATAAAAACATGAGTGAAATGTTAAAGTTCATGCAGGTACACGGTCACAAGCACAGTCATGCAGTCATGCAGACTCCATTAGAGGCCCCAGAACCGGACAGCGGGCAGGAGGGTGGTGGAGAGACCGAGGTCTGCCGATGGAACAGTTGAAACCGGGCATCTTAACACATGGAAACGAGAGAAAAAACACAAAGGGTTAGGAGGGGAGGAATCACAGCAAAAACTTTTTAGAAGGGTTACAGCAGGACAGGGTAGGCAAGAGCAGCCAAACACAAACGCAATCGCAGCCAGCAGGGGGCAGCTCAGCACATGGGGGAAGAGAGAAGAAATGAAGGGAAAAAAAAACAATAAAACAAAACAAAAATAATAATAATAATAATAATGAAAATGGTTAGGTTTATATATGAATTTGAACAGTATTGTAACAACGCTCAAGCGCAACAAAGCAGCAAAACAAATTATACACAACACAGCATCATTTACACACAACACAAGCAGGACACAGCAGCCCAACACTGTTCAAGCAGAACACAATCAAGTGGCACAGCAGCGAAATATCATTCAAGCAGAAGACAGCAGAGTAACAATTTTGATGCAGGACACAGCAGACCAACACAGTAGTGAAATGTTGTTCAAGCAGAACGCAGCAGCGTAACAATTTTGATGAAAAACACAAGCAGGACAAAGCAGCGAAATACCAATCAAGCAGAACACAGCAGCACAATTAATATACAGAACAAGGTTAAGTGACACTGTTCAAGCAGAACGGTCATGCAAAACATGCAAAGCAGGACACAGCAGCCAAACACTGTTCAAGCAGGACACAAGCAGGACACAGCAGCCAAACACTGTTCAAGCAGGACACATTAGCGAAATATCGTTCAAGCAGGACACAGCAGCGTATTGTTGATAAAAACACAAGCAGGACAGCAGCAAAATTATTATATAGAACAAGTGACACTGTTCGAGCAGAACACAGCAGCGTAAGAAGTTTGATGCAAAACACAAGCAGGACACAGCAGCCCAACACGGTCAATGCAGAACACAAGCAAGTGGCACAGCTGCAGCCACCTTCAGGACTGTGATTGCAAGACAATCTCGTCAAAAATTGGATTTTTAGGTGCAAAAGTGCAAAAACATGTTACAATTCAGAGAGGAAAATAAATAAATAAAAATAATGAAAATATTTAGGTTTATATATGAATATGAACAGCATATATGAAAAACAAGCAGAACACAGCAGCACAATTGATATACAGAACAAGGTTAAGTGACTGTTCAAGCAGAACGGTCATGCAAAACACAAGCAGGACACAGCAGCCCAACACGGTTCAAGCAGAACACAAGCAAGTGGCACAGCTGCAGCCACATTCAGCACTGTGCTTGCAAGGCAATCTCGTAAAAAATTGGATTTTTAGGTACAAAAGTTTTACCTGTTTCTTACAGAGAGTGGGATTGTTGAGGAGTACAATGCGCCACCTTTCCACACGTTGCTGGGGAAGATGCAGTGAAGGTCTACAACATGTTACAATTCAGAGAGAAAGAAACTGAAACAAGAAATGTGCTGAAAAAGAAGTTCAGGGATTACTGAGAGTCAAGAAAGAACCTACCCGATGTTCACCATTTGTTCTTCACGAGAGCTCAGGGTCCAGCTGAAAGCACTGAGGCATACGGGAGGAATTCGGGGACCAGAAACTGCAGAATTCAGCAAAGTACTCACATATTCTGGCCACTGCATGTCACCATTGGGAAAGCTACCACTCACCTGTGAAAGCCAAAAATGCTAAATTGAATTTCACATATTGTTGACGTGATGTACCAGCAATACTAGGACGCGAGACATGGGAGGTGTTAGGTGTGGTTAAAAGAGTGCATGGAATCAAAGTAAAATGACATTCTGAAAGACAGTGATCTGTTCACTGTTCTTGGATTCCTACACATTCAAGTAGATCCCATGGTCTCACCAGTGATTCATCCACCAAGAAAAGTCCCGATTGCCCTGAAAGACAACAATCATTGATGAGCTACACAAAATGAAGGGGTCTAAATCACCAAACAGCATGAACCGAACGACTGGGTAAGCAGCATGGTCACAGTGGTGAGGATTTTGGCATATCAAACGTCATGACAGTTCCAAGCTCTGCACATTGAACATAAACACTGAAAGATACAGATTCCTTTGACCTTCTTTTGGGGTGTCCTCAGCTTCAGAGGTATTCCAAAGGTCAATTGCAGACTATTAAAGGCCTGGAAGGTGTCGTCAACGTTACGAAGGATATCTTAGTCTGGGGTGAAACGGTCAAAGAAACATGACTGCAGACTCATCCAAGCGCTGAAAAGGGAAAGACAGTGGAACCTGAAACTCAACAAAAACAAGTGCAAGATCAGATCATCACAAATCCAGTACATGGTCATATGCTCTCTACAGAAGGTCTTAATCTAGATCGAGATAAAGTGAGAGCTGTAACACACATGCCTACACCAGAAAACAAGCAGGCACTCATGAGATTAATGGGCATGATTCAGTACCTTTCCAAGTTTATACCCAATCTGTCTGAAGTCAGCGCACCTCTCAGAAAACTGCTCGAGCATGACACACTGTGGCACTGGGCAGAAAGTCAAACACAAAGCTATAACAATCTGAAGTCTCTGCTGAAAAATGCTCCCACACTAAAACTCTATGATGTAAAAATACCTGGTACACCATCTGTAGACACGAGCTCAGAAGGCTTCGGAACAGCAGTTCTGCAGGAGAGAAAGCCAGTGGCTAAATTACATTCCGAAAAGGCAACAGCAGATGATCCAGAGATGCAGCTACTATACACAAGGACCATGGAAGGATGGCCCAATGAGAAAAATCCAAACATACTGAACATTCAAAGCAGAGAAGCAAAATACAGATACAAGACAAGCTGCAGAGAAGACAACTCAAGCAGAACAGCTATTATGACAGACAGACAAAGAGCCCACCAAGCATATACATGTGGGACAAGGTGAGAATTCAGAGAGGGCAACCTGCTATCATGATCAGCCACGATTCTTCACAGTCCAGACGCCAGATGGAAGAACCTATAGAAGAAACAGAAAACAGAACACACATTCACAGAACACAGTTCAAGTTCCTGTCCTTCTCCAGATGTGGTTATGAACAGAAACAATGTCCTGCTTATGGACAAGTGTGCAAATCCTGTAACAGCAAAATCACTTTACCAAAAATGTGTCAAAAACAATCAGAGCAGAATGAGGAAAAAAAATAAATAAAAAAAATCATGCAGTTGAATAAAAAGGCAGAGCAGGAAGATTTCTTCATTGTAACAGTTGAAATCAGAAAAACAGAATATTAGACAAACATAAACACTGTCAACAAAAGTGAATAGAATAACTGGACTGAAAATAAAACAAGAACTTTGCATTCAGCACCAACTTGAAGACAACGTCATCACAGCACAGAACTACAAATCAGATTTGAAACAAAACTCAAATCAAAAATGTAAGATTGAATTTCACATTGTTGACAGTGATGTACCAGCAATACTAGAACGTGAGAGATGATGGAAGAACCTATAGCAGAAACAGAAAACACCTCCTCAGGACGACTGAAAGAGTTCCCATCAGCATCACCCAATGTTGTTGCAGATTCCTGTGTCGAGCTGCAGGTCAGTGAATCTGGTCCACCTGCAGAAACTGGTACTGCAAAACAATCAGACTTACCTGAGACACATCCGAGAGAGACATTCTTCACAAGGTCAGGAAGACAAGTGAAAACACCAGCAAGATACAAGGACTGAATCTGGAACACACATACAGTACACATTTACAATATTCACACACACATTCAGAGGACACGGTTCAAGCTCCTGTCCATCTGCTGACTGAATTTAAAGTTACTGTCATTTACTGCATCTTAGATTTGTTTAGGTTATTCTGCAATGTCAAGCTATTCTCATAAATATGGTGTTAAATGTACAGTTCATGTAGTTCAGTTCAGAGACCTCATCTCATTTCCCTTGAGTTTTAAAGCATTATGGTCCGACAGTGTTTGTATGAACGGTGTTGAGAGTCCTGCACAGCCCAAATCCTCCTCATTTATAGTTCTATTCATATTAAGAAAGAGAACAAAAATAGATCAATTCAAGTGTGGAGATTTCACATGTTCTGTAGCTAAGAGGCAGCCCTAGCTAAGAATCACGCAGCTCCCCCAAAAGTACTGAAGTGTGAGTGTAGCACAGAGTCGTCCTTCCTCCATACTTTACACTGAGGAGCTGAAGCGGTTAGCAGAGGGAAAAACGGCCGTGGTGGTCGAGGAGCTCCTCGGCTTTTCCGGGGTCACGCAGACGCCGCCAGTCCCTCTCCGGTGCGGGAGTGGAGACGACGACTCTCGGTGTCCGTCGCGCCGGTAGTGCTGGAGCTCAGACGCCGCGTTGGAGGAGTCACGGGTCAAGCTGGACGACTTCCTTGCAGAGCGGCTGGAAAGCTTGTTTTTCCGCGGCCGCCATGTTTCTCGAGGCTAAAGAGAAAAACGCAAAGGCCGGTTAGTGAGACAGAGGACTGTACAGTAACACAGACAGCACAAGCACTACAACAACTGCCTAAGATGAAGAAGACAAAGCTCACATTACGGACTATAAAGCAGGATGGCCGGTCGAAGCTCTGTGTGGAATCACGGCTCGAGCTTTGAAAGCAGGGCCGCATCGAAACAGCAGCTCAGAGTCTCCTCCAAATACCTACGATCACGTGATCGCCGGAAACGAAGCTTCGTTACGTCACTGGAACGCAATCGCGGTTCATTGCGCGTGAGTTTCCGGTCCCGCTGTAGACGAGCTGCACACCTGGTCGAATGTGTGCTGATCATTAATTAAACGTTTGATGCTAGGATGACCGTATTTTTCTTTTCAAAAAAGAGGACACTCGGGACAAATGGGTACCCACCGCAGGACGCAATCAACCAGCTGTCTCTAAACTTTTGACTGGTACTTCGTTTAAGTTTTTTTTTTCTGTTTCTAATTTCTAATAAAGTACTTTGCTTGGTTCCTCCAGCATATTGTAGTTGTACTGTAAATATACAGTATAATGAGGTATGTCTCAACAGTCAGGGTTCCCCAAAGATATTCTAGCTAATCCAGATCAGTTTTATTTAAAAAAGCAAGCAGGAAATGTCTGATGAGCTGAGGGAATTAAGACTTCGCCGTACTGCGTGAGGTAAGATACAGTGTGTGAATGTGGTGGAGAGAGTTGAGGAGTGGTCCGATGACGTGGCCAGATTTTTTTAACTCTGCGCTGTCTTCTTTCTTCTGTACCACATAATGTGGGGGGTCTCTCTCTCTCTCTCTCTCTCTCTCTCTCTCTATTTATATCTCCTTTGCCTTCATTACCCTCCACCTCTCCTTCTCTGCCCTGTGGTAACGGATGTATGGGACTATGTTGTAGGTAAAGGCCCAGAGACCATCTTTGCGGGCCAGAACCTGAATGATAATGAATGAGCGATTAGACAGTGTTGTGTTGCTGCGTATTTTCTAACTGAACTGACGGTTAGAATCAGTGTAGGTACCGAACCCAAGCACAGATTTTTACCTTTGAAGATTTTCTATTCTAAAATGATGAAACCTCCTGGGGTGGTGAAGCTGATCAACAACACATTTAGTTCTTATAAATGTCAGTAGGGGGATTTCTCTGAAGACTGTTCTCTGATGAAGGCTGGTAGCTGGATTGGTTCTTGAGAGGACCTGATGCTCCCTGAAACTGAAGTTCAAAATGGAAAGTTGTGTATTAGACATCTCTCCTGTTGTTCTAGCTCAACAACGACCCACAGAGCAGGACTTTCCTAATTGAACCCAGCCAGTAGGTCAACACTTAGATCCATGCTTGAGGGCTACAAGGGGTGTACCCTTGTTGACTTTGTCAGGATCTGTGGGAGGGACACAATAAAAAAAAAGATTAAACAACAAATATATTTATTTACTCACCACTCAGCTCACATACCTTAAACTTTAGCCTCCTGGTTCTTTGCTTCATGGTGGACTGTGTGAGTACAGCTTCTGCCTCCACCACTGCCCCACAGAGCACATCCTCACAAGCCTGCTGGGAACACGAAGAAGCAGAAACTTCTGCAGAGGAAGCAGAATGATGAGCATCCTGCTGGGAAAAAGAGAAGGTGTTGTGCACCACAGAGTTTGTCCTGAAAAACGTTTTCAGCTTTCTTCCAAGTGTCCTGGAGGCTCGGTTCTACAACATAATCCTTAGCTGCCCTTTCAACTGTAGCACAAAGTGGACATTACATGAAATGTATAAAAATATTTAGTTTAGTAAAAATCTTTGATATTTAATATGCTGTAACTATAGTAATGGAGGACTTTGAGCTCACTGTGTGTATATCTGTTTTAAAGTTATAACAATGTTTTATAGGAATAATTGATTCTGTATTATTACCAAAACTGAAGTTTGACCTGGTCATCAGCAATCAGCAGCACATTTTCACTTTTGTGGTCACGAGTGAGAAAGTCCTGCTGGTGCAGATAGATCGTGGCACTGAGGAGCTGGAAGAACCCGGTTTTGGCTGGTTGATGAGGATATTGAAATGTCATGGATGTGAATGATGTGAGAGAGGATCCCTACTACAGAATATCAAGTTCCTGGGGCAGGAAATTAGAATCCTCATCCGAGTTCATCACCATATGCAATATTTTTAGAGTCACTTGGTTTGGGTACTGTTTGGACCACGTTTTGGCATCCATGGGGATGTTGTGGCTGAGACGACATTAGCCTTGGACAGCCAAGCACCACGGCCAGCCAGTTTAATCAAGGCGATGGCGTGGTCCACAGTGGCATAGCTGAGACGGAAATCCGACTCAGAAAGCGGGTTGTTTACCTCCTAAGGAGGAGAGATACAGAGTTACAAAATTCAGCCTTGGGAGCAGAGTGAGTGAAGGAGACCCTACGGTCTTGGAGAACCTTCTGGAGCTTGACAACGGTCTAATCCAAGATGCGAGGGGAACGGGACTTCAAAGAAGAGGCGCGTGGAAGCACCAGAGGCACGGGAGAAGCCGGCGTGGGTGCAGTATGTCTGGGACGCAGAGAGCAGCCGGATGCAGTTGGGGAGGACGGCGAAGATCCGAGGCAACGCTGGGAACCAGAATGAGGGAGACGAGAGCGGCCGCATCAGGAAGAGCCGGATGAGACCCACTAGCAGGAGTGGCTAGAACAGAAACGAATCGACCTGAGCCGCAGAGCGGAATGAGGAGGGGCAGGAGAGAGACAACGCCGGTCGAGAGCATCCGAGGTAATGTCGAGATCCATGTCGGGAAAGGCGAAGGTGAGTGACGCACAGAATAGGCGGGTACAGCTTGGTCTGTGCAAGTTTTCGTCACGAGAACGAGAAGGGAGAGGAACGGTTTTATAGTGTGAAGAAATGGAGGGGAGAAGTTTGGGCGTGGTCCTTCTCCCAAACTTCAGTTATTACATAACTCCATTTGTGGAGATCACATTCCCATTAGATCCGTTGCGGCAGACTCAATCACGTCTCGTTCAAGATTTCATGGACGTGAACAATGTGAGGGTGGTTCACTATTCTGAGAACGTCCACTTCCCGGCGCAGGAAATCAGGGCTGTTGTCTATTATTTTAACAGCCACTTAGTTGGGGTAACTTTTGGATGTGGCCACAACCTTGAAGCCCAAACCTCTCAGGACAAAACTGAAGAGTCTTCAACTGAACCTTAATGTTTACCAGTCCTTCAAATGTTGAAATGAACAGAATAACTGTACAAATCAAGAGAGACTCCCACATTAAGGATCCTATGAATCATTCCAGTTGTTGTGAGTGTCCGTTTACATCTGTCACAAGTGGAATTCAGTACTACTTCTTTACTTTTGGTTTTAGGTATATGAACTTGATACACAATCATAAACTGGATCAATCCATGTCTGCTACAAGGAGGGGAGACATGGAAAGAATCACTTTCCATACTTTACCTGAGAAAGAGGAGCTTGAGTACACTTATTAGGGTGGAAACAAACTAAGTGTCAAATTTCTAAACCAAATGTAGCCACTGAAAGGTGGAGCTCAAAGTAGGAGGGTGATGATTGGCAGTCAACAATCTTGTCCTTAGAAAGTCCCAGAAATGTCCTAAAAAGCATGTAGATTTATTACTGCTGGCTGGAAGCTTCTGCTGATTATATGGACAAAGCATGTAGATACAAGAGGGAATTCATTAAGTGGTTGGTTGGTAGAAACAGAGATCTGATAAAAATAGTAAATAAACAGACTTGCTGTCGACACTGGAAATGACTCAGGTTTAGAAGTCTCACGTGGGAGATCTCCTACAGCACAGGTAGAAGTAAGATTAAGATTAAACCAAATGGTTTTAGTCAGAGAGGAAAACATGCTAATTAACTACATCAATTCAGAGTCTCTGCAAATACATTTCAGGATCTAATAAAACCCACAAATTCATTTTACCTTGTGTTGCCAAAGTATGAGCAGGACTAGCAGATTCAGCCCCTGCCTCCCAATATCTAGACAAGCAGCAGCTTCTGGAGCTGTTTAATTCTGCTACTTAGAAGGAGGACTACTTTCAGACACTGGAAAGAAATCAGTACTTTTTCATTACGCTTCAGAGCTAAAATGTGACCCTGGAAGTTTTCAATTCTCACTTAAATAAGAACTAATGAAATATGGGAGGTAAAGTTGAGTTAAACAGAGCTAATGCAGCTCAGCATCAGCTATTAACTCTAACTAATATTCCTACTGGAGGAAACAACAAGACCAGCTAAAACAGCTAACGGCAGAAAGCCTGTGTTGTCGGATGAAACAGTATAGAAAAGTTAGTCCGTTTTGATCAGGAGCTTTTCCAACAACGTGGAAAATAAGAGCCTCTTTTAGAAAGGTTAGAGCTCCCGAAGTTTCTAAGTTAACGCCGAACATCAGCAGCGCTAGCAAGTTAGCTCCTCCAGTCGTACAGCTGAAGTACAAACACACACGAAAGCAGAAAACCAAGCTTTCAAACATTCACTGTACGTTTATGGTCACATATAAGGTAAAAGATCAGCTTAAAAGCAGCTAGTTCACATGAACTCACCTGGCTCTATCGGGAACGTCTGTCCTGGGAGCCTCCTTGAAGTAGACTGACAGACTGGAAGGGGCGATACCGGTGACTGCGCCTCGTCCCAACACAACTGGACTACAGCTTCATTTGGGCAAAGCTGGAGCGACGATGAGGATTGCAGATGGAAAATCTTCCATAAACTCCAAACTGCTGAAGCTCCTCATTTAGATAAGGCTTTAAACACTGTACACTCATATGCAATTGTACACACACTGTTTAATTAGCAGATTTGATTCATTTAGAAAGTCCAGAATATGCTGCCATAGTATTTCTATGTTGTTTATTTGATGAACAATCCACATTTAGTACATCATACATATTTATAGTACTAAACTGTAAATCATACAGATTTAAACATTTTATTATATTTTTATTTTATTAAATAGGTTCATTCTCAGTGTCTTTAAAGCTTGCAGATGAAAACACTGAGAGACAGAAAGTGTAAACTTCAGGACTGGAAATCAGGATGTAATTTAATTAATTAAAAAATAAATGAAGTGAAATGAAAACTTTAACACTGTAGAAGAAATCTGTCTCTACTGGACAGACACGTCACTTCCGGCTGACAGGTCCAGCGCTGCTCTCCTGCTGCTTGTTTCTCCCAGTCATATCTTTGTATCAGGGATGAGCAGAACGAGGCTTTTTAACCAGTTGAAGCAGAAGTGGTTCATTTGAAGCTCTACTGCGCCACCTGTTGTACAAATACAATACTACACCACCACTGCCTGATTCACTTGTGTTCATAAGCTTTGTCCAAACTGCTCCATACAGCGATGTCGGACTGCGTTTCTTCCTTTAACTGAATGAATTTCATCTGAGTGTGTAATTGCTTTGTTCTGTTCCTATTTAAAACAGCATGTTTGACACTATTAGATTAAGGAGAAACAGCACTGTTGAATGTGCATGTAGACTGTACATCTGTTGAACACAGAAATAGAGCTATAAAATGTTTTTATTCAGGTCATTTCACATCGTCTCCAGTAAAAAACCTTGAATGCTGAGGAATGTCAATAATTTGATGATGAAAGTGAAGCAGATTCACACATGTTCTGTATTTCCGTTTTATTTAAGTACATATTTCAGATGATATGCAGCTCGTCTACAGCGGGACCGGAAACTCACGCGCATTGACCCGCGATTGCGTTCCAGTGACGTAACGAAGCTTCGTTTCCGGCGATCACGTGATCGTAGGTATTTGGAGGAGACTCTGAGCTGCTGTTTCGATGCGGCCCTGCTTTCAAAGCTCGAGCCGTGATTCCACACAGAGCTTCGACCGGCCATCCTGCTTTATAGTCCGTAATGTGAGCTTTGTCTTCTTCCTCTTAGGCAGTTGTTGTAGTGCTTGTGCTGTCTGTGTTACTGTACAGTCCTCTGTCTCACTAACCGGCCTTTGCGTTTTTCTCTGTAGCCTCGAGAAACATGGCGACCGCGGAGAAACCAGCTTTCCAGCCGCTCTGCAAGGAAGTCGTCCAGCTTGACCCGTGACTCCTCCAACGCGGCGTCTGAGCTCCAGCACTACCGGCGCGACGGACACCGAGAGTCGTCGTCTCCACTCCCGCACCGGAGAGGGACTGGCGGCGTCTGCGTGACCCCGGAAAAGCCGAGGAGCTCCTCGACCACCACGGCCGTTTTTCCCTCTGCTAACCGCTTCAGCTCCTCAGTGTAAAGTATGGAGGAAGGACGACTCTGTGCTACACTCACACTTTAGTACTTTTGGGGGAGCTGCGTGATTCTTAGCTAGGGCTGCCTCTTAGCTACAGAACATGTGAAATCCCCACACTTGAATTGATCTATTTTTGTTCTCTTTCTTAATATGAATAGAACTATAAATGAGGAGGATTTGGGCTGTGCAGGACTCTCAACACCGTTCATACAAACACTGTCGGACCATAATGCTTTAAAACTCAAGGGAAATGAGATGAGGTCTCTGAACTGAACTACATGAACTGTACATTTGACACCATATTTATGAGAATAGCTTGACATTGCAGAATAACCTAAACAAATGTAAGATGCAGTAAATGACAGTAACTTTAAATTCAGTCAGCAGATGGACAGGAGCTTGAACTGTGTCCTCTGAATGTGTGTGTGAATATTGTAAATGTGTACTGTATGTGTGTTCCAGATTCAGTCCTTGTATCTTGCTGGTGTTTTCACTTGTCTTCCTGACCTTGTGAAGAATGTCTCTCTCGGATGTGTCTCAGGTAAGTCTGATTGTTTTGCAGTACCAGTTTCTGCAGGTGGACCAGATTCACTGACCTGCGGCTTGACACAGGAATCTGCAACAACATTGGGTGATTCTGATGGGAACTCTTTCAGTCGTCCTGAGGAGGTGTTTTCTGTTTCTCCTATAGGTTCTTCCATCATGTCTCATGTTCTAGTATTGCTGGTAAATCACTGTTAACAATGTGAAATTCAATCTTGCATTTTTGATTTGAGTTTTGTTTCAAATCTGATTTGTAGATCTGTGCTGTGATGACGTTGTCTTCAAGTTGGGCACTGGTGCTGAATGCAAAGTTCTGGTTTTATTTTCAGGGCAGTTATTCTATTCACTTTTGTTGTGACAGTGTTGATGTTTATCTAATATTCTGTTTTTTTCTGATTTCAACTGTTACAATGAAGAAATCTTCCTGCTCTGCCTTTTTGTTCAACTGCATGATTTTTTTCTTCCTCATTCTGCTCTGATTGTTTTGTTAGACACATTTTTGGTAAAGTGATTTTGCTGTTACAGGATTTGCACACTTGGCCATAAGCAGGACATTGTTTCTGTTCATAACCACACCTGGAGAAGGACAGGAACTTGAACTGTGTTCTGTGAATGTGTTTTCTGTTTTCTGTTTCTTCTATAGGTTCTTCCATCTGGCGTCTGGACTGTGAAGAATCGTGGCTGATCATGATAGCAGGTTGCCCTCTCTGAATTCTCACCTTGTCCCACATGTATATGCTTGGTGGGTTCTTTGTCTGTCTGTCATAATAGCTGTTCTGCTTGAGTTGTCTTCTCTGCAGCTTGTCTTGAATCTGTATTTTGCTTTTCTGCTTTGAATGTCCAGTATGTTTGGATTTTTCTCATTAGGCCATCCTTCCATGGTCCTTGTGTGTAGTAGCTTCATCTCTGGATCATTCGCTGTTGCCTTTCAGAATATAATTTAGCCACTGGCTTTCCCTCCTGCAGAACTGCTGCTCCGAGGCCTTCTGAGCTCGCATCTACAGATGGTGTAGCAGGTATTTTTTACATCTTAGAGCTTTAGTGTGGGAGCATTTATCAGCAGAGATTTCAGTTTTTTATAGCTTTGTGCTCGACTTGCCATGGAGTGCCACAGATGTCATGCTCAAGCAGTTTTATGAGTGGTGCGCTGACTTCAGACAGGTTGGGAATAAACTTGGAAAGGTACTGAATCATGCCCTTTAATCTCATGTGTCCCTGCTTGTTTTCTGGTGTAGGCATGTGTGTTACAGCTCTCACTTTATCTCGATCCAGATTGAGACCTTCTGCAGAGAGCATATTGCCATGTACCGGATTTGTGATGATCTTTCACTTGTTTTTGTTGAGTTTCAGGTTCCACTGTCTTTCCCTTTTTGGCACTTGGACGAGTCTGCCGTCATGTTTCCTTGACCGTTTCACCCCAGACTAAGATCTAATTCGTAATGTTGACGACACCTTCCAGGCCTTTAATAGTCTACAATTGACCTTTTGGAATACCTGAAGGACCTGAAGCTGAGGACACCCCAAAAGAAGGTCAAAGGAATCTGTATCTTTCAATAGGTATGTTTAATGTGCAGACCTTGGAACTTTCATGATGTTTGATCTGCCAAAATCCTCACCACTGTGACCATGCTGCTTACCCAGTCGTTGGGTTCATGCTGTTTGGTGATTTACACCCCTTCATTTTGTGTAGCTCATCAATGCTTGTTGTCTTTCAGGGTAATCGGGACTTTTCTTGGTGGATGAATTATTGGTGAGACCATGGGATCTACTTAAATGTGGTGATGTCCTGGTAGGAATCCAAGAACAGTGAACAGATCAATGTCTTTCAGAATGTAATTTTACGTTGTGATTCCATGCACTCTTTTAACCACACCTAACATCTCCCATGTCTCACGTTGTAGTATTGCTGGTACATCACCATCAACAATATGTGAAATTCAATTTAGCATTTTTGGCTTTTGTGTTCACAGGTGAGTGGTAGCTTTCCCAGTGGTGACATGCAGTGGCCAGAATATGTGAGTACTCTGCTGAATTCTGCAGTTTCTGGTCCCCGAATTGCTCCCGTATGCTTTCAGCTGGATCCTAAGCTTTCGTGAAGAACAAATGGTGAACATCGGGTAGGTTCTTTCTTGACTCTCAGTAATCCCTGAACTTGTTTTTCAGCACATTTCTTGTTTCAGTTTCTTTCTCTCTGAATTGTAACATGTTGTAGACCTTCACTGCATCTTCCCCAGCGACGTGCGGAAAGGTGGCGCATTGTACTCCTCAACAGTCCCACTCTCTGTAAGAAACAGGTAAAACTTTTGCATCTAAAAATCTAATTTTTGACGAGATTGCCTTGCAAGCACAGTGCTGAAGGTGGCTGCAGTTGTGCCACTTGCTTGTGTCCTGCTTGAACAGTGTTGGGCTGCTGTGTCCTGCTTGTGTTTTGCATGACCGTTCTGCTTGAACAGTGTCACTTAACCTTGTTCTGTATATTAATTGTGCTGCTTTGTCCTGCTTGTGTTTTTCATCAAAATTGTTACGCTGCTGTTTTCTGCTTGAACAACGTTTCACTACTGTGTTCTGCTTTTACCATGTTGGGCTGCTGTGTCCTGCATCAAAATTGTTACACTGCTGTTTTCTGCTTGAACGATATTTTGCTGGTGTGCCACTTGCTTGTGTTCTGCTTGAACGGTGTTTGGCTGCTGTGTCCTGCTTGTGTTTTGCATATAAATGGTTACACTGCTGTGTTCTATAAAATTTTTGTTGCTTTGTTGTGCTTGAGCGGTGTTACAGTGCTGTTCATATTCATACATAAACCTAAACCTTTTCTTCATTATTTGTATTTATTTATTTTCCTCACTGAATTGTAACATGATGTAGACCTTCACTGCATCTTCCCCAGCGATGTGCAGAAAGGTGGCGCATTGGACTCAACAATCCCACTCTCTGTTTAGAAACGGGTAAAACATTTGCCCCCACAGTCTCCAATTTTCGACGAGATTGCCTTGCAATCACAGTGCTAAAGGTGGCTGCAGCTGTGCCACTTGCTTGTGTTCTGCTTGAACCGTGTTGGGCAGCTGTGTCCTGCTTATGTTTAATTATGCTGCTGTGTCCTGCTTGTTTTGCATGAAACTGACGCTGCTGTGTTGTGTATAAATTGTTCTGCTGCTTTGTTGTGCTTGAGCGGTGTTACAATGCTGTTCATATTCATACATAAACCTAAACCTTTTCATTATTTTTTTTTCTTCATTTCCTCTCTTCCCCATGTGCTAAGCTGCCCCCTGCTGTCTGCTGGTGCGAGTGCATTGGTGTTTGGCTGCTCTTTCCTACCCTGTCCTGCTGTGTAACCCTTCTAAAAAGTCTGTGATTTCCCCCCCCCCCCCCCCCCCAATTTCCTGAGATGACCTTGCATTCAGCACCAGTGTCCAACTTGAAAACAATGTTCTTGTTGTTTATTTCAAGATTTTTAGTCCAGTTATTCTTTTCACGTTTGTTGTGACAGTGTTGATGTTTGTCTAATATTCTGTTTTTCTGATTTCAACTGTTCTAATGAAGAAATCTTCCTGCTCTGTCTTTTGATGTCCTTTTATTTGCAACGCAGATATTCATGGCCTTTGTCAATGTCTGATCTGTTTCTCTCAGCAACCTTGCCCGCACTTGGTCTTCCCTAATATCACAAACACTCCTGGCTCTAATTGAGTCACCTACACTTGCTTGTGTTCTGCTTGGACCGTGTTGGGCTGCTGTGTCCTGCTTTTGTTTTTGCATAAAACTTATGCTGCTGTGTTCTGCTTGAGCAGTGTCACTTATAATAATTTCGCTGCTGTCCTGCAACGTTATGCTGCTGTGTTGTGCTTGAACCATGTTGGGCTGCTGTGTCCTGCTTGTTTTGCATTAAAATGATGCTGATGTGTTCTGTATAATTTGTTTTGCTGCTTTGTTGTGCTTGAGCGGTGTTACAATGCTGTTCATATTCATATATAAACCTAAACCTTTTCTTCATTAGTATTATTATTTATTTATTTATTTATATATATTTTTTTTTCATTCCTTTCTTCTTCCCCCATGTGCTGAGCTGCCCCCTGCTGGTGCGAGTGCATTTGTGTTTGTCTGCTCTTTCCTACCCTGTCCTGCTGTAACCCTTCAAAAGAGTCTTTGATTCTTGCATATATAAGAATGAGAATAGCTTGACATTGCAGAATAACCTAAACAAATCTAAGCTGCAATAAATGACCGGAACTTTAAATTCAGTCAGTAGAGGGACAGGAGTTTGAACAGTGTCCTCTGAATGTGTGTGTGAATATTGTAAATGTGTACTGTATGTGTGCTCCAGATTCAGTCCTTGTATCTTGCTGGTGTTTTCTTGTCTTCCTGACCTTGTGAAGAATGCACATTTCTTGTTTCAGTTTCTATCTCTCTGTATTGTAACATATTGTAGACCTTCACTGCATCTTTCCCAGCGACGTGCAGAAAGGTGGCGCATTGGACTTTTTCAGACTCCTCAACAATCCCACTTTTGGTAAGAAACGGGTAAAACGTTTTTTACAAGATTGCCTTGCAAGCACAGTGCTAAAGGTGGCTACAGCTGTGCCACTTGCTTGTGATCTGCTTGAACCGTGTTTGGCTGCTGTGTCCTGCTTGTGTTCTGCCTGAAAATTGTTACACTGCTGTGTCCTGCTTGATGGGTGTTGGGCTGCTGTGTCCTGCTTGAACGGTGTCACTTAACCTTGTTCTGTATAATAATTGTGCTGCTGTGTCCTGCTTGTGTTCTGCCTGAAAATGTTACGCTGTTGTGTCCTGCTTGATTTGTATTTCGCTGCTGTATTCTGCTTGTGTCCTGCATCAAAATTATGCAGCTGTGTCTTGCTTGAACGATATTTCGCCGCTGTGCCACTTTTTTGTGTCCTGCTTGAACAGTGTTGGGCTGCTTTGTCCTGCTTGTGTTTTTCATCAAAACTGTTACGCTGCTGTGTTCTGCCTGACCGATGTCAATCAACTGTGTCCTGCTTGTGTTTTGCATGAAAATGGTGGTCATACTGCTGTGTTCTGTATAAATTGTTTTGCTGCTTTGTCCTAAACCTTTTCCTCATTATTTTTTTGTTTTTTATTTTTTTGTAAGAAACTGGTAAAACCAATTTTCGACGAGATTGCCTTGCCAACACAGTGCTGAAGGTGGCTGCAGCTGTGCCACTTGGTTGTGTTCTGCTTGGGCCGTGTTGGGCTGCTGTGTTCTGCTTGAACAGCGTCACTTAACCTTGTTCTATATAATAATTTCGCTGCTGTCCTGCTTGTTTTTCATCAACATTATGCTGCTGTGTTCTGCTTGAACAATATTTCGCTAATGTGTTGTGCTTGAACCATGTTGGGCTGCTGTGTCTTGCTTGAACGGTGCTGGGCTGCTGTGTCCTGCTTGTGTTTTGCATGAAAATGGTTACGCTTCTGTGTTCTGCTCTAACAATATTTTGCTGAGTTCTGTTTAATTACGCTGCTGAGTCCTGCTTGAACCGTGTTGGGCTGCCGTGTCCTGCTTGTTTTACATGAAACTTATGCTGCTGTGTTCTGTATAAATTGTTTTGCTGCTTTGTTGTGCTTGAGCGGTGTTACAATGGTGTTCAAATTCATACATAAACCTAAACCTTTTCTTCATTATTTCTTCTTTTCTCCATGTGCTGAGCTGCCCCCTGCTGTCTGCTGGTGCGAGTGCATTTGTGTTTGGCTGCTCTTTCCTACCCTGTCCTGCTGTAACCCTTCAAAAAAGTCTGTTCATGTTTAGCTAGTTTGGATTTGCTCTTGTGTTCAAACCCAACTGTATTTCATTGAGCACTTTTTTTTCACTTCACTTGATGTCCCTTTGTTTGCAATGCAGATATTCATGGCCTTTGTCTATGTCTGATCTGTTTCTCTCAGCAACCTTGCCCATAACAGGTCTTCCCTAATACCACAAACACTCCTGTCTCTGATTAACAAGTCATGCAACTCACTGAATTCATGGTCTGTGGAAGAAGCCTCTCTGTGTGGTTCTCTCGGATGTGCCTCAAATAAGTCAGATTGTTTTGCAATACCAGCTTCTACAGGTGGACCATATTCACTGACCTGCAGCTCGAAACAGGAATAGGCAACAACATTGGGTGATGCTGATAGACAGGAGCTTGAACAGTGTCCTCTGAATGTGTGTGTGAATATTGTAAATGTGTACTGTATGTGTGTTCCAGATTCAATCCTTGTATCTTGCTGGTGTTTTCTTGTCTTCCTGACCTTGTGAAGAATGCCTCTCTCGGATGTGTCTCAGGTAAGTCAGGTTGTTTTGCAGTACCAGTTTCTGCAGGTGGACCAGATTCACTGACCTGCAGCTCGAAACAGGAATAGGCAACAACATTGGGTGATTCTGATGGGAACTCTTTCAGTCGTCCTGAGGAGGTGTTTTTTGTTTCTCCTATAGGTTCTTCCATCATGTCTCACGTCCTAGTATTGCTGGTACATCAGTCAACAATGTGAAATTCAATCTTGCATTTTTGGCTTTTGTGTTCACAGGTGAGCGTTGGCTTTCCTAGTGGTGACATGCAGTGGCTAGAATATGTGAGCGGTTTTCAAGCTAAATTCTGGGGTTTTGTTTCAAATCTGATTTGTCGATCTGTGCTGTAATGACATTGTCTTTAGATTGGACACTGGTGCTGAATGCAACGTTCTTGTTTTATTTTGATTTTCAGTTCTGTGTTGTTTTCACTTTTGTTGTGACTGTCAATGTTTTTTTTGATGTATTGAGTTTTTCCAATTTCAACTTTTCCAATGAAGAAATCTTCCTGCTCTGTCTTTTGTTCAACTGCATGATTTTTTTTTTCTGATTTTTGATTGTTTTGTTTTTTACACATTTTTGGTAAAGTGATTTTCTGTTGCAGGATTTACACACTTGGTCGAAGGCAGGACAGTGTTTCTGTTCATGTTCATAACCACATCTGGAGCAGCTTGCTTCTGTTGCTTGTTCATTTTTAGCTAGTTTGGATTTGCTCTTGTGTTCAAACCCAACTGTTTGTTTTTGTTTCTGTCATTCTGTTTTGTATTTCATTTAGCACTTTTTTTTTTTTTTTTTTCACTTCACTTGATGTCCCTTCGTTTGCACAGCAGATATTCATGGCCTTTGTCTATGTCTGCTCTGTTTCTCTCCGCAACCTTGCCCACATTAGGTCTTCCCCAATACCACAAGCACTCCTGTCTCTGATTAACGAGTCATGCAACTCACTGAATTCATGGTCTTTTGCCTTCTTCAGGTCTGTGGTGTACGCATCAGTGCTTTCAACAGGCCAGAGAAAAGCTGAGGGCTCCTCGAACATCACTTGCTAACCAGTCCCTCAGTGTAAAGTATGGACTAATGTGAAATTCAATCTTACATTTTTGATTAAGTTTTGTTTCAAATCTGATTTGTAGATCTGTGCTGTGATGTTGTCTTCAAGTTGGGCACTGGTGCTGAATGCAAAGTTCTTGTTTTATTTTCAGTCCAGTTATTCTATTCACTTTTTGTTGTGACAGTGTTGATGTTTGTCTAATATTCTGTTTTTCTGATTTCAACTGTTCCAATGAAGAAATCTTCCTGCTCTGCCTTTTTGTTCAACTTAATTTTTTTTTTCCCCCTCATTCTACTTGGATTTCTTGTTGGACACATTATTGATAGTGATTTTTGCTGTTACAGGATTTGCACACTTGGCCATAGGCAGGACATTGTTTCTGTTTCTGCTCATAACCACATTTGGAGAAGGACAGGAACTTGAACTGTGTCCTGTGAATGTGTGTTCTGTTTTCTGTTTCTCCTATAGGTTCTTCCATCTGGACTGTGAAGAATCGTGGCTGGTCATGATAGCAGGTTGCCCTCTGAATTCTCACCTTGTCCCACATGTATATGCTTGGTGGGCTCTTTGTCTGTCTGTTATAATAGCTGTTCTGCTTGAGTTGTCTTCTCTGCAGCTTGTCTTAAATCTGTATTTTGCTTTTCTTCTTTAAATGTTCAGTATGTTTGGATTTTTCTCATTAGGCCATCCTTCCATGGTCCTTGTTTGTAGTAGCTGCATCTCTGGATCATTTGCTGTTGCCTTTCGGAATGTAATTTAGCCACTGGCTTTCCCTCCTGCAGAACTGCTGCTCCGAGGCCTTCTGAGCTCGCGTCCACAGATGGTGTAGCAGGTATTTTTACATCATAGAGCTTTAGTGTGGGAGCATTTATCAGCAGAGATTTCAGTTTTTCATAGCTTTGTGCTTGACTTGCCACGGAGTGTCATTCCCGAGCAGTTTTCTTGTTTTCTGGTGTAGGCATGTGTGTTACAGCTCTCACTTTATCTCGATCTAGATTGAGACCTTCTGCAGAGAGCATATGGCCATGTACCGGATTTGTGATGATCTTGCACTTGTTTTTGTTGAGTTTCAGGTTCCACTTTCCCTTTTCAGCACTTGGACGAGTCTGCCGTCATGTTTCCTTGACCGTTTCACCCCAGACTAAGATATCATTCGTAATGTTGACGACACCTTCCAGGCCTTTAATAGTCTGCAATTGACCTTTGGAATACCTGAAGGACCTGAAGCTGAGGGCACCCCAAAAGAAGGTCAAAGGAATCTGTATCTTTCAATAGGTATGTTCAGTGTGCAGAGCTTGGAACTTTAATCATGACGTTTGATATGCCAAAATCCTCACCACTGTGACCATGCTGCTTACCCAGTCGTTCGGCTCATGCTGTTTGGTGATTTACACCCCTTTTCTCCATTTTGTGTAGCTCATCAATGATTGTCTTTCAGGGCAATCAGGACTTTTCTTGATGGATGAATCACTGGTGAGACCATGGGATCTACTTGAATGTGGTGATGTCCTGGTAGGAATCCAAGAACAGTGAACAGATCAATGTCTTTCAGAATGTAATTTTACGTTGTGATTCCATGCACTCTTTCAACCACACCTAACATCTCCCATGTCTCATGTCCTAGTATTGCTGGTACATCACCATCAACAATATGTGAAATTCAATTTAGCATTTTTGGCTTTTGTGTTCACAGGTGAGTGGTAGCTTTCCCAGCCGTGACATGCGGTGGCTAGAATATGTGAGTACTTTGCTGAATTCTGCAGTTTCTGGTCCCCAAATTCCTCCCGTATGCCTGCTTTCAGCTGGATCCTGAGCTCTCGTGAAGAACAAATGGTGAACATCGGGTAGGTTCTTTCTTGACTCTCAGTAATCCCTGAACTTTTTTCAGCACGTTTCTTTCTCTCTGAACTGTATCATGTTGTAGACCTTCACTGCATCTTCCCCAGCGACGTGCGGAAAGGTGGCGCATTGTACTTTTTCAGACTCCTCAACAATCCCACTCTCTGTAAGAAACAGGTAAAACTTTTGCACCCACAGTCTCCAATTTTCGACGAGATTGCCTTGCAAGCACAGTGCTAAAGGTGGCTGCAGCTGTGCCACTTGCTTGTGTTCTGCTTGGACCGTGTTGGGCTGCTGTGTCCTGCTTGTGTTTTGCATCTAAATGATGCTGCTGTATCCTGCTTGAACAATATTTCGCTGCTGTGTCCTGCTTTTGTTTTTGCATCAAAATTGTTATGCTGCAGTGTCCTGCTTTAACCATGTTGCACTGCTGTGTTCTGTTTAATTATGCTGCTATTTCCTGCTTGAACAGTGTCACTTAACCTTGTTCTGTATAATAATTTTGCTGCTGTGTTCTGCTTGAATGGTGTTGGGCTGCTGTGTCTTGCTTGTGTTTTGCATATAAATGGTTACACTGCTGTGTTTTAAATAATTTGTTTTGCTGCTTTGTTGTGCTTGAGCGGTGTTAGTGCTGTTCATATTCATATATAAACCTTAAAATGTTTCTTCATAATTTTTATTTATTTTCCTCACTGAATTGTAACATGTTGTAGACCTTCACTGCATCTTCCCCAGCGATGTGCAGAAAGGTGGCGCATTGTACTCCTCAACAATCCCACTCTCTGTAAGAAACAGGTCAAACTTTTGCATCTAAAAATCCCATTTTTTTTTGTTCTGCTTGGACCGTGTTTGGCTGCTTGTGTTTTGCATCAAACTTATTACGCTGCTGTGTTCTGCTTGAACAGTGTCACTTGTTCTATATAATAATTTTGCTGATGTCCTGCTTGTGTTTTGCATCAACATTATGCTGCTGTGTCCTGCTTGTGTTTTGCTTGACCGTTCTGCTAGAACAGTGTCCCTTAACCTTGTTCTGTGTATTAATTGTGCTGCTGTGTTCTGCTTGATTGGTATTTTGCTGCTTTGTCCTGCTTGTATTTTTCATCAAAATTGTTACGCTGCTGTTTTCTGCTTGAACGATATTTTGCTGGTGTGCCACTTGCTTGTGTTCTGCTTGAACGGTGTTTGGCTGCTGTGTCCTGCTTGTGTTTTGCATATAAATGGTTACACTGCTGTGTTCTGTATAATTTTTGTTGCTTTGTTGTGCTTGAGCGGTGTTACAGTGCTGCTCATATTCATACATAAACCTAAACCTTTTCTTCATTATTTTTATTGCTTCCTTCATTTCTTCTTTTCCCAATGTGCTGAGCTGCCCCCTGCTGTCTGCTGGTGTGAGTGCATTTGTGTTTAGCTGCTTTTTCCTACCCTGTCCTGCTGTAACATCTCCGTAAGAAATGTAACGTGTAACGTCTGTAAGAAACAGAGAGAACTTTTGCACCCACAGTCTCCAATTTTTTACAAGATTGCCTTGCAAGCACAGTGCTAAAGGTGGCTGCAGCTGTGCCATTTGCTTGTGGTCTGCTTGAACCGTGTTGGGCTGCTGTGTCCTGCTTGTGTTCTGCATCAAAATTGTTACTCTGCTGTCTTCTGCTTGAACGATATTTCGCTGCTGTGCCACTTTTTTGTGTCCTGCTTGAACAGTGTTGGGCTGCTGTGTCCTGTTTGATTTGTATTTCGCTGCTGTGTCCTGCTTGTGTTTTGCATGACCGTTCTGCTTGAACAGTGTCACTTAACCTTGTTCTGTGTATTAATTGTGCTGCTGTGTTCTGCTTGATTGGTATTTCGCTGCTTTGTCCTGCTTGTGTTTTTCATCAAAATTGTTACTCTGCTGTGCTGCTTTGTCCTGCATCAAAATTGTTACTCTGCTGTCTTCTGCTTGAATGATATTTCACTGCTGTGCCACTTGCTTGTGTTCTGCTTGAACAGTGTTTGGCTGCTGTGTCCTGCTTGTGTTTTGCATGAAAATGATGCTGCTGTGTTCTGTAAGTTTTTTTTGCTGCTTTGTTGCGCTTGAGCGGTGTTACGGTGATGTTCATATTCATATATAAACCTAAACCTTTTCTTTATTATTATGTTTTTCCTTAATTTCTTCTCTTCCCCCATGTGCTGAGCTGCCCCCTGCTGTAACCTTTCTAAAAAGTTTTTGCTGTGATTTCTCCCCTCCTCTCCTAACCCTGTTTTTTTCTCTCGTTTCCATGTGCTGAGATGCCCAGTTTCAACGTGTTCCATCGGCAGACCTGACTCTCACCACCACTCTCCTGCCCGCTGTCCGGTTCTGAGGCCTCGAATGGAGTCCACCTCCCTGCATGGCTGTATTGTGACAGTGTACCTGCATGGACTTTAATGGACTTGACGGCACATTGGTACATTTCCTTGACACTGTTTCTACTGGCTTGCTCAAAAGAGGCTTGGACCCAGATCTCTGTAAAGCTGCTGTGTGACCACATTTGTTGTGAAAGCGCTGTATAAATAAAATTCATTTGAACCGAATACTGTATTCTGTGTGAGTTATGCTCCTCTATGCTGGTTGTGTAGTGTTATGCTACCGTATTCTGGTTGAAAGAGTAATGGTACGTTTGTTAAATGTAGAGCCATGTTGTCGTTTTGATGAAGGGTTTTCTGCTTCTGTTGCGCGTTTGTGAATCTGCAGCGCGGTGGGTCTTCTTGCCCACCGTACTTTATATTAGGGTTGGACAGAATGAGGCTTTTTAACCCAGCTGAAGACAAAGTGGTTGGAGGCTCGACAGCTCTACTGCACCTGCTGTTCTAATAAAACACTACACCTCCATTGCCTGATTCTGATTTTTCCCTCCAAATAAAAGTCAGCTTGTAAAATCCTAAAGTCCAGCAGAAAGAATTCACTATGGAAAATGATTCTAGCAGCATGATGAGGAAAACGTCAGATTAAACTGGTTAGAGAGGCTTTTTACTATCAGCCTTAGTGTTTTCTTATAACTACGGTTGATTCACTCATTTTACTGAAACTCGGAGCAGGAAAAAGCTGAGTTTCTGATAATATGCTGATAGTGTCTATCTTCAGACTAGTGTGTCTGATAAACACAGTTTTACTGTCACTTTTAATATCATCTTAATCAGGACACATGAATATAGAAGAAAAGTGCCGTTATGAAGGAAAATACCACAGAATCAGTGGATTTCTGACATTTTGTCCAAAATCTCTACAGTCAAACTAGTGTATGAAAATGACAGCTGACAAAAAAAAATATATTTTAAGATTTTAAAACATAGGCTTTTGAATCACTGTTATCAGAGTATTTTAAATATCTTTTGTAAAAAATATACAATGCATTCAGAAAGTATTTCACTTGTTTTCAAATTTTATGTTGAGATCATGTGCTAAAATAAAATAAAAATCCCATCATTCTGCATCAATACTCCATAATGAGAAAGAGAAAACAGAATTTTTAACATTTATTAAAATTAAAAACTTTTACATGGAAATTCAGACCCTTTGCTATGACACCTAAAATTTAGCTCTGGGGGTCTCCCATGTGTCTTGATCATTTTTAAGATGTTTCTGCACCTTGATTGGAGTCCAGCTCTGGTAGGTTTATTGGACGTGTGTAAAGACACACACCTGTCTACATAAGGTCTCACAGCTGACATGAGGAGGAAGGAAGTGCCTGTAGAGATCAGAGACAGGACTTTGTGCAGGCACAGATCTGGAGAAGGCTACAAAACAAATCTGCTGTCAAAAATCTCTGTAGAGATCTGAAAATGGCTGTCTACCGACGTCCCCATCCAACATTACGGAGAGGATCTGCAGAGAAGAAAGGCAGAAAATCCCCATATCCAGGTGAGCAAACCTTGTGGCATCTTACCCAAGAAGACTGGAGGCTGTAATCACTGCCAAAGCTGCTTCAACTAAGTACCAAGTAAAGGGTCTGAATACTTATGTCAAAATTGTAGTTTAACAAAAAAATCTAAAACTCTGTTTTACTTTGTCATTACGGGATAAACATGGTGTCAGTGTCTAAAAGCTAAATATTTTCCTTCATAAGGCCACTTTTATTAAAGATTTATGTGTCCTGTGTCAGATTTCTCCTTTATATCTGTTATTATTTACAGTTATTAATTTAAGTTACTTTAATAAGCTTTTAAATGGTTGTAAACACTCTGTTTTCTTAAACTAGTTTATCATTTTTAATTTAGAGAGTCAGAAAGTATTTTATTCAGGTTTAGGAGGGACTTTTATTTTGACAGAAGTTCGTTCGCTACTCCTCCACCACCACAGCCAGTTTTCTCCTCTGCTGACTGGTTGGAGGTCCTCGGCTCTTCACCTGCTCCGGCAGCGAGGACAGCTCCTCAGGGCGGTGTTCTCACTGCTGGAGGTTCTTCTGTAAAACACTGAAAAGTATCGGAGCCCAAATCCTCAGTGTCTCCTCCTGTGTTCAGTGTGTGTGTGAACAGGATGGTCAGCTGGGTTCTGTGTGGAGACATTTTTGATCTAGATAATAATGCAGCTCTCAGCTCTCTGTGTTACTGTACAGTACGGACAGTGTCTCACTGACCGGTGTTTGCATTTTTGTCGCAGGAACATGGTGACCGCGGAGGGACGAGCTCACCAGACGCGTTGCAGAGAGGTCATCAAGCTTGACCCGCAGATCCAGCTGCTGTTGTAAAGGCACTCCAAAGTCCATGGATGGAGACATCATCAGGGCTTCCAGCTCTTCAGTTTTCATATATTAGAAACCTCACCCAGGTCCTTCCATTTCATGTAGTTATTGTTACACATTAGTTTATTAGATTGTGTTTACCCTTGTTTACTTTGTTAACATTCTGGAAATAAAGTAAAATTATTAATGAACAATGATGTTGCACCAACTGTTTCTTTAGAAATACATCAATCAGGGTGTCTCATGAGTTGATGAAAGACAAGATGAAAATGATCAATTTTATTAAACAGTTGTATGAATTTGCTGTCTACAGAGAAATAAGGGCTTAAGGGTTAAATACACACAAAAATGATCAAAATGGTTATCACATTGTTTAAAATGATGGATAAACATGATTTAGAGTATTAATAAGTGGAAAATTTAGTAGAGCTAATTGCTGTACATGGTATATAATAAACAATACTAGAAATGCTGAGATTAGTATACAAACTCCAATCAGTGCAACAATCTTATTTTAAAAATAATGCACAGCAAATACAGCAACAGATTTGGATAAATATAATACAGAAAAATAGATAATAGACTATAAAGTGACTTGAGAGACGTGCAGCTCTTACTCCAGTGTGAATTGTTGTCATTAGTCTGGAACACTGGCACTGTGGAGAATAATTAATGTTATTACAGAAACAATGTGGTTGTTTTGTGGGCTAGTTCTTCAGCACAGTGTGATGTACAGTTGAAACTACAAGTTTACACACACTATATAAAAAAACACATGCATTTTGTTTCACTGTCTGACATGAATTTAGAATAAACTTGACCTGTTTCAGATCAATTAGGATTACCAAAATTATTTCTTTTAAAATGTATTTGCTAAATGCCAGATTAATGAGAGGGGGGGGGGGGGGTATTTTTAAGGCAAGTTTTATGATTTTCAAGTCAAAAGTTAAATACATTTAAATAAATTGAATACATTTCATTAATATTTGGGACCGTTGTCCTTAAACTGTACGATTTGGGTCAGATGTTTTGGATATCCTTCCACAAGCTTCTCACAATAGTTGGCAGGAATTTTGGCCCATTCCTCCTGACAGAACTGGTGTAACTGAGCCATGTTTGTAGGCCTACTTGCTTGCACATGTCTTTTCAGCTTTTTACATAAATTTTCAGTAGGATTGAGGTCAGGTTTTTTTTGACGATTGGGTTTTGGATAGAAGAAGCAGAGCACAGGCAGACAGAGAGAGAAAAGAGGGAGGGGGGTAAAACTAAACCAGTGTCTCAGTGTGTCTCATTTCCTGCTGATCCTGACCTCGACGCCGCCCCGCCAAGAAGACCAGCACCAGCGGGAAACCAGAACCAGCCTGAAGCATCACCCGAACAAGCGGCAGTGAGGCCACTTCCTCCACATGTCCCACCCCCAGCGTCAGGTCCCTACGCCGATGTGCAGCAGGAGCTCGAGGAGCTGGCTGCTGGACAAAGGGAGGCCAGACCACTTACATTGCCAGTAGCCTCCCATACCAGAAACCGTGATCCAGAAAGAGAACCTAACTTCAGCACACCCTTCAAGGGTCCGCCTGACCAAGGGGAAGTCTTCACTGCAGTCCAAGCACTGAGCGGCTCTTTCCCTATGGTAGAGGTGGCTGGACCAGAGGGTCCCCTCTTAATACATCGATACTGGACTGAAATGGACATGATGGAAACTGCCTCCAGCCTGTCTGACCCCCAACAAGTAGGAGGACGCAAGTTTGGAGGAGAATTTGAGGACTTTGTCATGCCGCCCAACCTCAAATGAGATAAAACGCATTCTGTTCCGAAAATTGGGCTCCAGCTACTGCAAGGTTGATTGAGGCTGGCCGGATAGAGATGTACGCCTGGCTGATCCCACCTACAACCCTGGAGCTAACTTTCATCCGGACCCCAATGCCCCTTATCGGAACATGATAAGAGACTTGAGAACTTGATTGGACGCAGACGAAAGGGTTAATGGGACCATTAAAAATGACACAACAAACAGGCCTTAATTGGGTGCCTTAAGTGCCTCCCCCTGGTTCTCTGGCAAAGCAGAACCAGGCCACAAAAAAGAACTGGTCTCAGTGCCTTTGAGATGGTGTTTGGCAGGCCTCCCAATACGGGATTAGGTCCACCCTCACTCGATAACCAGTTACTTGACCACTCTCTCACAGCGTTTTGCGTCTCTTTGTACGAGACGCTTCTGTCTGTGTCTAAACAGGTGAAAGCAGTGCTGCCGAAACCAGCTGACCAGCCTTTCCATGACCACAAGCCAGGTGATTGGGTGCTGATACGGGACCTCTGCAGACAAGGTGGAACCAGCCGAGATGGCCAACAAAGGGACACTATATATCCTAACTGCTAAACATGATTCTGATGGCTCTGATGAAATTTAATTTAGACACCCAGGGAAGAATGTCTTTTGGCAATATGTGAATTTGGAACAATGAGAATAGAGTCAACAACGATCTCTAAGTTTCTCACTGTTTTACCAGGTATAACTAAGTGAGCATCTGTGTTTACCACAGTATTATCATTTATATCTTTATCTATATTAGGACCATGTAGAAGGACCTCTGTTTTATCAGAATTAAGTAAAAGAAAATTGAGTCATACAGTTTTTAATTTCTGTAATACAGTCTGTTATTTGGCTGAGACACAGGTCCTCGTTAGGTTTAGCTGATATGTAAATTTGGGTATCATCAGCATAACAGTGAAAGATAATACCGTGTTTACGGATTCTTTTACACAGCGGTAAAATATAAGAGTATTGAACTCATTTAAAGCTATATATTCATCAGGTTTAACCCATGTCTCCAAGAGACATAGTGCATTAAGCCGATTGTCAGTAATAATGTCATTTACAATAACTGATTTAGGTGCTAGCAATCTTATATTTAACACTTCTAATTTAATGCGGTAGTTGCTGTTGCTCTGATGGACGGACAAGTTTGTATTAATTCTAATGAGGTTGTTAAAACAGTTTTTCTGGCTTTTTGGATTATAAGTTACACAGGGGACAGACACAGTCTCAATATTGAATTGTTTATTTAGCACTGTTATGAGGAAAAGACATGGAAATAGTACATGCTGAAATACAAGCAGAAAAATGGCAGGCTGAATTATTAAAATGGTATAGATCACTTACCTGGCCGGTGTGACTGGGTAGAGCCAGGTATACTGAGCATCTCAGTATACTACAGTTCCCTGTGTCCGTTAACCCCTGGACCTACAACCTTTATCTAAGGTTAAAATAATTGTTTTCTAGTTCTGGCTGTGGAAGTGGGTAGAATGCTTACGAAGCGGTAAATGACTAAACAGATATTGAATGCCGGCTTCACAGTACTGTGAACTTTAAACAATGAACTTTTTAAAACTAGTAATAGTACAAAGGTCATTGTACATTCAGTGTTAAAATAATGAACTCCTTGGGACATTAAAGTGTATGAGTGTTCCTGGGACCATATAATATACTAATAATGTGATCACACAGCTTAACTGCTAATGCTATTATTAAACACACTGTACTACTGTACTTTCTACAAAGCTCATTGTCAAATCACTTCTTCAAATAAATCATGAGTCAAAATTGGTGTATGATGTCCCTATTTTAAGACTGAATGATGTTCCTGGGACTATATAATGTGCTAATACTGTGGTCAGTCTTTTCGAGGGAGCGAACGTTGGCTGCAACAGGCTAGGTAGCGGTGGACACGCAGCCCTAGCCTTTAGCCTTGCATGAAGCCCACCTCTCTTGCCCCGTTTCCGCCTTGGGCACTCTGTCCATCCGCTGTGTCGTCTTCCTGAGGCCGGTGCTGCTGTACCTTGCTGGCTGGTTTCGGCGGTGTCCTGGTGCAAAAGAAAATGGAAATCAGAAAGGCTTAAGGTAAGTTCATGATGAACTTTACCAAACTCCAGGAGCGCCTCTCAACTGTAACTAAGCGTTCCGGAGGAGAACTGTACGTGTAAAATAAATATTAAAGTTAAAATCAATAATAAATAGCATCATTTGCCAGAGGAACACACAAAGACGTCTGCCATGGTGGGAATCATCTTGGAGTTGAGGATGCAGTGCTTTGTGGGAACAGTGGTTTCTATGCAGGTGCTGATGTAGCTGGTTACTCCAGAGGCATAGTCTTCTAAGTCAGCAGTACAGCAGCAGTTCTGAACACATCCCAGTTTGCACTGTCAAAGTAGTCCTGAAGCACCAGATCAGTTTCTTCATTCCACAGAAGCTCACGTGATCATGATATTGGGGGAGGACGGTCCTCAGGTTGCTGTGGTTAAAACTGCCGACGACAATGAACAGCATGTCCGGATGTGCGGCATCTTGTTTGCTGATTGCGTCATGCAGCAGCCCCAGCACCGTCGCTGAGTTCGCACGTGACTGAATGTAAACAGCCAGGATAAACACAGCGCTTCTTTGTGTCTGAATACGACCTGTTGTTTACAAAGACGCAGACGCTGCCGCCCCCTGTTCTTCCCGGGTGTTGCCATGTGGTCTCCGGGGTGGACGGAGTGCGTTTATGCCCTCCCACAGGCCACAGATTGGAGCTAGGTGCTTGGGAATTTGATCATTATCAGATGTTTGTAAGACCTCCTGCATCCTTGATTTGCAAAACTTCATGGCTCGTGCTTCTTGGCAATGTTGAGGGTATGTTTGTTTGTGTAGGAGTGAATGTAAGTGTCAAAGAGAAACAAAGAAGAAGAGACAGAAAGATGTTTATATACACTGAGCCTTAAGCTGATATTTAGAGACATATCTGTGAAGATTTTGCCGCTGTGATTTGGCATAGCCTGATGAGTATGATCCTGCAGTGAGAAAAGAGTATATACTCTTCCATTTCTTCTCCAAAGCTGTCAGGAAAAATAAAAGGAAAAATATATCAATTTAAGCACACATTAAAAATAGAATAATCTATAAGCTGTGAAAAGACAAGAAAAAATACATTCACTGGCCTGACGGTGGCGCTGCAGCAAAGCATTAAATGTTTTTATTCAATAACGTCTGACCTGTAAGTCCTACACTCAAAATGATTTTTTGGCTGATTCCTTGATGCCTTCCTACTTCTGCTAACTAGTCCAAGATTTTCTTTTTACCACTCCTCACATATTTGGTATTAAAATACTTGCAATGGTCTTAATAACTAATAATTATTCAAAAAAGTAAGCCTGGAATCTTTTGAACGCTTGAGCCTATTTAAACAAAATCTGTTCAGCACATGATTTTAAGGTGTCATGTCAAGTTTAGTTTCAGATCCAATACGATACATAAACTTATTAATAAATACACAACATCTGTCCAATACTATTAAATAAATAAACTGTATGCCTCAACATGTGGGAGAAATTAAAGGCATCAGCTAACCTCACTAACTTTGTAAAATAAAATATAACAAATTATCACAGATATACATTTATTGAATTGCTATTTATTTTATTACTAAAATAAGAAATGATTGTGCAGGACTTTGGCTCGGAATTTGCCTTACAATGATGAAGTATTAATAGGAGACCAGATTTTGTAATTTTCAAAAGATACTAGGCTATTCTAATATGTCTTTATATGAGATATGACTATTAACTAAATGTTATGTAGTTATGTAGATATAATAGATTATATAGAACATATAGATTTGTTATTCATGTATTTAGCAGTGTTGGCTCAGGACTTTTATTCTGAAATGTGAAGTCCAGTGAGACCAAAGGGAAGCAAGCATTGCTAATATCGGGACCAATATCCAATCCTAATATCTGATGGGTGCACTAGTCTCATCGGGCCTGTTGTGCTGGTTCTTTAGGTCTCATTGGGCCTGTTGTGCTGGTTCTTTAGGTCTCATTGGGCCTGTTGTGGTTGTGGCAAATCTTACAACTTAGGCCTACTTAAAGCCATAGCTGACACCCATATGACTCCAGTGTTGAGACAAATTGCATGTTTTTTTCATGGTAATTCCTACTCCATCCACTATGTGGCAGTATATTGGAAATAGGCCAGGTTACAAGTCAAAAGGAGAGGATCATTCAGTAGCAAAGAGGTTTAGCTGAGTCTCACTTCAGGCCTCATTGTAATGAAGACTGAATGAAGTAACTTTGGTTCAAATACTCATTGTAAGTTTGCAATCCTTTAATTCTTTATATATTCTATCAATGTTTGTGTATGTTTAATGCATGAGGTTGGGTGCTGTTGTGCTTTTGCAGAAAGCTTCTCTTTTTTCTTGTTGTTTGTTTGTTTCTCTATTTGCACTCCTTACAACTAACTTGCTCTTCATATGGACATTGGGATTAGCCTGTTGTGCTTGTTTTTAGGGTCTCATTGGGCCTGTTTTCATGTTCCTAAATTCTCATTTGTCATGTGCTTATGGTCTAATTGGGCCTGTTGTGCTGGTTCTTTAGGTCTAATTGGGCCTGTAGTGCTGGTTCTTTAGTTCTCATTGGGCCTGTAGTGCTGGTGCTTTAGTTCTCATTGGGCCTGTTGTGCTGGTTCTTTAGGTCTCATCGGGCCTGTTGTGGTTGTGGCATAAAACAAATCCTACAACTTAGGCCTACTTGAAGCCATAGCATAGTGTTGAGACAAATGGCATGAGTACAGGCCCAAGACTCATTGTAAGTTTGCAATCCTTTAATTCTTTATATATTCTGTCAATGTTTGTGTATGTTTAATGCATGAGGTTGGGTGCTGTTGTGCTTTTGCCGAAAGCTTCTCTTTTTTCTTGTTTGTTTGTTTGTTTGTTTGTGTTTCTCTATTTGCACTCCTTACAACTAACTTGCTCTTCATATGGACATTGGGATAAGCCTGTTGTGCTGGTGCTTTAGTTCTCATTGGGCCTGTTGTGCTGGTGCTTTAGTTCTCATTGGGCCTGTTGTGCTGGTGCTTTAGGTCTCATTGGGCCTGTTGTGCTGGTGCTTTAGTTCTCATTGGGCCTGTTGTGCTGGTGCTTTAGTTCTCATTGGGCCTGTTGTGATTGTGGCATAAAACAAATCCTACAACTTAGGCCTACTTGAAGCCATACCTGACACCCATTCCCATCTATTCTAAGGGTAGTAGTATATTTCAGATGTGTCTCTGTACACTACAACTGACTTTGGATTTGTATGCTATCTGGATGTTTTACTGGAAGAATATTACATTACAAATTGTGAAAATCAGCATATTTTATGTATATATTTATTATTGTTATATATTGTTTTTTATTTAAAGTGCTAAGTGCTTGCCAAACTTGACTGAGCTCCCCAAACTCAAGTGGAAATGTGCTTGTATGTACAAACGAACATTTTTTTGGCTCATTAGTAAGACAGCCCGATTCACCTTGGTGAAGTTTATATTGCTAGCATTTTCTGAGGAGACCCTGAAAGCTGTTTATCATGAAATTCATGTGTCATACTGTCATGTGTGTCTCTTGTATGATCTTTGTTCTTTGAAATGCAGCTTCTCCTAGTCTTAGAAATATGTGGAAATGGTACCACCAGTGAAAGTGGTGAGATTTGGTATGGGGGGTGAGATTAGGCGCAGCAGTGTTAACTGAGTGTTAACTGTTTACTAGCTCTCATGTTGCTTGTTAATCATTTCTTTGTAATCTTTAATATTAGCTTTGGCTTGTTTCTTAGCCAGTGTCAATCCTTGCGCTATCTACTATGTGTGTTACTTTACATTACTTTGCTTTACTAACCTGTGTTTTTTCTCAAGAAACATGATGGCCGTGGAGAGACACTGTTAGGAAGAAGACAGACGCCAGAATCGAGGGAGCAAGCAAGCTCCACTGCTGACTGCAGGTTTGACGTCCGGTCCTCTACCACCTAGAAAGGCTTCACCTGTGCTGCCTGGGATCTGTCTTGCTTTACGGTACCATTGAGAAGGTGCTACTCTAGGGATTATTGTCCCTACCCAGTCCCACAGGTAAGTCAGGTAAGTATTTATTTACTCTATTCAAATAACTTGTTCTGCCATTTCTCTACTTGTATTAAAGTAATATTAGTATCTCTTGCTCATATTTCAAACCCTGCAGTATCGCGATGATGTCGGTGTTTGTAATCATAGATGTCAGAAAATGAGTTAAAACAATCTGAGGAACAAAAGGAAACATATGTATCAATTCTTATGAGAACCAGTGATATTACATTTAAATTTGGGTTGTACAATCTCTGGCAACTAAAGCAGTCCTTGTCAATTGTTATTACTGATAACTTAGTTCACTATGTCTAATGAGTACGTAACCCTGAATGAATCCACTGTCCCAGGTTTTAGATGTTACAGTTACCCACACAGGTCTGATTTTGGTGGTGGTGTAGATGCAATTTATGGTACATTTCTGATGAAAAGCTAGATTTTGTCTGTTCCATCTACAACACTGTTTAGCTGTCTATATGTCCCTCTTCAATTTTGTCTGTCCATGTGCAACTCTGAGGCTGGCTGGCTGTCCATCTGACTATGAAACAATTCTGGCTAGCTCTCTATCCAAGAGAAACTGAGTTGTTGTTTTTTTTGTTTGTTTGTTTGTTTTGCTTTTTTTGCATTTTTGCATATTCAGTTTCTTTATTTATATTTATATATATATATATATATATATATATATATATATATATATATATATATATATATATATATATATATATATATATATATATATATATATATTGACTTTCTTTTTTCTCATACAGGTTTTCAGGAGCCCATGATCCCATCCCTCTATGAATGTGAATTTGGCCAACAAGAGTCTAGCCATCTGCAAATGTGTGTGGTTGTCTCCATCTGGAACTGTGGCTGGCTGGATTTCTGTAAGTGTGATTCAGGTGGGTGATCATTTAGTTTCTATACATGTATTGACTGATTTTTTTTTTTTTTTTTAATCATACAGTTTCCCAGGATCCCATGACTGACTCCCTCTCTGAAGGTGGAAACGACTAACAAAGGTCATTCCATCCGTATCTCCATTTTCAACTATATATAGCTAAATACAGCTATACAGTGTGTGCAGAATTATTAGACCGGTTGTATTTAAGAGGATTCTCTTGAACAACAACTATGTTCTCAATCAACCCAAAAGACTCATAAATATCAAAGCTTAATATTTTTGGAAGTTGGAGTGTTTTTTGTTTTTAGATTTGGGAGATCTTGGGAGGATATCTGTTTGTGCAGGTAACTATTACTGTGCAGAATTATTAGGCAACTTAATAAAAAACAAATATATACCCATCTCACTTGTTTTTAACCAGGTAAACCAATATAACAACACACAATTTAGAAATAAACATTTCTGACATTCAAAAACAAAACCAAAAACAAATCAGTGACCAATATAGCCACCTTTCTTTACAATGACACTCAAAAGTCTTCCATCTATAGATTCTGTCAGTTGCTTGATCTGTTTACGATCAACATTGCGTGCAGCAGACACCACAGCCTCCCAGACACTGTTCAGAGAGGTGTACTGTTTTCTCTCCCTGTAGATCTCACATTTTATGAGGGACCACAGGTTCTCTATGGGGTTCAGATCAGGATGACTGAAGCCGTGGATGACTCCTGAGGTGCGTGCGCTACTGAGGACCCGCGACTCGGCCTTCAGAGTGGGTGACAAGGCGGCCCTGAGGAAAGCAAGAGCCAAATTGTCACGAGCCATCCGAGAGGCAAAGCACACACCCCCAGAGAATCCACAGCCACTTCAAGGACATGGGTGACACGTGGCGCATGTGGCAGGGCATCCAGGAAATCACAAACTACAGGACAATGCCACCGTCCTGTGACAGTGATGCCTTCCTCCCCGATGCCCTGAATGACTTTAATGCACGGTTTGAGGCACAGAACAACACGTCGGTGAGAAAGATCACGCCCAAGCCGGACGAGCAGGTGTTGTGCCTGACTGCAGTGGACGTGAGGAAAACTCTGCGCAGAGTCAACCCATGGAAAGCTGCAGGACCAGACAACATCCCCGGCAGAGTGCTGTGAGAGTGTGCAGACCAGTTGACAGATGTTCTCACGGACATCTTCAACGTGTCCTTGCGCAGCTCCACTGTCCCAACGTGCCTCAAGACCACCACCATCGTCCCCGTGCCGAAGAAGACTTTGCAACAGCTTCTTCCCCCAAGCCATCAGACTTCTCAACTCAACTCAGCTTCTGAACTGATGTCTTTTCTGTTACATGCACATTCTCTCTCTCTCTCCCCAACCATTTACCCCAGATAAAAGGGGAAGCATTTTTGCACAAAGCATTTGCACTAATAACTTACTACCTCACTGGACTCTATTTATTACACATTGCACAAATTTGCACACTACTGGCAATTATTTATTATTCTCTGTCTGCACTTGTGTTTTGTATGCACTGTCTATGTTGCACCATGGTCCTGGAGGAACGTTGTTTCGTTTCACTGTGTACTCTGTATGTAGTTGAAATGACAATAAAACCCACTTGACTTGACTTGACTTGAGGTGAACAAGGGGGCCATGTCATCATTTTTTCTTCTTTTAGACCCTTACTGGCCAGCCATGCTGTGGAGTATTTGGATGCATGTGATGGAGCCATTGTCCTGCATGAAAATCATGTTTTCCTTGAACGATACAGACTTCTTTCTGTACCACTGCTTGAAGGTGTCTTCCAGAAACTGACAGTAGGTCTGGGAGTTGAGCTTCACTCGATCCTCAACCCGAAAAGGTTCCACAAGTTCATCTTTGATGATACCAGCTCATGGCCAGATGGATCCAGCCTCGGGCCCATGCATCTGGCCCATCAAGAGTCACTCGCATTTCATCAGTCCATAAAACCTTGAAAATAAATAAATATCAGTCTTTCAGCCTTCCTTACCTTGGCCATGTCCCTGAGTATCGCACATCTTGTGCTTTTTGATACTCCAGTAACGTTGCAGCTCTGAAATATGGCAAAACTGGTGGCAAATGGCATCTTGGCAGCTTCACGCTTGATTTCTCAATTCATGGGCAGTTATTTTGCGCCTTTTTTTTTTTTTTAACACATTTCTTGCGACCCTGTTGGCTATTTGCCATGAAACGCTTGATTGTTCGTTGATCACGCTTCAAATGTTTGGCAATTTCAAGACTGCTGCATCCCTCTGCAAAATTTTTGACTTTTCAGAATCTGTCAAATCTCTCTTCTGACCCATTTTGCCAAAGGAAAGGAAGTTGTCTAATAATTAAGCACACCTTATATAGGGTGTTGATGTCATTAGACTACACCCCTTCTCATTGCAGAGATGCACATCACCTGATTTACTTGATTGGTAGTTGGCTTTCAAGCCTATAGAGCTTGGAGTACGACATGTATAAAAAGGATGATGTGATCAAAATACTCATTTGCTTAATAATTCTGCACACAGTGTATTCTGTCCATCTTCAACTGTGTGAGGCTGACTGTTCGTAAACAGCTTTGATACAGGTAAGTGATCATTCAGTTTCTATACTGTATTGACTTTTTTCTCTTTTTTGTCGTACAGTTTCCCAGGATCCCATTACCGACTCCCTCACTGAAGGTGGTATAACCAAGGTCTTTACATCTGCATCTACATTTAAAACTACTGGCTGGCTGGTATTCTGTCCATCTTCAACTGTGTGAGGCTGACTGTTCGCAAACAGCTGTGATACTGGTAAGTCATCATTCAGTTTCTATACACGTATTGACTTTTATTCTTTTTTGTCGTACAGTTTCCTAGGATCCTATTACCGACTCATTCTCTGAAGGTGGACTATCAAGGGTCTAGGGTCTGACTGTTCGTAAACAGCTGTGATACGGGTAAGTGATCATTCAGTACATGTATTTACTTTTTTTCTCTTTTTTGTCGTACAGTTTCCCAGGATCCCGTGACCGACTCCCTCTCTGAAGGTGGAAACAACTAACAAGGATTTTTCCATCTGCATCTCCATTTACAACTGTGACTGGCTGGCTGGTATTCTGTCCATCTTCAACTGTGTGAGGCTGACGGTTCGTAAACAGCTGTGATACTGGTAAGTGATTATTCAGTTTCTATACATGTATTGACTTTTTTTCTTTTTTGTCATACACTTTCCCAGGATCCCGTGACCGACTCCCTCTCTGAAGGTTGAAACGAGTAACAAGGATTTCTCCATTCTCTACTATGACTGGCTGGCTGGTATTCTGTCCATCTTCAACTGTGTGAGGCTGACTAATCGTAAACAGCTGTGATACGGGTAAGTGATCATTTAGTACATGTATTGACTTTTTTTTTCATTTTTGTCGTACAGTTTCGCAGGATCCCATTACCGACTCCCTTTCTGAAGGTGGACTATCAAGGGTCTAGGGTCTGACCGTTTGTGAACAGCTTTGATACAGGTAAGTGATTATTCAGGTTCTATACATGTATTGACTTTTTTTTCTTTTTTGTCGTACAGTTTCCCAGGATCCCGTGACCGACTCCCTCTCTGAAGGTGGAAACGACTAACAAGGATTTTTCCATCTGCATCTCCATTCCCTACTATGACTGGCTGGCTGGTATTCTGTCCATCTTCAACTGTGTGAGGCTGACTGTTCACAAACAGCTTTGATACAGGTAAGTGATCATTCAGTTTCTATACACGTATTGACTTTTTTTCTTTCTTGTCATACAATTTCCCAGGATCCCATTACCGACTCCCCCTCTGAAGGTGGACTATCAAGGGTCTAGGGTCTGACTGTTCGTAAACAGCTGTGATACTGGTAATTGATTATTCAGTACATATACTGACTTTATTTTCTTTTTTTGTCGTACACTTTCGCAGGATCCCGTTACCGACTCCCCCTCTGAAGGTGGACTATCAAGGGTCTAGGGTCTGACTGTTCGTAAACAGCTGTGATACTGGTAAGTGATCATTCAGTACATGTATTGACTTTTTTTTTCTTTTTTGTCGTACAGTTTCCCAGGATCCCGTGACCGACTTCCTCTCTGAAGGTGGACTATCAAGTGTCTAGGGTCTGAGTGTTCGTAAACAGCTGTGATACTGGTAAGTGATTATTCAGTACATATACTGACTTTTTTTTCTTTTTTCTTGTACACTTTCGCAGGATCCTGTTACCGACTCCCTCTCTGAAGGTGCACTATCAAGGGTCTAGGGTCTGACTGTTCGTAAACAGCTGTGATACTGGTAAGTGATCATTCAGTACATGTATTGACTTTTTTTTTTCTTTTTTGTCATACAGTTTCCCAGGATTCCATTACTGACTCCCTCTCTGAAGGTGGACAATCAAGGGTCTAGGGTCTGACTGTTCGTAAACAGCTGTGATACTGGTAAGTGATCATTCAGTACATGTATTGACTTTTTTTTTTCTTTTTTGTCATACAGTTTCCCAGGATTCCATTACTGACTCCCTCTCTGAAGGTGGACAATCAAGGGTCTAGGGTCTGACTGTTCGTGAACAGCTGTGATACAGTTAAGTGATCATTCAGTTTCTATACACGTATAGACTTTTTTTTTTCTTTTTTGTCGTACAGTTTCCCAGGATTCTATTACCGACTCCCTCTCTGAAGGTGGACTATCAAGGGTCTAGGGTCTGACTGTTCGTGAACAGCTGTGATACAGGTAAGTGATCATTCAGTTTCTGTACACGTATTGACTTTTTTTTTCTTTTTTGTCATACAGTTTCCCAGGATTCCATTACTGACTCCCTCTCTGAAGGTGGACTATCAAGGGTCTAGGGTCTGAGTGTTCGTAAACAGCTGTGATACAGGTAAGTGATCATTCAGTACATGTATTGACTTTTTTTTTTCTTTTGTCGTACAGTTTCGCAGGATCCCATTACCGACTCCCTCTATGAAGGTAGACAATCAAGGGTCTAGGGTCTGACCGTTGGTAAACAGCTGTGATACTGGTAAGTGATTATTCAGTACATATACTGACTTTTTTTTCTTTTTTCTTGTACACTTTCGCAGGACCCTGTTACCGACTCCCTCTCTGAAGGTGCACTATCAAGGGTCTAGGGTCTGACTGTTCGTAAACAGCTTTGATACAAGTAAGTGATTATTCAGTTTCTATACACGTATTGACTTTTTTTTTTTTTTCTTGTCATACAATTTCCCAGGATCCCATTTCGGACTCGCCCTCTGAAGGTGGACTATCAAGGGTCTAGGGTCTGACTGTTCGTAAACAGCTGTGATACTGGTAAGTGATCATTCAGTACATGTATTGACTTTTTTTTTTCTTTTTTGTCGTACAGTTTCCCAGGATCCCCTGACCGACTCCCTCTCTGAAGGTGGAAACGACTAACAAGGATTTTTCCATCTGCATCTCCATTCTCTACTATGACTGGCTGGCTGGTATTCTGTCCATCTTAAACTTTGTGAGGCTGACTGTTCGTAAATAGCTGTGATACTGGTAAGTGATTATTCAGTTTCTATACCTGTATTGACTTTTTTTTTCTTTTTTGTCATACAATTTCCCAGGATCCCGTGACCGACTCCCTCTCTAAAGGTGGACTAACCAAGGTCTTTATATTTGCATCTCCATTTAAAACTGTGACTGGCTGGCTGGTATTCTGTCCATCTTCAACTGTGTGAGGCTGACTGTCCGTAAACAGCTGTTATACAGGTAAGAGATCATTCAGTTTCTATACACGTATTGACTTTTTTTTCTTTTTTGTCGTACAGTTTCCCAGGATCCCGTGAAGGTTGAAACGACTAACAAGGATTTCTCCATCTGCATCTCCATTCTCTACTATGACTGGCTGGCAGGTATTCTGTCCATCTTGAACTGTGTGAGTCTGACTGTTCGTAATAGCTTTGATACAGGTAAGTGATCATTCAGTTTCTATACAGGAATTGACTTTTTTCTTTTTTGTCGTACAGTTTCCTAGGATCCCGTGACCGACTCCCTCTCTGAAGGTGGAAACGACTAGCAAGAGTCTATCCATTTTCTTCTCACTTCACAACTCTATATAGGTAAATACAGCTATATTCTGTCCATCTTCAGCTGTGTGAGGCTGAATGTTCGTAAACAGCTGTTATACAGGTAAGTGATTGTTCAGTTTCTATACATGTATTGACTTTTTTTTCTTTTTGTCGTACAGTTTCCCAGGATTCCATTATCAACTCCCTCTATGAAGGTGGACAATCAAGGGTCTAGGGTCTGACTGTTCGTAAACAGTTGTGATACTGGTAAGTGATTATTCAGTATATTTACTAACTTTTTTTTCTTTTTTGTTGTACAGTTTCACAGGATGCTGTTACCGACTCCCTCTCTGAAGGTGGACAATCAAGGGTCTAGGGTCTGACTGTTCGTAAACAGCTGTGATACAGGTAAGTGATCATTCAGTTTCTATTCTAGTACTGACTTTTTTTCTTTTTTGTTGTACAGTTTCGCAGGATCCTGTTACCGACTCCCTCTCTGAAGGTGGACTATCAAGGGTCTAGGGTCTGAGTGTTTGTGAACAGCTGTGATACAGGTAAATGATCATTCAGTACATGTATTTACTTTTTTTTTCTTTTTTGTCGTACAGTTTCGCAGGATCCCATTACCGACTCCCTTTATGAAGGTGGAAACGACTAACAAGGATTTCTCCATTCTCTACTATGACTGGCTGGCTGGTATTCTGTCCGTCTTCAACTGTGTGAGGCTGACTGTTCGTAAACAGCTGTGATTCTGGTAAGTCATCATTCAGTACATGTATTGACTTTTTTATTCTTTTTTGTCATACAATTTCCCAGGATCCCGTGACCGACTCCCTCTCTGAAGGTGGACTATCAAGGGTCTAGGGTCTGACCGTTTGTGAACAGCTTTGATACAGGTAAGTGATTATTCAGGTTCTATACATGTATTGACTTTTTTTTCTTTTTGTCGTACAGTTTCCCAGGATTCCATTATCAACTCCCTCTATGAAGGTGGACAATCAAGGGTCTAGGGTCTGACTGTTCGTAAACAGCTGTGATACTGGTAAGTGATTATTCAGTACATATACTGACTTTTTTTCTTTTTTGTTGTACAGTTTCGCAGGATCCTGTTACCGACTCCCTCTCTGAAGGTGGACTATCAAGGGTCTAGGGTCTGAGTGTTTGTGAACAGCTGTGATACAGGTAAATGATCATTCAGTACATGTATTTACTTTTTTTTTCTTTTTTGTCGTACAGTTTCGCAGGATCCCATTACCGACTCCCTTTATGAAGGTGGACAATCAAGGGTCTAGGGTCTAACTTTTGGTAAACAGCTGTGATACTGGTAAGTGATTATTCAGTACATATACTGACTTTTTTTTTCTTTTTTCTTGTACAGTTTCGCAGGATCCTGTTACCGACTCCCTCTCTGAAGGTGGACTATCAAGGGTCTAGGGTCTGAGTGTTCGTGAACAGCTGTGATACAGGTAAGTTCACTCTCCCTCTCTCTCTCTTTCCAACCATTTTACCCCAGATAACATGGGAAGCATTTTTTGCACAAGCATTTGCACTAATAACTTTACTACCTCACTGGACTCTATTTATCGCACATTGCACAACTTGCACACTACAGTCATTATTTATTATCCTCTGTCTGTACTGTGTTGTCCGTCCGCACTTGTTTGTTTGTGTTGCACTTGTGTTTTGTATGCACTGTCTATGTTGCACCATAGTCCTGGAGGAACGTTGTTTCGTTTCACTGTGTACTCTGTATGTAGTTGAAATGACAATAAACCCACTTGACTTGACTTGACTTGAAGTGATCATTCAGTACATGTATTGACTTTTTTTTTCTTTTTTGTTGTACAGTTTCACAGGATCCTGTTACCGACTCCCTCTATGAAGGTGGACAATCAAGGGTCTAGGGTCTGACTGTTGGTAAACAGCTGTGATACTGGTAAGTGATTATTCAGTACATATACTGACTTTTTTTTCTTTTTTGTCGTACAGTTTCGCAGTATCCCGTGACCGACTCCCTCTCTAAAGGTGGACTAACCAAGGTCTTTACATCTGCATCTCCATTTACAACTGTGACTGGCTGGCTGGTATTCTGTCCATCTTCAATTGTGTGAGGCTGACTGTTCGCTAACAGCTTTGATACAGGTAAGTGATCATTCAGTTTCTATACATGTATTGACTTTTTTTTCTTTTTTGTTGTACAGTTTCCCAGGATCCCGTGACCGACTCCCTCTCTGAAGGTGGAAACGACTAACAAGGATTTCTCCATTCTCTACTATGACTGGCTGGCTGGTATTCTGTCCGTCTTCAACTGTGTGAGGCTGACTGTTCGTAAACAGCTGTGATTCTGGTAAGTCATCATTCAGTACATGTATTGACTTTTTTATTCTTTTTTGTCATACAATTTCCCAGGATCCCGTGACCGACTCCCTCTCTGAAGGTGGACTATCAAGGGTCTAGGGTCTGACCGTTTGTGAACAGCTTTGATACAGGTAAGTGATTATTCAGGTTCTATACATGTATTGACTTTTTTTTCTTTTTTGTCGTACAGTTTCCCAGGATCCCGTGACCGACTCCCTTTATGAAGGTGGACAATCAAGGGTGTAGGGTCTAACTTTTGGTAAACAGCTGTGATACTGGTAAGTGATTATTCAGTACATATACTGACTTTTTTTTCTTTTTTCTTGTACAGTTTCGCAGGATCCTGTTACCGACTCCCTCTCTGAAGGTGGACTATCAAGGGTCTAGGGTCTGAGTGTTCGTGAACAGCTGTGATACAGGTAAGTGATCATTCAGTACATGTATTGACTTTTTTTTTTCTTTTTTGTCATACAGTTTCGCAGGATCCCATTACTGACTCCCTCTATGAAGGTGGACAATCAAGGGTCTAGGGTCTGACTGTTGGTAAACAGCTGTGATACTGGTAAGTGATTATTCAGTACATATACTAACTTTTTTTTTCTTTTTTGTTGTACGGTTTCGCAGAATCCCGTGACCGACTCCCTCTATGAAGGTGGACAATCAAGGGTCTAGGGTCTGACTGTTGGTAAACAGCTGTGATACTGGTAAGTGATTATTCAGTACATATACTGACTTTTTTTTCTTTTTTCTTGTACACTTTCGCAGGACCCTGTTACCGACTCCCTCTCTGAAGGTGCACTATCAAGGGTCTAGGGTCTGACTGTTCGTAAACAGCTGTGATACTGGTAAGTGATCATTCAGTACATGTATTGAATTTTTTTTTCTTTTTTGTCGTACAGTTTCCCAGGATCCCGTGACCGACTCCCTCTCTGAAGGTGGACTAACCATGGTCTTTACATCTGCATCTCCATTTACAACTGTGACTGGCTGGCTGGTATTCTGTCCATCTTCAACTGTGTGAGGCTTACTGTTCGCAAACAGCTTTGATACAAGTAAGTGATTATTCAGTTTCTATACACGTATTGACTTTTTTTCTTTCTTGTCATACAATTTCCCAGGATCCCATTACCGACTCCCCCTCTGAAGGTGGACTATCAAGGGTCTAGGGTCTGACTGTTTGTAAACAGCTGTGATACTGGTAAGTGATTATTCAGTACATATACTGACTTTTTTTTTCTTTTTTCTTGTACACTTTCGCAGGATCCTGTTACCGACTCCCTCTCTGAATGTGCACTATCAAGGGTCTAGGGTCTGACTGTTCGTAAACAGCTTTGATACAAGTAAGTGATCATTCAGTTTCTATACATGTATTGACTTTTTTTTCTTTTTTGTTGTACAGTTTCGCAGGATCCTGTTACCGACTCCCTCTATGAAGGTGGACAATCAAGAGTCTAGGGTCTGACTGTTGGTAAACAGCTGTGATACTGGTAAGTGATCATTCAGTACATGTATTGACTTTTTTTTTTCTTTTTTGTTGTACAGTTTCGCAGGATCCCATTACCGACTCCCTCTATGAAGGTGGACAATCAAGGGTCTAGGGTCTGACTGTTGGTAAACAGCTGTGATACTGGTAAGTGATTATTCAGTGTATATATACTAACTTTTTTTTCTTTTTTGTTGTACAGTTTCCCAGGATTCCATTACTGACTCCCTCTCTGAAGGTGGACTATCAAGGGTTTAGGGTCTGAGTGTTCGTAAACAGCTGTGATACAGGTAATTGATCATTCAGTACATGTATTGACTTTTTTTTTTCGTTTGTCATACAGTTTCCTAGGATCCCGTGACCGACTCCCTCTCTGAATGTGGAAACGACTAACAAGAGTCTATCCATTTTCTTCTCACTTCACAACTCTATATAGGTAAATACAGCTATATTCTGTCCATCTTCAGCTGTGTGAGGCTGAATGTTCGTAAACAGCTATTATACAGGTAAGTGATCATTCAGTTTCTATACATGTATTGACTTTTTTTTCTTTTTGTCGTACAGTTTCCCAGGATTCCATTATCAACTCCCTCTATGAAGGTGGACAATCAAGGGTCTAGGGTCTGACTGTTCGTGAACAGCTGTGATACAGGTAAGTGATCATTCAGTTTCTATACACGTTCTGACTTTTTTCTTTTTTGTCGTACAGTTTCCCAGGATTCCATTACCGACTCCCTCTCTGAAGGTGGACTATCAAGGGTCTAGGGTCTGACTGTTGGTAAACAGCTGTGATACTGGTAAGTGATTATTCAGTACATATACTGACTTTATTTTCTATTTTGTTGTACAGTTTCGCAGGATCCTGTTATCGACTCCCTCTCTGAAGGTGGACTATCAAGGGTCTAGGGTCTGCGTGTTCGTGAACAGCTGTGATACAGGTAAGTGATCATTCAGTACATGTATTGACTTTTTTTTTTCTTTTTTGTCGTACAGTTTCGCAGGATCCCATTACCGACTCCCTCTATGAAGGTGGACAATCAAGGGTCTAGGGTCTGACTGTTGGTAAACAGCTGTGATACTGGTAAATGATTATTCAGTACATATACTGACTTTTTTTTCTTTTTTGTTGTACAGTTTCGCAGGATCCCGTGACCGACTCCCTCTATGAAGGTGGACAATCAAGGGTCTAGGATCTGACTGTTCGTAAACAGCTTTGATACTGGTAAGTGATTATTCAGTACATATACTGACTTTATTTTCTATTTTGTTGTACAGTTTCGCAGGATCCTGTTACCGACTCCCTCTCTGTAGGTGGACTATCAAGGGTCTAGGGTCTGACTGTTCGTGAACAGCTGTGATACAGGTAAGTGATCATTCAGTACATGTATTGACTTTTTTTTTTCTTTTTTGTCGTACAATTTCGCAGGATCCCATTACCGACTCCCTTTATGAAGGTGGACAATCAAGGGTCTAGGGTCTAACTTTTGGTAAACAGCTGTGATACTGGTAAGTGATTATTCAGTACATATACTGACTTTTTTTTCTTTTTTCTTATACAGTTTCGCAGGATCCTGTTACCGACTCCCTCTATGAAGGTGGACAATCAAGGGTCTAGGGTCTGACTGTTGGTAAACAGCTGTGATACTGGTAAGTGATTATTCAGTACATATACTGACTTTTTTTCCTTTTTTGTCGTACGGTTTCCCAGGATTCCATTACTGACTCCCTCTCTGAAGGTGGACTATCAAGGGTCTAGGGTCTGAGTGTTCGTAAACAGCTGTGATCAAGTAAGTGATCATTCAGTACATGTATTGACTTTTTTTTTAGTTTTGTCGTACAGTTTCGCAGGATCCCATTACCGACTCCCTCTATGAAGGTGGACAATCAAGGGTCTAGGGTCTGACTGTTGGTAAACAGCTGTGATACTGGTAAGTGATTATTCAGTACATATACTGACTTTTTTTTCTTTTTTCTTGTACACTTTCGCAGGACCCTGTTACCGACTCCCTCTCTGAAGGTGCACTATCAAGGGTCTAGGGTCTGACTGTTCGTAAACAGCTTTGATACAAGTAAGTGATTATTCAGTTTCTATACACGTATTGACTTTTTTTTTTTCTTGTCATACAATTTCCCAGGATCCCATTTCGGACTCGCCCTCTGAAGGTGGACTATCTAGGGTCTAGGGTCTGACTGTTCGTAAACAGCTGTGATACTGGTAAGTGATCATTCAGTACATGTATTGACTTTTTTTTTTCTTTTTTGTCATACAGTTTCCCAGGATCCCCTGACCGACTCCCTCTCTGAAGGTGGAAACGACTAACAAGGATTTTTCCATCTGCATCTCCATTCTCTACTATGACTGGCTGGCTGGTATTCTGTCCATCTTCAACTGTGTGAGGCTGACTGTTCGTAAATAGCTGTGATACTGGTAAGTGATTATTCAGTTTCTATACCTGTATTGACTTTTTTTTTCTTTTTTGTCGTACAGTTTCCTAGGATCCCGTGACCGACTCCCTCTCTGAATGTGGAAACGACTAACAAGAGTCTATCCATTTTCTTCTCACTTCACAACTCTATATAGGTAAATACAGCTATATTCTGTCCATCTTCAGCTGTGTGAGGCTGAATGTTCGTAAACAGCTGTTATACAGGTAAGTGATTGTTCAGTTTCTATACATGTATTGACTTTTTTTTCTTTTTGTCGTACAGTTTCCCAGGATTCCATTATCAACTCCCTCTATGAAGGTGGACAATCAAGGGTCTAGGGTCTGACTGTTGGTAAATAGCTGTGATACTGGTAAGTGATCATTCAGTGTATATATACTAACTTTTTTTTCTTTTTTGTTGTACAGTTTCGCAGGATCCTGTTACTGACTCCCTCTCTGAAGGTGGACAATCAAGGGTCTAGGGTCTGACTGTTCGTAAACAGCTGTGATACAGGTAAGTGATCATTCAGTTTCTATACACGTACTGACTTTTTTTCTTTTTTGTCGTACAGTTTCCCAGGATTCCATTACCGACTTCCTCTCTGAAGGTGGACTATCAAGGGTCTAGGGTCTGACTGTTGGTAAAGAGCTGTGATACTGGTAAGTGATTATTCAGTATATATACTGACTTTTTTTTCTTTTTTCTTGTACAGTTTTGCAGGATCCTGTTACCGACTCCCTCTCTGAAGGTGGACAATCAAGGGTCTAGGGTCTGACTGTTGGTAAACAGCTGTGATACAGGTAAGTGATCATTCAGTACATGTATTGACTTTTTTTTTCTTTTGTCATACAGTTTCGCAGGATCCCATTACCGACTCCCTTTATGAAGGTGGACAATCAAGGGTCTAGGGTCTGACTGTTGGTAAACAGCTGTGATACTGGTAAGTGATTATTCAGTACATATACTGACTTTATTTTCTATTTTGTTTTACAGTTTCGCAGGATCCTGTTACCGACTCCCTCTCTGAAGGTGGACTATCAAGGGTCTAGGGTCTGACTGTTGGTAAACAGCTGTGATACTGGTAAGTGATTATTCAGTACATATACTAACTTTTTTTTTCTTTTTTGTCGTACAGTTTCCCAGGATCCCGTGAAGGTTGAAACGACTAACAAGGATTTCTCCATCTGCATCTCCATTCTCTACTATGACTGGCTGGCAGGTATTCTGTCCATCTTGAACTGTGTGAGTCTGACTGTTCGTAATAGCTTTGATACAGGTAAGTGATCATTCAGTTTCTATACAGGAATTGACTTTTTTTTCTTTTTTGTCGGACAGTTTCCTAGGATCCCGTGACCGACTCCCTCTCTGAAGGTGGAAACGACTAGCAAGAGTCTATCCATTTTCTTCTCACTTCACAACTCTATATAGGTAAATACAGCTATATTCTGTCCATCTTCAGCTGTGTGAGGCTGAATGTTCGTAAACAGCTGTTATACAGGTAAGTGATTGTTCAGTTTCTATACATGTATTGACTTTTTTTTCTTTTTGTCGTACAGTTTCCCAGGATTCCATTATCAACTCCCTCTATGAAGGTGGACAATCAAGGGTCTAGGGTCTGACTGTTCGTAAACAGCTGTGATACTGGTAAGTGATTATTCAGTATATTTACTAACTTTTTTTTCTTTTTTGTTGTACAGTTTCACAGGATGCTGTTACCGACTCCCTCTCTGAAGGTGGACAATCAAGGGTCTAGGGTCTGACTGTTCGTAAACAGCTGTGATACAGGTAAGTGATCATTCAGTTTCTATTCTAGTACTGACTTTTTTTCTTTTTTGTTGTACAGTTTCGCAGGATCCTGTTACCGACTCCCTCTCTGAAGGTGGACTATCAAGGGTCTAGGGTCTGAGTGTTTGTGAACAGCTGTGATACAGGTAAATGATCATTCAGTACATGTATTTACTTTTTTTTTCTTTTTTGTCGTACAGTTTCGCAGGATCCCATTACCGACTCCCTTTATGAAGGTGGAAACGACTAACAAGGATTTCTCCATTCTCTACTATGACTGGCTGGCTGGTATTCTGTCCGTCTTCAACTGTGTGAGGCTGACTGTTCGTAAACAGCTGTGATTCTGGTAAGTGATTATTCAGTACATATACTGACTTTTTTTTCTTTTTTCTTGTACAGTTTCGCAGGATCCTGTTACCGACTCCCTCTCTGAAGGTGGACTATCAAGGGTCTAGGGTCTGACTGTTCGTGAACAGCTGTGATACAGGTAAGTGATCATTCAGTTTCTATACATGTATTGACTCTTTTTTTTCTTTTTTCTCGTACAGTTTCCTAGGATCCCGTGACCGACTCCCTCTCTGAATGTGGAAACGACTAACAAGAGTCTATCCATTTTCTTCTCACTTCACAACTCTATATAGGTAAATACAGCTATATTCTGTCCATCTTCAGCTGTGTGAGGCTGAATGTTCGTAAACCGCTGTTATACAGGTAAGTGATTGTTCAGTTTCTATACATGTATTGACTTTTTTTTCTTTTTGTCGTACAGTTTCCCAGGATTCCATTATCAACTCCCTCTATGAAGGTGGACAATCAAGGGTCTAGGGTCTGACTGTTCGTGAACAGCTGTGATACAGGTAAGTGATCATTCAGTTTCTATACACGTTCTGACTTTTTTCTTTTTTGTCGTACAGTTTCCCAGGATCCCGTGACCGACTCCCTCTCTGAAGGTGGACTAACCAAGGTCTTTACATCTGCATCTCCATTTACAACTGTGACTGGCTGGCTGGTATTCTGTCCATCTTCAATTGTGTGAGGCTGACTGTTCGTAAACAGCTGTTATACAGGTAAGTGATTATTCAGTTTCTATACCTGTATTGACTTTTTTTTTTCTTTTTTGTCATACAATTTCCCAGGATCCCGTGACCGACTCCCTCTCTGAAGGTGGACTATCAAGGGTCTAGGGTCTGAGTGTTCGTAAACAGCTTTGATACAAGTAAGTGATCATTCAGTTCATATACACGTATCCACTTTTTTTTCTTTTTTGTCATACACTTTCCCAGGATTCTATTACCGACTCCCTCTCTGAAGGTGGACTATCAAGTGTCTAGGGTCTGAGTGTTCGTAAACAGCTGTGATACTGGTAAGTGATTATTCAGTACATATACTGACTTTTTTTTCTTTTTTCTTGTACACTTTCGCAGGATCCTGTTACCGACTCCCTCTCTGAAGGTGCACTATCAAGGGTCTAGGGTCTGACTGTTCGTAAACAGCTTTGATACAAGTAAGTGATTATTCAGTTTCTATACACGTATTGACTTTTTTTCTTTCTTGTCATACAATTTCCCAGGATCCCATTTCGGACTCGCCCTCTGAAGGTGGACTATCAAGGGTCTAGGGTCTGACTGTTCGTAAACAGCTGTGATACTGGTAAGTGATCATTCAGTACATGTATTGACTTTTTTTTTTTCTTTTTTGTCATACAGTTTCCCAGGATTCCATTACTGACTCCCTCTCTGAAGGTGGACAATCAAGGGTCTAGGGTCTGACTGTTCGTGAACAGCTGTGATACAGGTAAGTGATCATTCAGTTTCTATACACGTATTGACTTTTTTTTTTCTTTTTTGTCGTACAGTTTCCCAGGATTCTATTACCGACTCCCTCTCTGAAGGTGGACTATCAAGGGTCTAGGGTCTGACTGTTCGTGAACAGCTGTGATACAGGTAAGTGATCATTCAGTTTCTGTACACGTATTGACTTTTTTTTTCTTTTTTGTCGTACAGTTTCCCAGGATCCCGTGAAGGTTGAAACGACTAACAAGGATTTCTCCATCTGCATCTCCATTCTCTACTATGACTGGCTGGCAGGTATTCTGTCCATCTTGAACTGTGTGAGTCTGACTGTTCGTAATAGCTTTGATACAGGTAAGTGATCATTCAGTTTCTATACATGTATTGACTCTTTTTTTCTTTTTTCTCGTACAATTTCCTAGGATCCCGTGACCGACTCCCTCTCTGAATGTGGAAACGACTAACAAGAGTCTATCCATTTTCTTCTCACTTCACAACTCTATATAGGTAAATACAGCTATATTCTGTCCATCTTCAGCTGTGTGAGGCTGAATGTTCGTAAACAGCTGTTATACAGGTAAGTGATTGTTCAGTTTCTATACATGTATTGACTTTTTTTTCTTTTTGTCGTACAGTTTCCCAGGATTCCATTATCAACTCCCTCTCTGAAGGTGGACTATCAAGGGTCTAGGGTCTGACTGTTGGTAAAGAGCTGTGATACTGGTAAGTGATCATTCAGTTTCTATTCTAGTACTGACTTTTTTTCTTTTTTGTTGTACAGTTTCACAGGATGCTGTTACCGACTCCCTCTCTGAAGGTGGACAATCAAGGGTCTAGGGTCTGACTGTTCGTAAACAGCTGTGATACAGGTAAGTGATCATTCAGTTTCTATTCTAGTACTGACTTTTTTTCTTTTTTGTTGTACAGTTTCGCAGGATCCTGTTACCGACTCCCTCTCTGAAGGTGGACTATCAAGGGTCTAGGGTCTGAGTGTTTGTGAACAGCTGTGATACAGGTAAATGATCATTCAGTACATGTATTTACTTTTTTTTTCTTTTTTGTCGTACAGTTTCGCAGGATCCCATTACCGACTCCCTTTATGAAGGTGGAAACGACTAACAAGGATTTCTCCATTCTCTACTATGACTGGCTGGCTGGTATTCTGTCCGTCTTCAACTGTGTGAGGCTGACTGTTCGTAAACAGCTGTGATTCTGGTAAGTCATCATTCAGTACATGTATTGACTTTTTTATTCTTTTTTGTCATACAATTTCCCAGGATCCCGTGACCGACTCCCTCTCTGAAGGTGGACTATCAAGGGTCTAGGGTCTGACCGTTTGTGAACAGCTTTGATACAGGTAAGTGATTATTCAGGTTCTATACATGTATTGACTTTTTTTTCTTTTTTGTCGTACAGTTTCCCAGGATCCCGTGACCGACTCCCTTTATGAAGGTGGACAATCAAGGGTGTAGGGTCTAACTTTTGGTAAACAGCTGTGATACTGGTAAGTGATTATTCAGTACATATACTGACTTTTTTTTCTTTTTTCTTGTACAATTTCGCAGGATCCTGTTACCGACTCCCTCTCTGAAGGTGGACTATCAAGGGTCTAGGGTCTGAGTGTTCGTGAACAGCTGTGATACAGGTAAGTGATCATTCAGTACATGTATTAACTTTTTTTTTCCTTTTTTGTCATACAGTTTCGCAGGATCCCATTACCGACTCCCTCTATGAAGGTGGACATTCAAGGGTCTAGGGTCTGACTGTTGGTAAACAGCTGTGATACTGGTAAGTGATTATTCAGTACATATACTAACTTTTTTTTTCTTTTTTGTTGTACAGTTTCGCAGGATCCCGTGACCGACTCCCTCTATGAAGGTGGACAATCAAGGGTCTAGGGTCTGACTGTTGGTAAACAGCTGTGATACTGGTAAGTGATTATTCAGTACATATACTGACTTTTTTTTCTTTTTTCTTGTACACTTTCGCAGGACCCTGTTACCGACTCCCTCTCTGAAAGTGCACTATCAAGGGTCTAGGGTCTGACTGTTCGTAAACAGCTTTGATACAAGTAAGTGATTATTCAGTTTCTATAGACGTATTGACTTTTTTTCTTTCTTGTCATACAATTTCCCAGGATCCCATTTCGGACTCCCCCTCTGAAGGTGGACTATCAAGGGTCTAGGGTCTGACTGTTCGTAAACAGCTGTGATACTGGTAAGTGATCATTCAGTACATGTATTGAATTTTTTTTTCTTTTTTGTCGTACAGTTTCCCAGGATCCCGTGACCGACTCCCTCTCTGAAGGTGGACTAACCAAGGTCTTTACATCTGCATCTCCATTTACAACTGTGACTGGCTGGCTGGTATTCTGTCCATCTTCAATTGTGTGAGGCTTACTGTTCGCAAACAGCTTTGATACAAGTAAGTGATTATTCAGTTTCTATACACGTATTGACTTTTTTTCTTTCTTGTCATATAATTTCCCAGGATCCCATTACCGACTCCCCCTCTGAAGGTGGACTATCAAGGGTCTAGGGTCTGACTGTTTGTAAACAGCTGTGATACTGGTAAGTGATCATTCAGTACATGTATTGACTTTTTTTTTTCTTTTTTCTTGTACACTTTCGCAGGATCCTGTTACCGACTCCCTCTCTGAATGTGCACTATCAAGGGTCTAGGGTCTGACTGTTCGTAAACAGCTTTGATACAAGTAAGTGATCATTCAGTTTCTATACATGTATTGACTTTTTTTTCTTTTTTGTTGTACAGTTTCGCAGGATCCTGTTACCGACTCCCTCTATGAAGGTGGACAATCAAGGGTCTAGGGTCTGACTGTTGGTAAACAGCTGTGATACTGGTAAGTGATTATTCAGTACATATACTGACTTTTTTTTCTTTTTTGTCGTACAGTTTCCCAGGATTCCATTACTGACTCCCTCTCTGAAGGTGGACTATCAAGGGTCTAGGGTCTGAGTGTTCGTAAACAGCTGTAATACAGGTAAGTGATCATTCAGTACATGTATTGACTTTTTTTTTTCATTTGTCGTACAGTTTCGCAGGATCCCATTACCGACTCCCTCTATGAAGGTGGACAATCAAGGGTCTAGGGTCTGACTGTTGGTAAACAGCTGTGATACAGGTAAGTGATCATTTAGTTTCTATACATATATTGACTTTTTTTTTCTTTTTTGTCATACAGTTTCCCAGGATTCTATTACCGACTCCCTCTATGAAGGTGGACTATCAAGGGTCTAGGGTCTGAGTGTTCGTAAACAGCTGTAATACAGGTAAGTGATCATTCAGTACATGTATTGACTTTTTTTTTCCGTTTGTCGTACAGTTTCGCAGGATCCCATTACCGACTCCCTCTATGAAGGTGGACAATCAAGGGTCTAGGGTCTGACTGTTCGTGAACAGCTGTGATACAGGTAAGTGATCATTCAGTTTCTATACATGTATTGACTCTTTTTTTCTTTTTTCTCGTACAGTTTCCTAGGATCCCGTGACCGACTCCCTCTCTGAATGTGGAAACGACTAACAAGAGTCTATCCATTTTCCTCTCACTTCACAACTCTATATAGGTAAATACAGCTATATTCTGTCCATCTTCAGCTGTGTGAGGCTGAATGTTCGTAAACAGCTGTTATACAGGTAAGTAATTGTTCAGTTTCTATACATGTATTGACTTTTTTTTCTTTTTGTCGTACAGTTTCCCAGGATTCCATTATCAACTCCCTCTATGAAGGTGGACAATCAAGGGTCTAGGGTCTGACTGTTCGTGAACAGCTGTGATACAGGTAAGTGATCATTCAGTTTCTATACACGTTCTGACTTTTTTCTTTTTTGTCGTACAGTTTCCCAGGATTCCATTACCGACTCCCTCTCTGAAGGTGGACTATCAAGGGTCTAGGGTCTGACTGTTGGTAAAGAGCTGTGATACTGGTAAGTGATTATTCAGTATATATACTGACTTTTTTTTCTTTTTTCTTGTACAGTTTTGCAGGATCCTGTTACCGACTCCCTCTCTGAAGGTGGACAATCAAGGGTCTATGGTCTGAGTGTTCGTGAACAGCTGTGATACAGGTAAGTGATCATTCAGTACATGTATTGACTTTTTTTTCATTTTTGTCGTACAATTTCGCAGGATCCCATTACCGACTCCCTTTATGAAGGTGGACAATCAAGGGTCTAGGGTCTAACTTTTGGTAAACAGCTGTGATACTGGTAAGTGATTATTCAGTACATATACTGACTTTTTTTTCTTTTTTCTTGTACAGTTTCGCAGGATCCTGTTACCGACTCCCTCTATGAAGGTGGACAATCAAGGGTCTAGGGTCTGACTGTTGGTAAACAGCTGTGATACTGGTAAGTGATTATTCAGTACATATACTAACTTTTTTTTTCTTTTTTGTTGTACAGTTTCGCAGGATCCCGTGACCGACTCCCTCTATGAAGGTAGACAATCAAGGGTCTAGGGTCTGACTGTTGGTAAACAGCTGTGATACTGGTAAGTGATTATTCAGTACATATACTGACTTTATTTTCTATTTTGTTGTACAGTTTCGCAGGATCCTGTTACCGACTCCCTCTCTGAAGGTGGACTATCAAGGGTCTAGGGTCTGAGTGTTCGTGAACAGCTGTGATACAGGTAAGTGATTATTCAGTTCATATACACGTATCCACTTTTTTTTCTTTTTTGTCATACACTTTCCCAGGATTCTATTACCGACTCCCTCTCTGAAGGTGGACTATCAAGTGTCTAGGGTCTGAGTGTTCGTAAACAGCTGTGATACTGGTAAGTGATTATTCAGTACATATACTGACTTTTTTTTCTTTTTTCTTGTACACTTTCGCAGGATCCTGTTACCGACTCCCTCTCTGAAGGTGCACTATCAAGGGTCTAGGGTCTGACTGTTCGTAAACGGCTTTGATACAAGTAAGTGATTATTCAGTTTCTATACACGTATTGACTTTTTTTCTTTCTTGTCATACAATTTCCCAGGATCCCATTTCGGACTCGCCCTCTGAAGGTGGACTATCAAGGGTCTAGGGTCTGACTGTTCGTAAACAGCTGTGATACAGGTAAGTGATCATTCAGTTTCTATACACGTATTGACTTTTTTTTTTCTTTTTTGTCGTACAGTTTCCCAGGATTCTATTACCGACTCCCTCTCTGAAGGTGGACTATCAAGGGTCTAGGGTCTGACTGTTCGTGAACAGCTGTGATATAGGTAAGTGATCATTCAGTTTCTGTACACGTATTGACTTTTTTTTTCTTTTTTGTCGTACAGTTTCCCAGGATCCCGTGAAGGTTGAAACGACTAACAAGGATTTCTCCATCTGCATCTCCATTCTCTACTATGACTGGCTGGCAGGTATTCTGTCCATCTTGAACTGTGTGAGTCTGACTGTTCGTAATAGCTTTGATACAGGTAAGTGATCATTCAGTTTCTATACATGTATTGACTCTTTTTTTCTTTTTTCTCGTACAATTTCCTAGGATCCCGTGACCGACTCCCTCTCTGAATGTGGAAACGACTAACAAGAGTCTATCCATTTTCTTCTCACTTCACAACTCTATATAGGTAAATACAGCTATATTCTGTCCATCTTCAGCTGTGTGAGGCTGAATGTTCGTAAACCGCTGTTATACAGGTAAGTGATTGTTCAGTTTCTATACATGTATTGACTTTTTTTTCTTTTTGTCGTACAGTTTCCCAGGATTCCATTATCAACTCCCTCTCTGAAGGTGGACTATCAAGGGTCTAGGGTCTGACTGTTGGTAAAGAGCTGTGATACTGGTAAGTGATTATTCAGTATATATACTGACTTTTTTTTCTTTTTTCTTGTACAGTTTTGCAGGATCCTGTTACCGACTCCCTCTCTGAAGGTGGACAATCAAGGGTCTAGGGTCTGACTGTTGGTAAACAGCTGTGATACTGGTAAGTGATTATTCAGTACATATACTGACTTTATTTTCTATTTTGTTGTACAGTTTCGCAGGATCCTGTTATCGACTCCCTCTCTGAAGGTGGACTATCAAGGGTCTAGGGTCTGAGTGTTCGTGAACAGCTGTGATACTGGTAAATGATTATTCAGTACATATACTAACTTTTTTTTTCTTTTTTGTTGTACAGTTTCGCAGGATCCCGTGACCGACTCCCTCTATGAAGGTGGACAATCAAGGGTCTAGGGTCTGACTGTTGGTAAACAGCTGTTATACTGGTAAGTGATTATTCAGTACATATACTGACTTTTTTTTTCTTTTTTGTTGTACAGTTTCGCAGGATCCCGTGACCGACTCCCTCTATGAAGGTGGACAATCAAGGGTCTAGGATCTGACTGTTCGTAAACAGCTTTGATACTGGTAAGTGATTATTCAGTACATATACTGACTTTTTTTTCTTTTTTGTCGTACGGTTTCCCAGGATTCCATTACTGACTCCCTCTCTGAAGGTGGACTATCAAGGGTCTAGGGTCTGAGTGTTCGTAAACAGCTGTGATACAGGTAAGTGATCATTCAGTACATGTATTGACTTTTTTTTTTCTTTTGTCGTACAGTTTCGCAGGATCCCATTACCGACTCCCTCTATGAAGGTGGACAATCAAGGGTCTAGGGTCTGACTGTTGGTAAACAGCTGTGATACTGGTAAGTGATTATTCAGTACATATACTGACTTTTTTTTCTTTTTTCTTGTACACTTTCGCAGGACCCTGTTACCGACTCCCTCTCTGAAGGTGCACTATCAAGGGTCTAGGGTCTGACTGTTCGTAAACAGCTGTGATACTGGTAAGTGATCATTCAGTACATGTATTGACTTTTTTTTTTCTTTTTTGTCATACAGTTTCCCAGGATTCCATTACTGACTCCCTCTCTGAAGGTGGACAATCAAGGGTCTAGGGTCTGACTGTTCGTGAACAGCTGTGATACAGGTAAGTGATCATTCAGTTTCTATACACGTATTGACTTTTTTTTTTCTTTTTTGTCGTACAGTTTCCCAGGATTCTATTACCGACTCCCTCTCTGAAGGTGGACTATCAAGGGTCTAGGGTCTGACTGTTCGTGAACAGCTGTGATATAGGTAAGTGATCATTCAGTTTCTGTACACGTATTGACTTTTTTTTTTCTTTTTTGTCGTACAGTTTCCCAGGATTCTATTACCGACTCCCTCTCTGAAGGTGGACTATCAAGGGTCTAGGGTCTGACTGTTCGTAATAGCTTTGATACAGGTAAGTGATCATTCAGTTTCTATACAGGAATTGACTTTTTTCTTTTTTGTCGTACAGTTTCCTAGGATCCCGTGACCGACTCCCTCTCTGAAGGTGGAAACGACTAGCAAGAGTCTATCCATTTTCTTCTCACTTCACAACTCTATATAGGTAAATACAGCTATATTCTGTCCATCTTCAGCTGTGTGAGGCTGAATGTTCGTAAACAGCTGTTATACAGGTAAGTGATTGTTCAGTTTCTATACATGTATTGACTTTTTTTTCTTTTTGTCGTACAGTTTCCCAGGATTCCATTATCAACTCCCTCTATGAAGGTGGACAATCAAGGGTCTAGGGTCTGACTGTTCGTAAACAGCTGTGATACTGGTAAGTGATTATTCAGTATATTTACTAACTTTTTTTTCTTTTTTGTTGTACAGTTTCCCAGGATTCCATTATCAACTCCCTCTATGAAGGTGGACAATCAAGGGTCTAGGGTCTGACTGTTCGTAAACAGCTGTGATACAGGTAAGTGATCATTCAGTTTCTATACTAGTACTGACTTTTTTTCTTTTTTGTTGTACAGTTTCGCAGGATCCTGTTACCGACTCCCTCTCTGAAGGTGGACTATCAAGGGTCTAGGGTCTGAGTGTTTGTGAACAGCTGTGATACAGGTAAATGATCATTCAGTACATGTATTTACTTTTTTTTTCTTTTTTGTCGTACAGTTTCGCAGGATCCCATTACCGACTCCCTTTATGAAGGTGGACAATCAAGGGTCTAGGGTCTAACTTTTGGTAAACAGCTGTGATACTGGTAAGTGATTATTCAGTACATATACTGACTTTTTTTTTCTTTTTTCTTGTACAGTTTCGCAGGATCCTGTTACCGACTCCCTCTCTGAAGGTGGACTATCAAGGGTCTAGGGTCTGAGTGTTCGTGAACAGCTGTGATACAGGTAAGTTCACTCTCCCTCTCTCTCTCTTTCCAACCATTTTACCCCAGATAACATGGGAAGCATTTTTTGCACAAGCATTTGCACTAATAACTTTACTACCTCACTGGACTCTATTTATCGCACATTGCACAACTTGCACACTACAGTCATTATTTATTATCCTCTGTCTGTACTGTGTTGTCCGTCCGCACTTGTTTGTTTGTGTTGCACTTGTGTTTTGTATGCACTGTCTATGTTGCACCATAGTCCTGGAGGAACGTTGTTTCGTTTCACTGTGTACTCTGTATGTAGTTGAAATGACAATAAACCCACTTGACTTGACTTGACTTGAAGTGATCATTCAGTACATGTATTGACTTTTTTTTTCTTTTTTGTTGTACAGTTTTGCAAGATCCTGTTACCGACTCCCTCTATGAAGGTGGACAATCAAGGGTCTAGGGTCTGACTGTTGGTAAACAGCTGTGATACTGGTAAGTGATTATTCAGTACATATACTGAGTTTTTTTTCTTTTTTGTTGTACAGTTTTCCAGTATTCCATTACCGACTCACTCTCTGAAGGTGGACTATCAAGGGTCTAGGGTCTGACTGTTCGTAAACAGCTTTGATACAAGTAAGTGATTATTCAGTTTCTATAGACGTATTGACTTTTTTTCTTTCTTGTCATACAATTTCCCAGGATCCCATTTCGGACTCCCCCTCTGAAGGTGGACTAACCAAGGTCTTTACATCTGCATCTCCATTTACAACTGTGACTGGCTGGCTGGTATTCTGTCCATCTTCAATTGTGTGAGGCTGACTGTTCGCTAACAGCTTTGATACAGGTAAGTGATCATTCAGTTTCTATACATGTATTGACTTTTTTTTCTTTTTTGTTGTACAGTTTCCCAGGATCCCGTGACCGACTCCCTCTCTGAAGGTGGAAACGACTAACAAGGATTTCTCCATTCTCTACTATGACTGGCTGGCTGGTATTCTGTCCGTCTTCAACTGTGTGAGGCTGACTGTTCGTAAACAGCTGTGATTCTGGTAAGTCATCATTCAGTACATGTATTGACTTTTTTATTCTTTTTTGTCATACAATTTCCCAGGATCCCGTGACCGACTCCCTCTCTGAAGGTGGACTATCAAGGGTCTAGGGTCTGACCGTTTGTGAACAGCTTTGATACAGGTAAGTGATTATTCAGGTTCTATACATGTATTGACTTTTTTTTCTTTTTTGTCGTACAGTTTCCCAGGATCCCGTGACCGACTCCCTCTCTGAATGTGGACAATCAAGGGTCTAGGGTCTGACTGTTGGTAAACAGCTGTGATACAGGTAAGTGATCATTCAGTACATGTATTGACTTTTTTTTTTCGTTTGTCATACAGTTTCCTAGGATCCCGTGACCGACTCCCTCTCTGAATGTGGAAACGACTAACAAGAGTCTATCCATTTTCTTCTCACTTCACAACTCTATATAGGTAAATACAGCTATATTCTGTCCATCTTCAGCTGTGTGAGGCTGAATGTTCGTAAACAGCTATTATACAGGTAAGTGATCATTCAGTTTCTATACATGTATTGACTTTTTTTTCTTTTTGTCGTACAGTTTCCCAGGATTCCATTATCAACTCCCTCTATGAAGGTGGACAATCAAGGGTCTAGGGTCTGACTGTTCGTGAACAGCTGTGATACAGGTAAGTGATCATTCAGTTTCTATACACGTTCTGACTTTTTTCTTTTTTGTCGTACAGTTTCCCAGGATTCCATTACCGACTCCCTCTCTGAAGGTGGACTATCAAGGGTCTAGGGTCTGACTGTTGGTAAACAGCTGTGATACTGGTAAGTGATTATTCAGTACATATACTGACTTTATTTTCTATTTTGTTGTACAGTTTCGCAGGATCCTGTTATCGACTCCCTCTCTGAAGGTGGACTATCAAGGGTCTAGGGTCTGAGTGTTCGTGAACAGCTGTGATACAGGTAAGTGATCATTCAGTACATGTATTGACTTTTTTTTTTCTTTTTTGTCGTACAGTTTCGCAGGATCCCATTACCGACTCCCTCTATGAAGGTGGACAATCAAGGGTCTAGGGTCTGACTGTTGGTAAACAGCTGTGATACTGGTAAGTGATTATTCAGTACATATACTAACTTTTTTTTTCTTTTTTTGTTGTACGGTTTCGCAGAATCCCGTGACCGACTCCCTCTATGAAGGTGGACAATCAAGGGTCTAGGGTCTGACTGTTGGTAAACAGCTGTGATACTGGTAAGTGATTATTCAGTACATATACTGACTTTTTTTTCTTTTTTCTTGTACACTTTCGCAGGACCCTGTTACCGACTCCCTCTCTGAAGGTGCACTATCAAGGGTCTAGGGTCTGACTGTTCGTAAACAGCTGTGATACTGGTAAGTGATCATTCAGTACATGTATTGAATTTTTTTTTCTTTTTTGTCGTACAGTTTCCCAGGATCCCGTGACCGACTCCCTCTCTGAAGGTGGACTAACCATGGTCTTTACATCTGCATCTCCATTTACAACTGTGACTGGCTGGCTGGTATTCTGTCCATCTTCAACTGTGTGAGGCTTACTGTTCGCAAACAGCTTTGATACAAGTAAGTGATTATTCAGTTTCTATACACGTATTGACTTTTTTTCTTTCTTGTCATACAATTTCCCAGGATCCCATTACCGACTCCCCCTCTGAAGGTGGACTATCAAGGGTCTAGGGTCTGACTGTTTGTAAACAGCTGTGATACAGGTAAGTGATCATTCAGTACATGTATTGACTTTTTTTTTAGTTTTGTCGTACAGTTTCGCAGGATCCCATTACCGACTCCCTCTATGAAGGTGGACAATCAAGGGTCTAGGGTCTGACTGTTGGTAAACAGCTGTGATACTGGTAAGTGATTATTCAGTACATATACTGACTTTTTTTTCTTTTTTCTTGTACACTTTCGCAGGATCCTGTTACCGACTCCCTCTCTGAATGTGCACTATCAAGGGTCTAGGGTCTGAGTGTTCGTAAACAGCTGTGATACAGGTAAGTGATCATTCAGTACATGTATTGACTTTTTTTTTAGTTTTGTCGTACAGTTTCGCAGGATCCCATTTCCGACTCCCTCTATGAAGGTGGACAATCAAGGGTCTAGGGTCTGACTGTTGGTAAACAGCTGTGATACTGGTAAGTGATTATTCAGTACATATACTGACTTTTTTTTTCTTTTTTCTTGTACACTTTCGCAGGACCCTGTTACCGACTCCCTCTCTGAAGGTGCACTATCAAGGGTCTAGGGTCTGACTGTTCGTAAACAGCTTTGATACAAGTAAGTGATTATTCAGTTTCTATACACGTATTGACTTTTTTTTTTTCTTGTCATACAATTTCCCAGGATCCCATTTCGGACTCGCCCTCTGAAGGTGGACTATCAAGGGTCTAGGGTCTGACTGTTCGTAAACAGCTTTGATACAAGTAAGTGATTATTCAGTTTCTATACACGTATTGACTTTTTTTTTTTCTTGTCATACAATTTCCCAGGATCCCATTTCGGACTCGCCCTCTGAAGGTGGACTATCAAGGGTCTAGGGTCTGACTGTTCGTAAACAGCTGTGATACTGGTAAGTGATCATTCAGTACATGTATTGACTTTTTTTTTTCTTTTTTGTCATACAGTTTCCCAGGATCCCCTGACCGACTCCCTCTCTGAAGGTGGAAACGACTAACAAGGATTTTTCCATCTGCATCTCCATTCTCTACTATGACTGGCTGGCTGGTATTCTGTCCATCTTCAACTGTGTGAGGCTGACTGTTCGTAAATAGCTGTGATACTGGTAAGTGATTATTCAGTTTCTATACCTGTATTGACTTTTTTTTTCTTTTTTGTCATACAATTTCCCAGGATCCCGTGACCGACTCCCTCTCTAAAGGTGGACTAACCAAGGTCTTTATATTTGCATCTCCATTTAAAACTGTGACTGGCTGGCTGGTATTCTGACCATCTTCAACTGTGTGAGGCTGACTGTCCGTAAACAGCTGTTATACAGGTAAGAGATCATTCAGTTTCTATACACGTATTGACTTTTTTTCCTTTTTTGTCATACAGTTTCCCAGGATTCTATTACCGACTCCCTCTCCGAAGGTGGACTATCAAGGGTCTAGGGTCTGACTGTTCGTGAACAGCTGTGATACAGGTAAGTGATCATTCAGTTTCTATACATGTATTGACTTTTTTTTTCTTTTTTGTCGTACAGTTTCCTAGGATCCCGTGACCGACTCCCTCTCTGAATGTGGAAACGACTAACAAGAGTCTATCCATTTTCTTCTCACTTCACAACTCTATATAGGTAAATGCAGCTATATTCTGTCCATCTTCAGCTGTGTGAGGCTGAATGTTCGTAAACAGCTGTTATACAGGTAAGTGATTGTTCAGTTTCTATACATGTATTGACTTTTTTTTCTTTTTGTCGTACAGTTTCCCAGGATTCCATTATCAACTCCCTCTATGAAGGTGGACAATCAAGGGTCTAGGGTCTGACTGTTGGTAAATAGCTGTGATACTGGTAAGTGATTATTCAGTGTATATATATTAACTTTTTTTTCTTTTTTGTTGTACAGTTTCGCAGGATCCTGTTACCGACTCCCTCTCTGAAGGTGGACAATCAAGGGTCTAGGGTCTGACTGTTCGTAAACAGCTGTGATACAGGTAAGTGATCATTCAGTTTCTATACACGTACTGACTTTTTTTCTTTTTTGTCGTACAGTTTCCCAGGATTCCATTACCGACTTCCTCTCTGAAGGTGGACTATCAAGGGTCTAGGGTCTGACTGTTGGTAAAGAGCTGTGATACTGGTAAGTGATTATTCAGTATATATACTGACTTTTTTTTCTTTTTTCTTGTACAGTTTTGCAGGATCCTGTTACCGACTCCCTCTCTGAAGGTGGACAATCAAGGGTCTAGGGTCTGACTGTTGGTAAACAGCTGTGATACAGGTAAGTGATCATTCAGTACATGTATTGACTTTTTTTTTCTTTTGTCGTACAGTTTCGCAGGATCCCATTACCGACTCCCTTTATGAAGGTGGACAATCAAGGGTCTAGGGTCTGACTGTTGGTAAACAGCTGTGATACTGGTAAGTGATTATTCAGTACATATACTAACTTTTTTTTTCTTTTTTGTCGTACAGTTTCCCAGGATCCCGTGAAGGTTGAAACGACTAACAAGGATTTCTCCATCTGCATCTCCATTCTCTACTATGACTGGCTGGCAGGTATTCTGTCCATCTTGAACTGTGTGAGTCTGACTGTTCGTAATAGCTTTGATACAGGTAAGTGATCATTCAGTTTCTATACAGGAATTGACTTTTTTTTCTTTTTTGTCGGACAGTTTCCTAGGATCCCGTGACCGACTCCCTCTCTGAAGGTGGAAACGACTAGCAAGAGTCTATCCATTTTCTTCTCACTTCACAACTCTATATAGGTAAATACAGCTATATTCTGTCCATCTTCAGCTGTGTGAGGCTGAATGTTCGTAAACAGCTGTTATACAGGTAAGTGATTGTTCAGTTTCTATACATGTATTGACTTTTTTTTCTTTTTGTCGTACAGTTTCCCAGGATTCCATTATCAACTCCCTCTATGAAGGTGGACAATCAAGGGTCTAGGGTCTGACTGTTCGTAAACAGCTGTGATACTGGTAAGTGATTATTCAGTATATTTACTAACTTTTTTTTCTTTTTTGTTGTACAGTTTCACAGGATGCTGTTACCGACTCCCTCTCTGAAGGTGGACAATCAAGGGTCTAGGGTCTGACTGTTCGTAAACAGCTGTGATACAGGTAAGTGATCATTCAGTTTCTATTCTAGTACTGACTTTTTTTCTTTTTTGTTGTACAGTTTCGCAGGATCCTGTTACCGACTCCCTCTCTGAAGGTGGACTATCAAGGGTCTAGGGTCTGAGTGTTTGTGAACAGCTGTGATACAGGTAAATGATCATTCAGTACATGTATTTACTTTTTTTTTCTTTTTTGTCGTACAGTTTCGCAGGATCCCATTACCGACTCCCTTTATGAAGGTGGAAACGACTAACAAGGATTTCTCCATTCTCTACTATGACTGGCTGGCTGGTATTCTGTCCGTCTTCAACTGTGTGAGGCTGACTGTTCGTAAACAGCTGTGATTCTGGTAAGTGATTATTCAGTACATATACTGACTTTTTTTTCTTTTTTCTTGTACAGTTTCGCAGGATCCTGTTACCGACTCCCTCTCTGAAGGTGGACTATCAAGGGTCTAGGGTCTGACTGTTCGTAATAGCTTTGATACAGGTAAGTGATCATTCAGTACATGTATTGACTTTTTTTTTCTTTTGTCGTACAGTTTCGCAGGATCCCATTACCGACTCCCTTTATGAAGGTGGACAATCAAGGGTCTAGGGTCTGACTGTTGGTAAAGAGCTGTGATACTGGTAAGTGATTATTCAGTATATATACTGACTTTTTTTTCTTTTTTCTTGTACAGTTTTGCAGGATCCTGTTACCGACTCCCTCTCTGAAGGTGGACAATCAAGGGTCTAGGGTCTGACTGTTGGTAAACAGCTGTGATACTGGTAAGTGATTATTCAGTACATATACTGACTTTATTTTCTATTTTGTTGTACAGTTTCGCAGGATCCTGTTATCGACTCCCTCTCTGAAGGTGGACTATCAAGGGTCTAGGGTCTGAGTGTTCGTGAACAGCTGTGATACAGGTAAGTGATCATTCAGTACATGTATTGACTTTTTTTTTTCTTTTTTGTCATACAGTTTCGCAGGATCCCATTACCGACTCCCTCTATGAAGGTGGACAATCAAGGGTCTAGGGTCTGACTGTTGGTAAACAGCTGTGATACTGGTAAATGATTATTCAGTACATATACTAACTTTTTTTTTCTTTTTTGTTGTACAGTTTCGCAGGATCCCGTGACCGACTCCCTCTATGAAGGTGGACAATCAAGGGTCTAGGGTCTGACTGTTGGTAAACAGCTGTGATACTGGTAAGTGATTATTCAGTACATATACTGACTTTTTTTTTCTTTTTTGTTGTACAGTTTCGCAGGATCCCGTGACCGACTCCCTCTATGAAGGTGGACAATCAAGGGTCTAGGATCTGACTGTTCGTAAACAGCTTTAATACTGGTAAGTGATTATTCAGTACATATACTGACTTTTTTTTCTTTTTTGTCGTACGGTTTCCCAGGATTCCATTACTGACTCCCTCTCTGAAGGTGGACTATCAAGGGTCTAGGGTCTGAGTGTTCGTAAACAGCTGTGATACAGGTAAGTGATCATTCAGTACATGTATTGACTTTTTTTTTTCTTTTGTGGTACAGTTTCACAGGATCCCATTACCGACTCCCTCTATGAAGGTGGACAATCAAGGGTCTAGGGTCTGACTGTTGGTAAACAGCTGTGATACTGGTAAGTGATTATTCAGTACATATACTGACTTTTTTTTCTTTTTTCTTGTACACTTTCGCAGGACCCTGTTACCGACTCCCTCTCTGAAGGTGCACTATCAAGGGTCTAGGGTCTGACTGTTCGTAAACAGCTGTGATACTGGTAAGTGATCATTCAGTACATGTATTGACTTTTTTTTTTCTTTTTTGTCATACAGTTTCCCAGGATCCCCTGACCGACTCCCTCTCTGAAGGTGGAAACGACTAACAAGGATTTTTCCATCTGCATCTCCATTCTCTACTATGACTGGCTGGCTGGTATTCTGTCCATCTTAAACTTTGTGAGGCTGACTGTTCGTAAATAGCTGTGATACTGGTAAGTGATTATTCAGTTTCTATACCTGTATTGACTTTTTTTTTCTTTTTTGTCATACAATTTCCCAGGATCCCGTGACCGACTCCCTCTCTAAAGGTGGACTAACCAAGGTCTTTATATTTGCATCTCCATTTAAAACTGTGACTGGCTGGCTGGTATTCTGTCCATCTTCAACTGTGTGAGGCTGACTGTCCGTAAACAGCTGTTATACAGGTAAGAGATCATTCAGTTTCTATACACGTATTGACTTTTTTTCCTTTTTTGTCATACAGTTTCCCAGGATTCTATTACCGACTCCCTCTCCGAAGGTGGACTATCAAGGGTCTAGGGTCTGACTGTTCGTGAACAGCTGTGATACAGGTAAGTGATCATTCAGTTTCTATACATGTATTGACTTTTTTTTCTTTTTTGTCGTACAATTTCCTAGGATCCCGTGACCGACTCCCTCTCTGAATGTGGAAACGACTAACAAGAGTCTATCCATTTTCTTCTCACTTCACAACTCTATATAGGTAAATACAGCTATATTCTGTCCATCTTCAGCTGTGTGAGGCTGAATGTTCGTAAACAGCTGTTATACAGGTAAGTGATTGTTCAGTTTCTATACATGTATTGACTTTTTTTTCTTTTTGTCGTACAGTTTCCCAGGATTCCATTATCAACTCCCTCTATGAAGGTGGACTATCAAGGGTCTAGGGTCTGACTGTTGGTAAACAGCTGTGATACTGGTAAGTGATTATTCAGTACATATACTAACTTTTTTTTTCTTTTTTGTCGTACAGTTTCCCAGGATCCCGTGAAGGTTGAAACGACTAACAAGGATTTCTCCATCTGCATCTCCATTCTCTACTATGACTGGCTGGCAGGTATTCTGTCCATCTTGAACTGTGTGAGTCTGACTGTTCGTAATAGCTTTGATACAGGTAAGTGATCATTCAGTTTCTATACAGGAATTGACTTTTTTCTTTTTTGTCGTACAGTTTCCTAGGATCCCGTGACCGACTCCCTCTCTGAAGGTGGAAACGACTAGCAAGAGTCTATCCATTTTCTTCTCACTTCACAACTCTATATAGGTAAATACAGCTATATTCTGTCCATCTTCAGCTGTGTGAGGCTGAATGTTCGTAAACAGCTGTTATACAGGTAAGTGATTGTTCAGTTTCTATACATGTATTGACTTTTTTTTCTTTTTGTCGTACAGTTTCCCAGGATTCCATTATCAACTCCCTCTATGAAGGTGGACAATCAAGGGTCTAGGGTCTGACTGTTCGTAAACAGCTGTGATACTGGTAAGTGATTATTCAGTATATTTACTAACTTTTTTTTCTTTTTTGTTGTACAGTTTCGCAGGATGCTGTTACCGACTCCCTCTCTGAAGGTGGACAATCAAGGGTCTAGGGTCTGACTGTTCGTAAACAGCTGTGATACAGGTAAGTGATCATTCAGTTTCTATACTAGTACTGACTTTTTTTCTTTTTTGTTGTACAGTTTCGCAGGATCCTGTTACCGACTCCCTCTCTGAAGGTGGACTATCAAGGGTCTAGGGTCTGAGTGTTTGTGAACAGCTGTGATACAGGTAAATGATCATTCAGTACATGTATTTACTTTTTTTTTCTTTTTTGTCGTACAGTTTCGCAGGATCCCATTACCGACTCCCTTTATGAAGGTGGACAATCAAGGGTCTAGGGTCTAACTTTTGGTAAACAGCTGTGATACTGGTAAGTGATTATTCAGTACATATACTGACTTTTTTTTTCTTTTTTCTTGTACAGTTTCGCAGGATCCTGTTACCGACTCCCTCTCTGAAGGTGGACTATCAAGGGTCTAGGGTCTGAGTGTTCGTGAACAGCTGTGATACAGGTAAGTTCACTCTCCCTCTCTCTCTCTTTCCAACCATTTTACCCCAGATAACATGGGAAGCATTTTTTGCACAAGCATTTGCACTAATAACTTTACTACCTCACTGGACTCTATTTATCGCACATTGCACAACTTGCACACTACAGTCATTATTTATTATCCTCTGTCTGTACTGTGTTGTCCGTCCGCACTTGTTTGTTTGTGTTGCACTTGTGTTTTGTATGCACTGTCTATGTTGCACCATGGTCCTGGAGGAACGTTGTTTCGTTTCACTGTGTACTCTGTATGTAGTTGAAATGACAATAAACCCACTTGACTTGACTTGAAGTGATCATTCAGTACATGTATTGACTTTTTTTTTCTTTTTTGTTGTACAGTTTTGCAAGATCCTGTTACCGACTCCCTCTATGAAGGTGGACAATCAAGGGTCTAGGGTCTGACTGTTGGTAAACAGCTGTGATACTGGTAAGTGATTATTCAGTACATATACTGAGTTTTTTTTCTTTTTTGTTGTACAGTTTTCCAGGATTCCATTACCGACTCACTCTCTGAAGGTGGACTATCAAGGGTCTAGGGTCTGACTGTTCGTAAACAGCTTTGATACAAGTAAGTGATTATTCAGTTTCTATAGACGTATTGACTTTTTTTCTTTCTTGTCATACAATTTCCCAGGATCCCATTTCGGACTCCCCCTCTGAAGGTGGACTATCAAGGGTCTAGGGTCTGACTGTTCGTAAACAGCTGTGATACTGGTAAGTGATCATTCAGTACATGTATTGACTTTTTTTTTCTTTTTTGTCGTATAGTTTCGCAGGATCCCATTACCGACTCCCTCTATGAAGGTGGACAATCAAGGGTCTAGGGTCTGACTGTTGGTAAACAGCTGTGATACTGGTAAGTGATTATTCAGTACATATACTGACTTTTTTTTCTTTTTTGTCGTACAGTTTCGCGGGATCCTGTTACCGACTTCCTCCCTGAAGGTGCACTATCAAGGGTCTAGGGTCTGACTGTTCGTAAACAGCTGTGATACTGGTAAGTGGTCATTCAACACATGTATTGACTTTTTTTTCTTTTTTGTCGTACAGTTTCGCAGTATCCCGTGACCGACTCCCTCTCTAAAGGTGGACTAACCAAGGTCTTTACATCTGCATCTCCATTTACAACTGTGACTGGCTGGCTGGTATTCTGTCCATCTTCAATTGTGTGAGGCTGACTGTTCGCTAACAGCTTTGATACAGGTAAGTGATCATTCAGTTTCTATACATGTATTGACTTTTTTATTCTTTTTTGTCATACAATTTCCCAGGATCCCGTGACCGACTCCCTCTCTGAAGGTGGACTATCAAGGGTCTAGGGTCTGACCGTTTGTGAACAGCTTTGATACAGGTAAGTGATTATTCAGGTTCTATACATGTATTGACTTTTTTTTCTTTTTTGTCGTACAGTTTCCCAGGATCCCGTGACCGACTCCCTCTATGAAGGTGGACAATCAAGGGTCTAGGGTCTAACTTTTGGTAAACAGCTGTGATACTGGTAAGTGATTATTCAGTACATATACTAACTTTTTTTTTCTTTTTTGTTGTACGGTTTCGCAGAATCCCGTGACCGACTCCCTCTATGAAGGTGGACAATCAAGGGTCTAGGGTCTGACTGTTGGTAAACAGCTGTGTTACTGGTAAGTGATTATTCAGTACATATACTGACTTTTTTTTCTTTTTTCTTGTACAGTTTCCCAGGATCCCGTGACCGACTCCCTCTCTGAAGGTGGACTAACCATGGTCTTTACATCTGCATCTCCATTTACAACTGTGACTGGCTGGCTGGTATTCTGTCCATCTTCAATTGTGTGAGGCTTACTGTTCGCAAACAGCTTTGATACAAGTAAGTGATTATTCAGTTTCTATACACGTATTGACTTTTTTTCTTTCTTGTCATACAATTTCCCAGGATCCCATTACCGACTCCCCCTCTGAAGGTGGACTATCAAGGGTCTAGGGTCTGACTGTTTGTAAACAGCTGTGATACTGGTAAGTGATCATTCAGTACATATACTGACTTTTTTTTTCTTTTTTCTTGTCCACTTTCGCAGGATCCTGTTACCGACTCCCTCTCTGAATGTGCACTATCAAGGGTCTAGGGTCTGACTGTTCGTAAACAGCTTTGATACAAGTAAGTGATCATTCAGTTTCTATACATGTATTGACTTTTTTTTCTTTTTTGTTGTACAGTTTCGCAGGATCCTGTTACCGACTCCCTCTATGAAGGTGGACAATCAAGAGTCTAGGGTCTGACTGTTGGTAAACAGCTGTGATACTGGTAAGTGATTATTCAGTGTATATATACTAACTTTTTTTTCTTTTTTGTTGTACAGTTTCCCAGGATTCCATTACTGACTCCCTCTCTGAAGGTGGACTATCAAGGGTTTAGGGTCTGAGTGTTCGTAAACAGCTGTGATACTGGTAAGTGATTATTCAGTACATATACTGACTTTATTTTCTATTTTGTTGTACAGTTTCGCAGGATCCTGTTATCGACTCCCTCTCTGAAGGTGGACTATCAAGGGTCTAGGGTCTGAGTGTTCGTGAACAGCTGTGATACAGGTAAGTGATCATTCAGTACATGTATTGACTTTTTTTTTTCTTTTTTGTCGTACAGTTTCGCAGGATCCCATTACCGACTCCCTCTATGAAGGTGGACAATCAAGGGTCTAGGGTCTGACTGTTGGTAAACAGCTGTGATACTGGTAAGTGATTATTCAGTGTATATATACTAACTTTTTTTTCTTTTTTGTCGTACAGTTTCCCAGGATTCTATTACCGACTCCCTCTCTGAAGGTGAACTATCAAGGGTCTAGGGTCTGACTGTTCGTGAACAGCTGTGATACAGGTAAGTGATCATTCAGTTTCTATACATGTATTGACTCTTTTTTTTCTTTTTTCTCGTACAGTTTCCTAGGATCCCGTGACCGACTCCCTCTCTGAATGTGGAAACGACTAACAAGAGTCTATCCATTTTCTTCTCACTTCACAACTCTACATAGGTAAATACAGCTATATTCTGTCCATCTTCAGCTGTGTGAGGCTGAATGTTCGTAAACAGCTGTTATACAGGTAAGTGATTGTTCAGTTTCTATACATGTATTGACTTTTTTTTCTTTTTGTCGTACGGTTTCCCAGGATTCCATTATCAACTCCCTCTATGAAGGTGGACAATCAAGGGTCTAGGGTCTGACTGTTCGTGAACAGCTGTGATACAGGTAAGTGATCATTCAGTTTCTATACACGTTCTGACTTTTTTCTTTTTTGTCGTACAGTTTCCCAGGATTCCATTACCGACTCCCTCTCTGAAGGTGGACTATCAAGGGTCTAGGGTCTGACTGTTGGTAAAGAGCTGTGATACTGGTAAGTGATTATTCAGTATATATACTGACTTTTTTTTTCTTTTTTCTTGTACAGTTTTGCAGGATCCTGTTACCGACTCCCTCTCTGAAGGTGGACAATCAAGGGTCTAGGGTCTGACTGTTGGTAAACAGCTGTGATACTGGTAAGTGATTATTCAGTACATATACTGACTTTATTTTCTATTTTGTTGTACAGTTTCGCAGGATCCTGTTACCGACTCCCTCTCTGAAGGTGGACTATCAAGGGTCTAGGGTCTGAGTGTTCGTGAACAGCTGTGATACAGGTAAGTGATCATTCAGTACATGTATTGACTTTTTTTTTTTCTTTTTTGTCGTACAATTTCGCAGGATCCCATTATCGACTACCTTTATGAAGGTGGACAATCAAGGGTCTAGGGTCTAACTTTTGGTAAACAGCTGTGATACTGTTAAGTGATTATTCAATACATATACTGACTTTTTTTTCTTTTTTCTTGTACAGTTTCGCAGGATCCTGTTACCGACTCCCTCTATGAAGGTGGACAATCAAGGGTCTAGGGTCTGACTGTTGGTAAACAGCTGTGATACTGGTAAGTGATTATTCAGTACATATACTGACTTTTTTTCTTTTTTGTCGTACAGTTTCGCAGGATCCCATTACCGACTCCCTCTATGAAGGTGGACAATCAAGGGTCTAGGGTCTGACTGTTGGTAAACAGCTGTGATACTGGTAAGTGATTATTCAGTACATATACTGACTTTTTTTTCTTTTTTCTTGTACACTTTCGCAGGACCCTGTTACCGACTCCCTCTCTGAAGGTGCACTATCAAGGGTCTTGGGTCTGACTGTTCGTAAACAGCTTTGATACAAGTAAGTGATTATTCAGTTTCTATACACGTATTGACTTTTTTTCTTTCTTGTCATACAATTTCCCACGATCCCATTTCGGACTCCCCCTCTGAAGGTGGACTATCAAGGGTCTAGGGTCTGACTGTTCGTAAACAGCTGTGATACTGGTAAGTGATCATTCAGTACATGTATTGACTTTTTTTTTCTTTTTTGTCATACAGTTTCCCAGGATCCCGTGACCGACTCCCTCTCTGAAGGTGGAAACGACTAACAAGGATTTTTCCATCTGCATCTCCATTCTCTACTATGACTGGCTGGCTGGTATTCTGTCCATCTTCAACTGTGTGAGGCTGACTGTTCGTAAATAGCTGTGATACTGGTAAGTGATTATTCAGTTTCTATACCTGTATTGACTTTTTTTTTCTTTTTTGTCATACAATTTCCCAGGATCCCGTGACCGACTCCCTCTCTAAAGGTGGACTAACCAAGGTCTTTATATTTGCATCTCCATTTAAAACTGTGACTGGCTGGCTGGTATTCTGTCCATCTTCAACTGTGTGAGGCTGACTGTCCGTAAACAGCTGTTATACAGGTAAGTGATCATTCAGTTTCTATACACGTATTGACTTTTTTTCCTTTTTTGTCATACAGTTTTCCAGGATTCTATTACCGACTCCCTCTCCGAAGGTGGACTATCAAGGGTCTAGGGTCTGACTGTTCGTGAACAGCTGTGATACAGGTAAGTGATCATTCAGTTTCTATACACGTATTGACTTTTTTTTTTTCTTTTTTGTCGTACAGTTTCCCAGGATCCCGTGAAGGTTGAAACGACTAACAAGGATTTCTCCATCTGCATCTCCATTCTCTACTATGACTGGCTGGCAGGTATTCTGTCCATCTTGAACTGTGTGAGTCTGACTGTTTGTAATAGCTTTGATACAGGTAAGTGATCATTCAGTTTCTATACATGTATTGACTCTTTTTTCTTTTTTCTCGTACAGTTTCCTAGGATCCCGTGACCGACTCCCTCTCTGAATGTGGAAACGACTAACAAGAGTCTATCCATTTTCTTCTCACTTCACAACTCTATATAGGTAAATACAGCTATATTCTGTCCATCTTCAGCTGTGTGAGGCTGAATGTTCGTAAACAGCTGTTATACAGGTAAGTGATTGTTCAGTTTCTATACATGTATTGACTTTTTTTCTTTTTTGTCGTACAGTTTCCCAGGATTCCATTACTGACTTCCTCTCTGAAGGTGGACTATCAAGGGTCTAGGGTCTGACTGTTGCTAAAGAGCTGTGATACTGGTAAGTGATTATTCAGTATATATACTGACTGTTTTTTCTTTTTTGTTGTACAGTTTCGCAGGATCCTGTTACCGACTCCCTCTCTGAAGGTGGACAATCAAGGGTCTAGGGTCTGACTGTTCGTAAACAGCTGTGATACAGGTAAGTGATCATTCAGTTTCTATACACGTACTGACTTTTTTTCTTTTTTGTCGTACAGTTTCCCAGGATTCCATTACTGACTTCCTCTCTGAAGGTGGACTATCAAGGGTCTAGGGTCTGACTGTTGCTAAAGAGCTGTGATACTGGTAAGTGATTATTCAGTACATATACTGACTTTTTTTTCTTTTTTCTTGTACAGTTTTGCAGGATCCTGTTACCGACTCCCTCTCTGAAGGTGGACAATCAAGGGTCTAGGGTCTGACTGTTGGTAAACAGCTGTGATACTGGTAAGTGATTATTCAGTACATATACTGACTTTTTTTTCTTTTTTGTTGTACAGTTTCGCAGGATCCCGTGACCGACTCCCTCTATGAAGGTGGACAATCAAGGGTCTAGGGTCTGACTGTTGGTAAACAGCTGTGATACTGGTAAGTGATTATTCAGTACATATACTAACTTTTTTTTTCTTTTTTGTCGTACAGTTTCCCAGGATCCCGTGAAGGTTGAAACGACTAACAAGGATTTCTCCATCTGCATCTCCATTCTCTACTATGACTGGCTGGCAGGTATTCTGTCCATCTTGAACTGTGTGAGTCTGACTGTTCGTAATAGCTTTGATACAGGTAAGTGATCATTCAGTTTCTATACAGGAATTGACTTTTTTTTCTTTTTTGTCGTACAGTTTCCTAGGATCCCGTGACCGACTCCCTCTCTGAAGGTGGAAACGACTAGCAAGAGTCTATCCATTTTCTTCTCACTTCACAACTCTATATAGGTAAATACAGCTATATTCTGTCCATCTTCAGCTGTGTGAGGCTGAATGTTCGTAAACAGCTATTATACAGGTAAGTGATTGTTCAGTTTCTATACATGTATTGACTTTTTTTTCTTTTTGTCGTACAGTTTCCCAGGATTCCATTATCAACTCCCTCTATGAAGGTGGACAATCAAGGGTCTAGGGTCTGACTGTTGGTAAACAGCTGTGATACTTGTAAGTGATTATTCAGTACATATACTGACTTTTTTTTCTTTTTTCTTGTACAGTTTTCCAGGATCCCATTACCGACTCCCTCTCTGAAGGTGGACTTACCAAGGTCTTTACATCTGCATCTCCATTTACAACTGTGACTGGCTGGCTGGAATTCTGTCCATCTTCAGCTGTGTCAGGCTGAATGTTCGTAAACAGCTGTGATACAAGTAAGTGATCATTCAGTTTCTATACATGTATTGACCTTTTTTTTCTTTTTTGTCGTACAGTTTCGCAAGATCCCATTACCGACTCCCTCTCTGAAGGTGGACTATCAGGGGTCTAGGGTCTGACTGTTCGTAAACAGCTGAGATACAGGTAAGTGATCATTCAGTACATGTATTGACTTTTTTTTTCTTTTTTGTCATACAATTTCCCAGTATCCCGTGACCGAGTCCCTGTATGAAGGTGGATAATCAAATGTCTAGGGTCTGACTGTTGGTAAAACAGCTGTTATACAGGTAAGTGATTATTCAGTTTCTATACACGTATTGACTTTTTTTCTTTTTTGTCATACAATTTCCCAGGATTCCCATTACCGACTCCCCTTCTGAAGGTGGACTATCAAGGGTCTAGGGTCTGACTGTTCGTAAACAGCTGTGATACTGGTAAGTGATCATTCAGTACATGTATTGACTTTTTTTTTCTTTTTTGTCGTATAGTTTCGCAGGATCCCATTACCGACTCCCTCTATGAAGGTGGACAATCAAGGGTCTAGGGTCTGACTGTTGGTAAACAGCTGTGATACTGGTAAGTGATTATTCAGTACATATACTGACTTTTTTTTCTTTTTTGTCGTACAGTTTCGCGGGATCCTGTTACCGACTTCCTCCCTGAAGGTGCACTATCAAGGGTCTAGGGTCTGACTGTTCGTAAACAGCTGTGATACTGGTAAGTGGTCATTCAACACATGTATTGACTTTTTTTTCTTTTTTGTCGTACAGTTTCGCAGTATCCCGTGACCGACTCCCTCTCTAAAGGTGGACTAACCAAGGTCTTTACATCTGCATCTCCATTTACAACTGTGACTGGCTGGCTGGTATTCTGTCCATCTTCAATTGTGTGAGGCTGACTGTTCGCTAACAGCTTTGATACAGGTAAGTGATCATTCAGTTTCTATACATGTATTGACTTTTTTTTCTTTTTTGTTGTACAGTTTCCCAGGATCCCGTGACCGACTCCCTCTCTGAAGGTGGAAACGACTAACAAGGATTTCTCCATTCTCTACTATGACTGGCTGGCTGGTATTCTGTCCGTCTTCAACTGTGTGAGGCTGACTGTTCGTAAACAGCTGTGATTCTGGTAAGTCATCATTCAGTACATGTATTGACTTTTTTATTCTTTTTTGTCATACAATTTCCCAGGATCCCGTGACCGACTCCCTCTCTGAAGGTGGACTATCAAGGGTCTAGGGTCTGACCGTTTGTGAACAGCTTTGATACAGGTAAGTGATTATTCAGGTTCTATACATGTATTGACTTTTTTTTTTCTTTTTTGTCATACAGTTTCGCAGGATCCCATTACTGACTCCCTCTATGAAGGTGGACAATCAAGGGTCTAGGGTCTGACTGTTGGTAAACAGCTGTGATACTGGTAAGTGATTATTCAGTACATATACTAACTTTTTTTTTCTTTTTTGTTGTACGGTTTCGCAGAATCCCGTGACCGACTCCCTCTATGAAGGTGGACAATCAAGGGTCTAGGGTCTGACTGTTGGTAAACAGCTGTGATACTGGTAAGTGATTATTCAGTACATATACTGACTTTTTTTTCTTTTTTCTTGTACACTTTCGCAGGACCCTGTTACCGACTCCCTCTCTGAAGGTGCACTATCAAGGGTCTAGGGTCTGACTGTTCGTAAACAGCTGTGATACTGGTAAGTGATCATTCAGTACATGTATTGAATTTTTTTTTCTTTTTTGTCGTACAGTTTCCCAGGATCCCGTGACCGACTCCCTCTCTGAAGGTGGACTAACCATGGTCTTTACATCTGCATCTCCATTTACAACTGTGACTGGCTGGCTGGTATTCTGTCCATCTTCAACTGTGTGAGGCTTACTGTTCGCAAACAGCTTTGATACAAGTAAGTGATTATTCAGTTTCTATACACGTATTGACTTTTTTTCTTTCTTGTCATACAATTTCCCAGGATCCCATTACCGACTCCCCCTCTGAAGGTGGACTATCAAGGGTCTAGGGTCTGACTGTTTGTAAACAGCTGTGATACTGGTAAGTGATTATTCAGTACATATACTGACTTTTTTTTCTTTTTTCTTGTACACTTTCGCAGGATCCTGTTACCGACTCCCTCTCTGAATGTGCACTATCAAGGGTCTAGGGTCTGACTGTTCGTAAACAGCTTTGATACAAGTAAGTGATCATTCAGTTTCTATACATGTATTGACTTTTTTTTCTTTTTTGTTGTACAGTTTCGCAGGATCCTGTTACCGACTCCCTCTATGAAGGTGGACAATCAAGAGTCTAGGGTCTGACTGTTGGTAAACAGCTGTGATACTGGTAAGTGATCATTCAGTACATGTATTGACTTTTTTTTTTCTTTTTTGTTGTACAGTTTCGCAGGATCCCATTACCGACTCCCTCTATGAAGGTGGACAATCAAGGGTCTAGGGTCTGACTGTTGGTAAACAGCTGTGATACTGGTAAGTGATTATTCAGTGTATATATACTAACTTTTTTTTCTTTTTTGTTGTACAGTTTCCCAGGATTCCATTACTGACTCCCTCTCTGAAGGTGGACTATCAAGGGTTTTGGGTCTGAGTGTTCGTAAACAGCTGTGATACAGGTAAGTGATCATTCAGTACATGTATTGACTTTTTTTTTTCGTTTGTCATACAGTTTCCTAGGATCCCGTGACCGACTCCCTCTCTGAATGTGGAAACGACTAACAAGAGTCTATCCATTTTCTTCTCACTTCACAACTCTATATAGGTAAATACAGCTATATTCTGTCCATCTTCAGCTGTGTGAGGATGAATGTTCGTAAACAGCTGTGATACAGGTAAGTGATCATTCAGTACATGTATTGACTTTTTTTTTTCTTTTTTGTCGTACAGTTTCGCAGGATCCCATTACCGACTCCCTCTATGAAGGTGGACAATCAAGGGTCTAGGGTCTGACTGTTGGTAAACAGCTGTGATACTGGTAAATGATTATTCAGTACATATACTGACTTTTTTTTCTTTTTTGTTGTACAGTTTCGCAGGATCCCGTGACCGACTCCCTCTATGAAGGTGGACAATCAAGGGTCTAGGATCTGACTGTTCGTAAACAGCTTTGATACTGGTAAGTGATTATTCAGTACATATACTGACTTTATTTTCTATTTTGTTGTACAGTTTCGCAGGATCCTGTTACCGACTCCCTCTCTGTAGGTGGACTATCAAGGGTCTAGGGTCTGAGTGTTCGTGAACAGCTGTGATACAGGTAAGTGATCATTCAGTACATGTATTGACTTTTTTTTTTCTTTTTTGTCGTACAATTTCGCAGGATCCCATTACCGACTCCCTTTATGAAGGTGGACAATCAAGGGTCTAGGGTCTAACTTTTGGTAAACAGCTGTGATACTGGTAAGTGATTATTCAGTACATATACTGACTTTTTTTTCTTTTTTCTTATACAGTTTCGCAGGATCCTGTTACCGACTCCCTCTATGAAGGTGGACAATCAAGGGTCTAGGGTCTGACTGTTGGTAAACAGCTGTGATACTGGTAAGTGATTATTCAGTACATATACTGACTTTTTTTTCTTTTTTGTCGTACGGTTTCCCAGGATTCCATTACTGACTCCCTCTCTGAAGGTGGACTATCAAGGGTCTAGGGTCTGAGTGTTCGTAAACAGCTGTGATACAGGTAAGTGATCATTCAGTACATGTATTGACTTTTTTTTTAGTTTTGTCGTACAGTTTCGCAGGATCCCATTACCGACTCCCTCTATGAAGGTGGACAATCAAGGGTCTAGGGTCTGACTGTTGGTAAACAGCTGTGATACTGGTAAGTGATTATTCAGTACATATACTGACTTTTTTTTCTTTTTTCTTGTACACTTTCGCAGGACCCTGTTACCGACTCCCTCTCTGAAGGTGCACTATCAAGGGTCTAGGGTCTGACTGTTCGTAAACAGCTTTGATACAAGTAAGTGATTATTCAGTTTCTATACACGTATTGACTTTTTTTTTTTCTTGTCATACAATTTCCCAGGATCCCATTTCGGACTCGCCCTCTGAAGGTGGACTATCTAGGGTCTAGGGTCTGACTGTTCGTAAACAGCTGTGATACTGGTAAGTGATCATTCAGTACATGTATTGACTTTTTTTTTTCTTTTTTGTCATACAGTTTCCCAGGATCCCCTGACCGACTCCCTCTCTGAAGGTGGAAACGACTAACAAGGATTTTTCCATCTGCATCTCCATTCTCTACTATGACTGGCTGGCTGGTATTCTGTCCATCTTCAACTGTGTGAGGCTGACTGTTCGTAAATAGCTGTGATACTGGTAAGTGATTATTCAGTTTCTATACCTGTATTGACTTTTTTTTTCTTTTTTGTCATACAATTTCCCAGGATCCCGTGACCGACTCCCTCTCTAAAGGTGGACTAACCAAGGTCTTTATATTTGCATCTCCATTTAAAACTGTGACTGGCTGGCTGGTATTCTGTCCATCTTCAACTGTGTGAGGCTGACTGTCCGTAAACAGCTGTTATACAGGTAAGAGATCATTCAGTTTCTATACACGTATTGACTTTTTTTCCTTTTTTGTCATACAGTTTCCCAGGATTCTATTACCGACTCCCTCTCCGAAGGTGGACTATCAAGGGTCTAGGGTCTGACTGTTCGTGAACAGCTGTGATACAGGTAAGTGATCATTCAGTTTCTATACATGTATTGACTTTTTTTTCTTTTTTGTCGTACAGTTTCCTAGGATCCCGTGACCGACTCCCTCTCTGAATGTGGAAACGACTAACAAGAGTCTATCCATTTTCTTCTCACTTCACAACTCTATATAGGTAAATACAGCTATATTCTGTCCATCTTCAGCTGTGTGAGGCTGAATGTTCGTAAACAGCTGTTATACAGGTAAGTGATTGTTCAGTTTCTATACATGTATTGACTTTTTTTTCTTTTTGTCGTACAGTTTCCCAGGATTCCATTATCAACTCCCTCTATGAAGGTGGACAATCAAGGGTCTAGGGTCTGACTGTTGGTAAATAGCTGTGATACTGGTAAGTGATCATTCAGTGTATATATACTAACTTTTTTTTCTTTTTTGTTGTACAGTTTCGCAGGATCCTGTTACTGACTCCCTCTCTGAAGGTGGACAATCAAGGGTCTAGGGTCTGACTGTTCGTAAACAGCTGTGATACAGGTAAGTGATCATTCAGTTTCTATACACGTACTGACTTTTTTTCTTTTTTGTCGTACAGTTTCCCAGGATTCCATTACCGACTTCCTCTCTGAAGGTGGACTATCAAGGGTCTAGGGTCTGACTGTTGGTAAAGAGCTGTGATACTGGTAAGTGATTATTCAGTATATATACTGACTTTTTTTTCTTTTTTCTTGTACAGTTTTGCAGGATCCTGTTACCGACTCCCTCTCTGAAGGTGGACAATCAAGGGTCTAGGGTCTGACTGTTGGTAAACAGCTGTGATACAGGTAAGTGATCATTCAGTACATGTATTGACTTTTTTTTTCTTTTGTCGTACAGTTTCGCAGGATCCCATTACCGACTCCCTTTATGAAGGTGGACAATCAAGGGTCTAGGGTCTGACTGTTGGTAAACAGCTGTGATACTGGTAAGTGATTATTCAGTACATATACTGACTTTATTTTCTATTTTGTTTTACAGTTTCGCAGGATCCTGTTACCGACTCCCTCTCTGAAGGTGGACTATCAAGGGTCTAGGGTCTGACTGTTGGTAAACAGCTGTGATACTGGTAAGTGATTATTCAGTACATATACTAACTTTTTTTTTCTTTTTTGTCGTACAGTTTCCCAGGATCCCGTGAAGGTTGAAACGACTAACAAGGATTTCTCCATCTGCATCTCCATTCTCTACTATGACTGGCTGGCAGGTATTCTGTCCATCTTGAACTGTGTGAGTCTGACTGTTCGTAATAGCTTTGATACAGGTAAGTGATCATTCAGTTTCTATACAGGAATTGACTTTTTTTTCTTTTTTGTCGGACAGTTTCCTAGGATCCCGTGACCGACTCCCTCTCTGAAGGTGGAAACGACTAGCAAGAGTCTTTCCATTTTCTTCTCACTTCACAACTCTATATAGGTAAATACAGCTATATTCTGTCCATCTTCAGCTGTGTGAGGCTGAATGTTCGTAAACAGCTGTTATACAGGTAAGTGATTGTTCAGTTTCTATACATGTATTGACTTTTTTTTCTTTTTGTCGTACAGTTTCCCAGGATTCCATTATCAACTCCCTCTATGAAGGTGGACAATCAAGGGTCTAGGGTCTGACTGTTCGTAAACAGCTGTGATACTGGTAAGTGATTATTCAGTATATTTACTAACTTTTTTTTCTTTTTTGTTGTACAGTTTCGCAGGATGCTGTTACCGACTCCCTCTCTGAAGGTGGACAATCAAGGGTCTAGGGTCTGACTGTTCGTAAACAGCTGTGATACAGGTAAGTGATCATTCAGTTTCTATTCTAGTACTGACTTTTTTTCTTTTTTGTTGTACAGTTTCGCAGGATCCTGTTACCGACTCCCTCTCTGAAGGTGGACTATCAAGGGTCTAGGGTCTGAGTGTTTGTGAACAGCTGTGATACAGGTAAATGATCATTCAGTACATGTATTTACTTTTTTTTTCTTTTTTGTCGTACAGTTTCGCAGGATCCCATTACCGACTCCCTTTATGAAGGTGGAAACGACTAACAAGGATTTCTCCATTCTCTACTATGACTGGCTGGCTGGTATTCTGTCCGTCTTCAACTGTGTGAGGCTGACTGTTCGTAAACAGCTGTGATTCTGGTAAGTGATTATTCAGTACATATACTGACTTTTTTTTCTTTTTTCTTGTACAGTTTCGCAGGATCCTGTTACCGACTCCCTCTCTGAAGGTGGACTATCAAGGGTCTAGGGTCTGAGTGTTCGTGAACAGCTGTGATACAGGTAAGTGATCATTCAGTACATGTATTGACTTTTTTTTTTCTTTTTTGTCATACAGTTTCGCAGGATCCCATTACCGACTCCCTCTATGAAGGTGGACAATCAAGGGTCTAGGGTCTGACTGTTGGTAAACAGCTGTGATACTGGTAAGTGATTATTCAGTACATATACTGACTTTTTTTTCTTTTTTCTTGTACACTTTCGCAGGACCCTGTTACCGACTCCCTCTCTGAAGGTGCACTATCAAGGGTCTAGGGTCTGACTGTTCGTAAACAGCTGTGATACTGGTAAGTGATCATTCAGTACATGTATTGAATTTTTTTTTCTTTTTTGTCGTACAGTTTCCCAGGATCCCGTGACCGACTCCCTCTCTGAAGGTGGACTAACCAAGGTCTTTACATCTGCATCTCCATTTACAACTGTGACTGGCTGGCTGGTATTCTGTCCATCTTCAATTGTGTGAGGCTTACTGTTCGCAAACAGCTTTGATACAAGTAAGTGATTATTCAGTTTCTATACACGTATTGACTTTTTTTCTTTCTTGTCATACAATTTCCCAGGATCCCATTACCGACTCCCCCTCTGAAGGTGGACAATCAAGGGTCTAGGGTCTGACTGTTGGTAAACAGCTGTGATACTGGTAAGTGATTATTCAGTACATATACTGACTTTTTTTTCTTTTTTGTCGTACAGTTTCCCAGGATTCTATTACCGACTCCCTCTCTGAAGGTGGACTATCAAGGGTCTAGGGTCTGACTGTTCGTGAACAGCTGTGATACAGGTAAGTGATCATTCAGTTTCTATACATGTATTGACTCTTTTTTTTCTTTTTTCTCGTACAGTTTCCTAGGATCCCGTGACCGACTCCCTCTCTGAATGTGGAAACGACTAACAAGAGTCTATCCATTTTCTTCTCACTTCACAACTCTATATAGGTAAATACAGCTATATTCTGTCCATCTTCAGCTGTGTGAGGCTGAATGTTCGTAAACCGCTGTTATACAGGTAAGTGATTGTTCAGTTTCTATACATGTATTGACTTTTTTTTCTTTTTGTCGTACAGTTTCCCAGGATTCCATTATCAACTCCCTCTATGAAGGTGGACAATCAAGGGTCTAGGGTCTGACTGTTCGTGAACAGCTGTGATACAGGTAAGTGATCATTCAGTTTCTATACACGTTCTGACTTTTTTCTTTTTTGTCGTACAGTTTCCCAGGATTCCATTACCGACTCCCTCTCTGAAGGTGGACTATCAAGGGTCTAGGGTCTGACTGTTGGTAAAGAGCTGTGATACTGGTAAGTGATTATTCAGTATATATACTGACTTTTTTTTTTCTTTTTTCTTGTACAGTTTTGCAGGATCCTGTTACCGACTCCCTCTCTGAAGGTGCACTATCAAGGGTCTTGGGTCTGACTGTTCGTAAACAGCTTTGATACAAGTAAGTGATTATTCAGTTTCTATACACGTATTGACTTTTTTTCTTTCTTGTCATACAATTTCCCAGGATCCCATTTCGGACTCCCCCTCTGAAGGTGGACTATCAAGGGTCTAGGGTCTGACTGTTCGTAAACAGCTGTGATACTGGTAAGTGATCATTCAGTACATGTATTGACTTTTTTTTTCTTTTTTGTCATACAGTTTCCCAGGATCCAGTGACCGACTCCCTCTCTGAAGGTGGAAACGACTAACAAGGATTTTTCCATCTGCATCTCCATTCTCTACTATGACTGGCTGGCTGGTATTCTGTCCATCTTCAACTGTGTGAGGCTGACTGTTCGTAAACAGCTGTTATACAGGTAAGTGATTATTCAGTTTCTATACCTGTATTGACTTTTTTTTTTCTTTTTTGTCATACAATTTCCCAGGATCCCGTGACCGACTCCCTCTCTGAAGGTGGACTAACCAAGGTCTTTACATCTGCATCTCCATTTACAACTGTGACTGGCTGGCTGGTATTCTGTCCATCTTCAATTGTGTGAGGCTGACTGTTCGTAAACAGCTGTTATACAGGTAAGTGATTATTCAGTTTCTATACATGTATTGACTTTTTTTTTTCTTTTTTGTCATACAATTTCCCAGGATCCCGTGACCGACTCCCTCTCTGAAGGTGGACTATCAAGGGTCTAGGGTCTGAGTGTTCGTAAACAGCTTTGATACAAGTAAGTGCTTATTCAGTTCATATACACGTATCCACTTTTTTTTCTTTTTTGTCATACACTTTCCCAGGATTCTATTACCGACTCCCTCTCTGAAGGTGGACTATCAAGTGTCTAGGGTCTGAGTGTTCGTAAACAGCTGTGATACTGGTAAGTGATTATTCAGTACATATACTGACTTTTTTTTCTTTTTTCTTGTACACTTTCGCAGGATCCTGTTACCGACTCCCTCTCTGAAGGTGCACTATCAAGGGTCTAGGGTCTGACTGTTCGTAAACAGCTTTGATACAAGTAAGTGATTATTCAGTTTCTATACACGTATTGACTTTTTTTCTTTCTTGTCATACAATTTCCCAGGATCCCATTTCGGACTCGCCCTCTGAAGGTGGACTATCAAGGGTCTAGGGTCTGACTGTTCGTAAACAGCTGTGATACTGGTAAGTGATCATTCAGTACATGTATTGACTTTTTTTTTTCTTTTTTGTCATACAGTTTCCCAGGATTCCATTACTGACTCCCTCTCTGAAGGTGGACAATCAAGGGTCTAGGGTCTGACTGTTCGTGAACAGCTGTGATACAGGTAAGTGATCATTCAGTTTCTATACACGTATTGACTTTTTTTTTTCTTTTTTGTCGTACAGTTTCCCAGGATTCTATTACCGACTCCCTCTCTGAAGGTGGACTATCAAGGGTCTAGGGTCTGACTGTTCGTGAACAGCTGTGATACAGGTAAGTGATCATTCAGTTTCTGTACACGTATTGACTTTTTTTTTCTTTTTTGTCGTACAGTTTCCCAGGATCCCGTGAAGGTTGAAACGACTAACAAGGATTTCTCCATCTGCATCTCCATTCTCTACTATGACTGGCTGGCAGGTATTCTGTCCATCTTGAACTGTGTGAGTCTGACTGTTCGTAATAGCTTTGATACAGGTAAGTGATCATTCAGTTTCTATACATGTATTGACTCTTTTTTTCTTTTTTCTCGTACAATTTCCTAGGATCCCGTGACCGACTCCCTCTCTGAATGTGGAAACGACTAACAAGAGTCTATCCATTTTCTTCTCACTTCACAACTCTATATAGGTAAATACAGCTATATTCTGTCCATCTTCAGCTGTGTGAGGCTGAATGTTCGTAAACAGCTGTTATACAGGTAAGTGATTGTTCAGTTTCTATACATGTATTGACTTTTTTTTCTTTTTGTCGTACAGTTTCCCAGGATTCCATTATCAACTCCCTCTCTGAAGGTGGACTATCAAGGGTCTAGGGTCTGACTGTTGGTAAAGAGCTGTGATACTGGTAAGTGATTATTCAGTATATATACTGACTTTTTTTTCTTTTTTCTTGTACAGTTTTGCAGGATCCTGTTACCGACTCCCTCTCTGAAGGTGGACAATCAAGGGTCTAGGGTCTGACTGTTGGTAAACAGCTGTGATACTGGTAAGTGATTATTCAGTACATATACTGACTTTATTTTCTATTTTGTTGTACAGTTTCGCAGGATCCTGTTATCGACTCCCTCTCTGAAGGTGGACTATCAAGGGTCTAGGGTCTGAGTGTTCGTGAACAGCTGTGATACAGGTAAGTGATCATTCAGTACATGTATTGACTTTTTTTTTTCTTTTTTGTCATACAGTTTCGCAGGATCCCATTACCGACTCCCTCTATGAAGGTGGACAATCAAGGGTCTAGGGTCTGACTGTTGGTAAACAGCTGTGATACTGGTAAATGATTATTCAGTACATATACTAACTTTTTTTTTCTTTTTTGTTGTACAGTTTCGCAGGATCCCGTGACCGACTCCCTCTATGAAGGTGGACAATCAAGGGTCTAGGGTCTGACTGTTGGTAAACAGCTGTGATACTGGTAAGTGATTATTCAGTACATATACTGACTTTTTTTTTCTTTTTTGTTGTACAGTTTCGCAGGATCCCGTGACCGACTCCCTCTATGAAGGTGGACAATCAAGGGTCTAGGATCTGACTGTTCGTAAACAGCTTTGATACTGGTAAGTGATTATTCAGTACATATACTGACTTTTTTTTCTTTTTTGTCGTACGGTTTCCCAGGATTCCATTACTGACTCCCTCTCTGAAGGTGGACTATCAAGGGTCTAGGGTCTGAGTGTTCGTAAACAGCTGTGATACAGGTAAGTGATCATTCAGTACATGTATTGACTTTTTTTTTTCTTTTGTGGTACAGTTTCACAGGATCCCATTACCGACTCCCTCTATGAAGGTGGACAATCAAGGGTCTAGGGTCTGACTGTTGGTAAACAGCTGTGATACTGGTAAGTGATTATTCAGTACATATACTGACTTTTTTTTCTTTTTTCTTGTACACTTTCGCAGGACCCTGTTACCGACTCCCTCTCTGAAGGTGCACTATCAAGGGTCTAGGGTCTGACTGTTCGTAAACAGCTTTGATACAAGTAAGTGATTATTCAGTTTCTATACACGTATTGACTTTTTTTTTTTTCTTGTCATACAATTTCCCAGGATCCCATTTCGGACTCGCCCTCTGAAGGTGGACTATCAAGGGTCTAGGGTCTGACTGTTCGTAAACAGCTGTGATACTGGTAAGTGATCATTCAGTACATGTATTGACTTTTTTTTTTCTTTTTTGTCATACAGTTTCCCAGGATCCCCTGACCGACTCCCTCTCTGAAGGTGGAAACGACTAACAAGGATTTTTCCATCTGCATCTCCATTCTCTACTATGACTGGCTGGCTGGTATTCTGTCCATCTTAAACTTTGTGAGGCTGACTGTTCGTAAATAGCTGTGATACTGGTAAGTGATTATTCAGTTTCTATACCTGTATTGACTTTTTTTTTCTTTTTTGTCATACAATTTCCCAGGATCCCGTGACCGACTCCCTCTCTAAAGGTGGACTAACCAAGGTCTTTATATTTGCATCTCCATTTAAAACTGTGACTGGCTGGCTGGTATTCTGTCCATCTTCAACTGTGTGAGGCTGACTGTCCGTAAACAGCTGTTATACAGGTAAGAGATCATTCAGTTTCTATACACGTATTGACTTTTTTTCCTTTTTTGTCATACAGTTTCCCAGGATTCTATTACCGACTCCCTCTCCGAAGGTGGACTATCAAGGGTCTAGGGTCTGACTGTTCGTGAACAGCTGTGATACAGGTAAGTGATCATTCAGGTTCTATACATGTATTGAGTTTTTTTCTTTTTTGTCGTACAGTTTCCCAGGATCTCGTGACCGACTCCCTCTCTGAAGGTTGAAACGACTAACAAGGATTTCTCCATCTGCATCTCCATTCTCTACTATGACTGGCTGGCAGGTATTCTGTCCATCTTGAACTGTGTGAGTCTGACTGTTCGTAATAGCTTTGATACAGGTAAGTGATCATTCAGTTTCTATACAGGAATTGACTTTTTTCTTTTTTGTCGTACAGTTTCCTAGGATCCCGTGACCGACTCCCTCTCTGAAGGTGGAAACGACTAGCAAGAGTCTATCCATTTTCTTCTCACTTCACAACTCTATATAGGTAAATACAGCTATATTCTGTCCATCTTCAGCTGTGTGAGGCTGAATGTTCGTAAACAGCTGTTATACAGGTAAGTGATTGTTCAGTTTCTATACATGTATTGACTTTTTTTTCTTTTTGTCGTACAGTTTCCCAGGATTCCATTATCAACTCCCTCTATGAAGGTGGACAATCAAGGGTCTAGGGTCTGACTGTTCGTAAACAGCTGTGATACTGGTAAGTGATTATTCAGTATATTTACTAACTTTTTTTTCTTTTTTGTTGTACAGTTTCGCAGGATGCTGTTACCGACTCCCTCTCTGAAGGTGGACAATCAAGGGTCTAGGGTCTGACTGTTCGTAAACAGCTGTGATACAGGTAAGTGATCATTCAGTTTCTATACTAGTACTGACTTTTTTTCTTTTTTGTTGTACAGTTTCGCAGGATCCTGTTACCGACTCCCTCTCTGAAGGTGGACTATCAAGGGTCTAGGGTCTGAGTGTTTGTGAACAGCTGTGATACAGGTAAATGATCATTCAGTACATGTATTTACTTTTTTTTTCTTTTTTGTCGTACAGTTTCGCAGGATCCCATTACCGACTCCCTTTATGAAGGTGGACAATCAAGGGTCTAGGGTCTAACTTTTGGTAAACAGCTGTGATACTGGTAAGTGATTATTCAGTACATATACTGACTTTTTTTTTCTTTTTTCTTGTACAGTTTCGCAGGATCCTGTTACCGACTCCCTCTCTGAAGGTGGACTATCAAGGGTCTAGGGTCTGAGTGTTCGTGAACAGCTGTGATACAGGTAAGTTCACTCTCCCTCTCTCTCTCTTTCCAACCATTTTACCCCAGATAACATGGGAAGCATTTTTTGCACAAGCATTTGCACTAATAACTTTACTACCTCACTGGACTCTATTTATCGCACATTGCACAACTTGCACACTACAGTCATTATTTATTATCCTCTGTCTGTACTGTGTTGTCCGTCCGCACTTGTTTGTTTGTGTTGCACTTGTGTTTTGTATGCACTGTCTATGTTGCACCATGGTCCTGGAGGAACGTTGTTTCGTTTCACTGTGTACTCTGTATGTAGTTGAAATGACAATAAACCCACTTGACTTGACTTGAAGTGATCATTCAGTACATGTATTGACTTTTTTTTTCTTTTTTGTTGTACAGTTTTGCAAGATCCTGTTACCGACTCCCTCTATGAAGGTGGACAATCAAGGGTCTAGGGTCTGACTGTTGGTAAACAGCTGTGATACTGGTAAGTGATTATTCAGTACATATACTGAGTTTTTTTTCTTTTTTGTTGTACAGTTTTCCAGGATTCCATTACCGACTCACTCTCTGAAGGTGGACTATCAAGGGTCTAGGGTCTGACTGTTCGTAAACAGCTTTGATACAAGTAAGTGATTATTCAGTTTCTATAGACGTATTGACTTTTTTTCTTTCTTGTCATACAATTTCCCAGGATCCCATTTCGGACTCCCCCTCTGAAGGTGGACTATCAAGGGTCTAGGGTCTGACTGTTCGTAAACAGCTGTGATACTGGTAAGTGATCATTCAGTACATGTATTGACTTTTTTTTTCTTTTTTGTCGTATAGTTTCGCAGGATCCCATTACCGACTCCCTCTATGAAGGTGGACAATCAAGGGTCTAGGGTCTGACTGTTGGTAAACAGCTGTGATACTGGTAAGTGATTATTCAGTACATATACTGACTTTTTTTTCTTTTTTGTCGTACAGTTTCGCGGGATCCTGTTACCGACTTCCTCCCTGAAGGTGCACTATCAAGGGTCTAGGGTCTGACTGTTCGTAAACAGCTGTGATACTGGTAAGTGGTCATTCAACACATGTATTGACTTTTTTTTCTTTTTTGTCGTACAGTTTCGCAGTATCCCGTGACCGACTCCCTCTCTAAAGGTGGACTAACCAAGGTCTTTACATCTGCATCTCCATTTACAACTGTGACTGGCTGGCTGGTATTCTGTCCATCTTCAATTGTGTGAGGCTGACTGTTCGCTAACAGCTTTGATACAGGTAAGTGATCATTCAGTTTCTATACATGTATTGACTTTTTTATTCTTTTTTGTCATACAATTTCCCAGGATCCCGTGACCGACTCCCTCTCTGAAGGTGGACTATCAAGGGTCTAGGGTCTGACCGTTTGTGAACAGCTTTGATACAGGTAAGTGATTATTCAGGTTCTATACATGTATTGACTTTTTTTTCTTTTTTGTCGTACAGTTTCCCAGGATCCCGTGACCGACTCCCTCTATGAAGGTGGACAATCAAGGGTCTAGGGTCTAACTTTTGGTAAACAGCTGTGATACTGGTAAGTGATTATTCAGTACATATACTAACTTTTTTTTTCTTTTTTGTTGTACGGTTTCGCAGAATCCCGTGACCGACTCCCTCTATGAAGGTGGACAATCAAGGGTCTAGGGTCTGACTGTTGGTAAACAGCTGTGATACTGGTAAGTGATTATTCAGTACATATACTGACTTTTTTTTCTTTTTTCTTGTACACTTTCGCAGGACCCTGTTACCGACTCCCTCTCTGAAGGTGCACTATCAAGGGTCTAGGGTCTGACTGTTCGTAAACAGCTGTGATACTGGTAAGTGATCATTCAGTACATGTATTGAATTTTTTTTTCTTTTTTGTCGTACAGTTTCCCAGGATCCCGTGACCGACTCCCTCTCTGAAGGTGGACTAACCATGGTCTTTACATCTGCATCTCCATTTACAACTGTGACTGGCTGGCTGGTATTCTGTCCATCTTCAATTGTGTGAGGCTTACTGTTCGCAAACAGCTTTGATACAAGTAAGTGATTATTCAGTTTCTATACACGTATTGACTTTTTTTCTTTCTTGTCATACAATTTCCCAGGATCCCATTACCGACTCCCCCTCTGAAGGTGGACTATCAAGGGTCTAGGGTCTGACTGTTTGTAAACAGCTGTGATACTGGTAAGTGATCATTCAGTACATATACTGACTTTTTTTTTCTTTTTTCTTGTACACTTTCGCAGGATCCTGTTACCGACTCCCTCTCTGAATGTGCACTATCAAGGGTCTAGGGTCTGACTGTTCGTAAACAGCTTTGATACAAGTAAGTGATCATTCAGTTTCTATACATGTATTGACTTTTTTTTCTTTTTTGTTGTACAGTTTCGCAGGATCCTGTTACCGACTCCCTCTATGAAGGTGGACAATCAAGAGTCTAGGGTCTGACTGTTGGTAAACAGCTGTGATACTGGTAAGTGATCATTCAGTACATGTATTGACTTTTTTTTTTCTTTTTTGTTGTACAGTTTCGCAGGATCCCATTACCGACTCCCTCTATGAAGGTGGACAATCAAGGGTCTAGGGTCTGACTGTTGGTAAACAGCTGTGATACTGGTAAGTGATTATTCAGTGTATATATACTAACTTTTTTTTCTTTTTTGTTGTACAGTTTCCCAGGATTCCATTACTGACTCCCTCTCTGAAGGTGGACTATCAAGGGTTTAGGGTCTGAGTGTTCGTAAACAGCTGTGATACTGGTAAGTGATTATTCAGTACATATACTGACTTTATTTTCTATTTTGTTGTACAGTTTCGCAGGATCCTGTTATCGACTCCCTCTCTGAAGGTGGACTATCAAGGGTCTAGGGTCTGAGTGTTCGTGAACAGCTGTGATACAGGTAAGTGATCATTCAGTACATGTATTGACTTTTTTTTTTCTTTTTTGTCGTACAGTTTCGCAGGATCCCATTACCGACTCCCTCTATGAAGGTGGACAATCAAGGGTCTAGGGTCTGACTGTTGGTAAACAGCTGTGATACTGGTAAGTGATTATTCAGTGTATATATACTAACTTTTTTTTCTTTTTTGTCGTACAGTTTCCCAGGATTCTATTACCGACTCCCTCTCTGAAGGTGAACTATCAAGGGTCTAGGGTCTGACTGTTCGTGAACAGCTGTGATACAGGTAAGTGATCATTCAGTTTCTATACATGTATTGACTCTTTTTTTTCTTTTTTCTCGTACAGTTTCCTAGGATCCCGTGACCGACTCCCTCTCTGAATGTGGAAACGACTAACAAGAGTCTATCCATTTTCTTCTCACTTCACAACTCTACATAGGTAAATACAGCTATATTCTGTCCATCTTCAGCTGTGTGAGGCTGAATGTTCGTAAACAGCTGTTATACAGGTAAGTGATTGTTCAGTTTCTATACATGTATTGACTTTTTTTTCTTTTTGTCGTACGGTTTCCCAGGATTCCATTATCAACTCCCTCTATGAAGGTGGACAATCAAGGGTCTAGGGTCTGACTGTTCGTGAACAGCTGTGATACAGGTAAGTGATCATTCAGTTTCTATACACGTTCTGACTTTTTTCTTTTTTGTCGTACAGTTTCCCAGGATTCCATTACCGACTCCCTCTCTGAAGGTGGACTATCAAGGGTCTAGGGTCTGACTGTTGGTAAAGAGCTGTGATACTGGTAAGTGATTATTCAGTATATATACTGACTTTTTTTTTCTTTTTTCTTGTACAGTTTTGCAGGATCCTGTTACCGACTCCCTCTCTGAAGGTGGACAATCAAGGGTCTAGGGTCTGACTGTTGGTAAACAGCTGTGATACTGGTAAGTGATTATTCAGTACATATACTGACTTTATTTTCTATTTTGTTGTACAGTTTCGCAGGATCCTGTTACCGACTCCCTCTCTGAAGGTGGACTATCAAGGGTCTAGGGTCTGAGTGTTCGTGAACAGCTGTGATACAGGTAAGTGATCATTCAGTACATGTATTGACTTTTTTTTTTTCTTTTTTGTCGTACAATTTCGCAGGATCCCATTATCGACTACCTTTATGAAGGTGGACAATCAAGGGTCTAGGGTCTAACTTTTGGTAAACAGCTGTGATACTGTTAAGTGATTATTCAATACATATACTGACTTTTTTTTCTTTTTTCTTGTACAGTTTCGCAGGATCCTGTTACCGACTCCCTCTATGAAGGTGGACAATCAAGGGTCTAGGGTCTGACTGTTGGTAAACAGCTGTGATACTGGTAAGTGATTATTCAGTACATATACTGACTTTTTTTCTTTTTTGTCGTACAGTTTCGCAGGATCCCATTACCGACTCACTCTATGAAGGTGGACAATCAAGGGTCTAGGGTCTGACTGTTGGTAAACAGCTGTGATACTGGTAAGTGATTATTCAGTACATATACTGACTTTTTTTTCTTTTTTCTTGTACACTTTCGCAGGACCCTGTTACCGACTCCCTCTCTGAAGGTGCACTATCAAGGGTCTTGGGTCTGACTGTTCGTAAACAGCTTTGATACAAGTAAGTGATTATTCAGTTTCTATACACGTATTGACTTTTTTTCTTTCTTGTCATACAATTTCCCACGATCCCATTTCGGACTCCCCCTCTGAAGGTGGACTATCAAGGGTCTAGGGTCTGACTGTTCGTAAACAGCTGTGATACTGGTAAGTGATCATTCAGTACATGTATTGACTTTTTTTTTCTTTTTTGTCATACAGTTTCCCAGGATCCCGTGACCGACTCCCTCTCTGAAGGTGGAAACGACTAACAAGGATTTTTCCATCTGCATCTCCATTCTCTACTATGACTGGCTGGCTGGTATTCTGTCCATCTTCAACTGTGTGAGGCTGACTGTTCGTAAATAGCTGTGATACTGGTAAGTGATTATTCAGTTTCTATACCTGTATTGACTTTTTTTTTCTTTTTTGTCATACAATTTCCCAGGATCCCGTGACCGACTCCCTCTCTAAAGGTGGACTAACCAAGGTCTTTATATTTGCATCTCCATTTAAAACTGTGACTGGCTGGCTGGTATTCTGTCCATCTTCAACTGTGTGAGGCTGACTGTCCGTAAACAGCTGTTATACAGGTAAGTGATCATTCAGTTTCTATACACGTATTGACTTTTTTTCCTTTTTTGTCATACAGTTTTCCAGGATTCTATTACCGACTCCCTCTCCGAAGGTGGACTATCAAGGGTCTAGGGTCTGACTGTTCGTGAACAGCTGTGATACAGGTAAGTGATCATTCAGTTTCTATACACGTATTGACTTTTTTTTTTTCTTTTTTGTCGTACAGTTTCCCAGGATCCCGTGAAGGTTGAAACGACTAACAAGGATTTCTCCATCTGCATCTCCATTCTCTACTATGACTGGCTGGCAGGTATTCTGTCCATCTTGAACTGTGTGAGTCTGACTGTTTGTAATAGCTTTGATACAGGTAAGTGATCATTCAGTTTCTATACATGTATTGACTCTTTTTTCTTTTTTCTCGTACAGTTTCCTAGGATCCCGTGACCGACTCCCTCTCTGAATGTGGAAACGACTAACAAGAGTCTATCCATTTTCTTCTCACTTCACAACTCTATATAGGTAAATACAGCTATATTCTGTCCATCTTCAGCTGTGTGAGGCTGAATGTTCGTAAACAGCTGTTATACAGGTAAGTGATTGTTCAGTTTCTGTACATGTATTGACTTTTTTTCTTTTTTGTCGTACAGTTTCCCAGGATTCCATTAGTGACTTCCTCTCTGAAGGTGGACTATCAAGGGTCTAGGGTCTGACTGTTGCTAAAGAGCTGTGATACTGGTAAGTGATTATTCAGTATATATACTGACTGTTTTTTCTTTTTTGTTGTACAGTTTCGCAGGATCCTGTTACCGACTCCCTCTCTGAAGGTGGACAATCAAGGGTCTAGGGTCTGACTGTTCGTAAACAGCTGTGATACTGGTAAGTGATCATTCAGTACATGTATTGACTTTTTTTTTCTTTTTTGTCATACAGTTTCCCAGGATCCCGTGACCGACTCCCTCTCTGAATGTGGAAACGACTAGCAAGAGTCTATCCATTTTCTTCTCACTTCACAACTCTATATAGGTAAATACAGCTATATTCTGTCCATCTTCAGCTGTGTGAGGCTGAATGTTCGTAAACAGCTATTATACAGGTAAGTGATTGTTCAGTTCATATACTGACTTTTTTTTCTTTTTTCTTGTACAGTTTTCCAGGATCCCATTACCGACTCCCTCTCTGAAGGTGGACTTACCAAGGTCTTTACATCTGCATCTCCATTTACAACTGTGACTGGCTGGCTGGAATTCTGTCCATCTTCAGCTGTGTCAGGCTGAATGTTCGTAAACAGCTGTGATACAAGTAAGTGATCATTCAGTTTCAATAGATGTATTGACTTTTTTTTCTTTTTTGTCGTACAGTTTCCTAGGATCCCGTGACCGAGTCCCTCTCTGAAGGTGGAAACGACTAACAAGGATTTCTCCATTCTCTACTATGACTGGCTGGCTGGTATTCTGTCCGTCTTCAACTGTGTGAGGCTGACTGTTCGTAAACAGCTGTGATTCTGGTAAGTCATCATTCAGTACATGTACTAACTTTTGTTTCTTTTTTGTTGTACAGTTTCCCAGGATCCCGTGACCGACTCCCTCTCTGAAGGTGGACTATCAAGGGTCTAGGGTCTGACTGTTTGTAAACAGCTGTGATACAGGTAAGTGATCATTCTGTTTCTATACATGTATTGACTTTTTTTTCTTTTTTGTTGCACAGTTTCCCAGGATCCCGTGACAGAATCCCTCTCTGAAGGTGGAAACGACTAACAAGGATTTTTCCATCTGCATCTCCATTCTCTACTATGACTGGCTGGCTGGTATTCTGTCCATCTTCAACTGTGTGAGGCTGACTGTCCGTAAACAGCTGTTATACAGTTAAGTGATCATTCAGTTTCTATACACGTATTGACTTTTTTTTTCTTTTTTGTCATACAATTTCCCAGGATCCCGTGACCGACTCCCTCTCTGAAGGTGGACTAACCAAGGTCTTTACATCTGCATCTCCATTTACAACTGTGACTGGCTGGCTGGTATTCTGTCCATCTTCAACTGTGTGAGGCTGACTGTCCGTAAACAGCTGTTATACAGATAAGTGATCATTCAGTTTCTATACACGTATTGACTTTTTTTTCTTTTTTGTTGTACAGTTTCCCAGGATCCCGTGACCGACTCCCTCTCTGAAGGTGGAAACGACTAACAAGGATTTCTCCATCTGCATCTCCATTCTCTACTATGACTGGCTGGCAGATATTCTGTCCATCTTGAACTGTGTGAGTCTGACTGTTCGTAATAGCTTTGATACAGGTAAGTGATCATTCAGTTTCTATACATGTATTGACTTTTTTTTCTTTTTTGTCGTACAGTTTCCTAGGATCCCATTACCGACTCCCTCTATGAAGGTGGACAATCAAGGGTCTAGGGTCTGACTGTTGGTAAACAGCTGTGATACTGGTAAGTTATTATTCAGTACATATACTGACTTTTTCTTTTTTCTCGTACAGTTTCGCAGGATCCCGTGACCGACTCCCTCTCTGAAGGTGGACTAACCAAGGTCTTTACATCTGCATCTCCATTTACAACTGTGACTGGCTGGCTGGTATTTTGTCCATCTTCAACTGTGTGAGGCTGACTGTCCGTAAACTGCTGTTATACAGGTAAGTGATTATTCAGTTTCTATACATGTATTGACTTTTTTTTTTTCTTTATTGTCGTACAGTTTCCCAGGATCCCGTGACCGACTCCCTCTCTGAAGGTGGAAACGACTAACAAGGATTTCTCCATTCTCTATTATGACTGGCTGGCTGGTATTCTGTCCGTCTGCAACTGTGTGAGGCTGACTGTTCGTAAACAGCTGTGATTCTGGTAAGTCATCATTCAGTACATGTATTGACTTTTTTTTTTCTTTTTTGTCCTACAATTTCCCAGGATCCCGTGACCGACTCCCTCTCTGAAGGTGGACTAACCAAGGTCTTTACATCTACATCTCCATCCATACAGTTTCCCAGGATTCCATTATCAACTCCCTCTATGACGGTGGACAATCAAGGGTCTAGGGTCTGACTGTTCGTGAACAGCATTGATTACAGGTAAGTGATTATTCAGTTTCTATACATGTATTGACTTTTTTTCTTTTTTGTCGTACAGTTTCCCAGGATCTCGTGACCGACTACCTCTCTGAAGGTGGACTATCAAGGGTCTAGGGTCTGACTGTTCGTAAACAGCTGTGATACTGGTAAGTGATTATTCAGTACATATACTGACTTTTTTTTCTTTTGTCGTACAGTTTCGCAGGATCCTGTTACCGACTCCCTCTCTGAAGGTGGAAACGAGTAACAAGGATTTTTCTGTCTGCATCTCCATTCCCTACTATGACTGGCTGGCTGGTATTCTGTCCATCTTCAACTGTGTGAGGCTGACTGTTCGTAAATAGCTGTGATACTGGTAAGTGATTATTCAGTACATATACTGACTTTTTTTTCTTTTGTCGTACAGTTTCGCAGGATCCTGTTACCGACTCCCTCTCTGAAGGTGGAAACGAGTAACAAGGATTTTTCTGTCTGCATCTCCATTCCCTACTATGACTGGCTGGCTGGTATTCTGTCCATCTTCAACTGTGTGAGGCTGACTGTTCGTAAATAGCTGTGATACAGGTAAGTGATCATTCTGTACATGTACTAACTAAGTTTCTTTTTTGTCATGCAATTTCCCAGGATCCCGTGACCGACTCCCTCTCTGAAGGTGGAAACGACTAACAAGGATTTTTCCATCTGCATCTCCATTTACAACTGTGACTGGCTGGCTGGTATTCTGTCCATAATCAACTGTGTGAGGCTGACTTTCCGTAAACAGCTGTTATACAGGTAAGTGATCATTCAGTTTCTATACACGTATTGACTTTTTTTTTTTCTTTTTTGTCGTACAGTTTCCCAGGATCTCGTGACCGACTACCTCTCTGAAGGTGGACTATCAAGGGTCCAGGGTCTGACTGTTCGTAAACAGCTGTGATACAGGTAAGTGATCATTCAGTACATGTATTTATTTATTTTTTCTTTTTTGTTGTACAGTTTCCCAGGATCCCGTGACTGACTCCCTCTCTGAAGGTGGAAACGACTAACAAGGATTTCTCCATTCTCTACTATGACTGGCTGGCTGGTATTCTGTCCGTCTTCAACTGTGTGAGGCTGACTGTTTGTAAACAGCTGTGATACAGGTAAGTGATCATTCAGTACATGTATTTATTTATTTTTTCTTTTTTGTTGTACAGTTTCCCAGGATCCCGTGACCGACTCCCTCTCTGAAGGTGGAAACGACTAACAAGAGTCTATCCATTTGCTTCTCACTTCACAACTATATATATATGTAAATACAGCTATATTCTGTCCATTTTCAGCTGTGTGAGGCTGAATGTTAGTAAACAGCTGTTATACAGGTATGTGATCATTCAGTTTCTATACATGTATTGACTTTTTTTCTTTTTTGTCGTACAGTTTCCCAGGATCCCGTGACCGACTCCCTCTCTGAAGGTGGAAACGACTAACAAGGATTTCTCCATTCTCTACTACGACTGGCTGGCTGGTATTCTGTCCGTCTTCAACTGTGTGAGGCTGACTGTTCGTAAACAGCTGTGATACTGGTAAGTCATCATTCAGTACATGTACTGGCTTTTTTTTCTTTTTTGTTGTACAGTTTCCCAGGATCCCATTTCCGACTCCCTCTCTGAAAGTGGACTATCAAGGGTCTAGGGTCTGACTGTTCGTAAACAGCTGTGATACTGGTAAGTGATCATTCAGTTTCTATACACGTATTGACTTTTTTTCATTTTTTTCATACAATTTCCCAGGATCCCATTACTGACTCCCCCTCTGAAGGTGGACTTTGAAGGGTCTAGGGTCTGACTGTTCGTAAACAGCTGTGATACTGGTAAGTGATCATTCAGTACATGTATTGACTTTTTTTTTTCTTTTTTGTCATACAATTTCCCAGGATCCCGTGATCGACTCCCTCTCTGAAGGTGGGCTATCAAGGGTCTAGGGTCTGACTGTTCGTGAACAGCATTGATACAGGTAAGTGATTATTCAGTTTCTATACATGTATTGACTTTTTTTTCTTTTTTGTCGTACAGTTTCCCAGGATCCCGTGACCGACTCCCTCTCTGAAGGTGGAAACGACTAACAAGAGTCTATCCATTTGCTTCTCACTTCACAACTATATATAGGTAAATACAGCTATATTCTGTCCATCTTCAGCTGTGTGAGGCTGAATGTTCGTAAACAGCTGTTATACAGGTAAGTTATTATTCAGTTTCTATACATGTATTGACTTTTTTTCTTTTTTGTCATACAGTTTCCCAGGATCCCGTGACCGAGTCCCTCACTGAAGGTGGACTAAACAAGGGTCTTTACATCTGCATCTCCATTCTCTACTATGACTGACTGGCTGGTATTCTGTCCATCTTCAATTGTGTGAGGCTGACTGTTCGTAAACAGCTGTGATACAGGTAAGTGATTATTCAGTTTCTATACATGTATTGACTTTTTTTTCTTTTTTGTCATACAGTTTCCCAGGATCACGTGACCGACTCCCTCACTGAAGGTGGACTGAGAAGGGTCTTTTCGTCTGCATTTCCAGGGGGGGGGGGGGTCACAGCAAAAACTTTTTAGAAGGGTTACAGCAGGACTGGGTAGGCAAAAGCAGCCAAACACAAATGCACTCGCACCAGCAGACAGCAGGGGGCAGCTCAACACATGGGGAAGAGAGAAGAAATGAAAGAAAAACTAAAAATAATGAAGAAAAGGTTTAGGTTTATATATGAATTTGAACAGTATTGTAACACCGCTGTTTCTTACAGAGTGGGATTGGACTGTGCTAAAAAAAAAAAAAAAAAAAAAAAAACATGTAAAAAAGCCAGCACAGTTCACAGAACAGCTCATGATCCAAAACAGACCACATCCTCTGTAAAACACGACGGAGGCACTGTGATGGCTTGAGCATGCATGGCTGCCAGTGGCACTGGATCACTAAAGCTTATTGATGATGTGACACAGGACAGAAGCAGCCGGATGAGTTCTGAGGTATTCAGAGACATACAATGTGCTCAAATCCAGCCAAATGCAGCCAAACTGACTGGTCAGTGTTTCATAATACAGATGGACAATGACCCAAAACATAAAGTCAAAACAACCCAGGAGTTTATTAAAGCAAAGAAGTGGAATATTCTTGAATGGCCAAGTCAGTCACCTGATCTCAACCCAACTGAGCACGCATTTCACTTGTTAACGACTAAACTTCAGACAGAAAGGCCCACAAACACACAGCAACTGGAAACCGCTGCAGTAATGGCCTGACAGATCATTAAAAAGGAGGAGAAACAGCATCTGGTGATATCCATGAGTTCAAGACTTCAGGTGTAGCAGACTGGGGGGAAAAAAAGTTAAATTATTTTCAGTAACAAGAAATAGGGCCCCTTTAATATTTTTATTTTATTTTTCTTTATTTCATTTGTTTGGATTACATTTAGGCTGGTTTAAACCTCAGTATAATTATCATTCTACTGTTATTAGTTTGGACTAAGGCTAATAGGTCATTTTCGTTTCTCCCAGTAGAGGCGCTCTTAGGCATCAGTGGTAAAGGACCTCCAGCCTCTGGCTCGGTTAGTGGTTCAGAATAAAGCTTTTGCCACAGGCTGACGACTCATTAACCTGTGTGCTGGTTTCTTCCTCGTCATGAGGAATGGAAATGTCCCTACATACATTTTAGTGGTGAATCTATACTCTAATATGTTGATGAAGCCTTGTGCCATGTCTTAGTCCAAGTTAAATGTGTTTTGGTTAAGTTATGTCGAGTGAATGAGAAGATGGAAAATATGTTAGCCATTTAGCTTAGCATAGAGGCATGTTCTAATCTGAGAATCCCACTCTTAGTACTTTTATATGTTCTGTAATCCAGTGTTTTTACTAAAAAGTCTAAAACATTTGATACAACACAAGTTTAAGAGTTTAAAGAAGTGTTTTTCCATTATTCTGAGCTTCTTTAACAGCAGCATTTTCTCTCTATACAGTGGGGAGAACAAGTATTTGATACACTGCTGATTTTTCAGGTTTTCCCACTTGCAAAGCATGTAGAAGACTGTAATTTTTATCATAGGTACTCTTCAACTGTGAGTGATGGAATCTAAAACAAAAATCCAGAAAAATACATTGTATGATTTTTAAATAATTAATTTCCATTTTATTGTGGGAAATAAGTATTTGATCATCTATCAACCAGTAAGAATTTTGGCTCTCACAGACATGTTACTTCTTCTTTAAGAAGCCCTCCTGTTCTCCACTCATTACCTGTATTAACTGCACCTGTTTGAACTCGTTACCTGTATAAAAGACACCTGTCCACACACTCAGTCAGACTCCAGCATCTCCACAATGCCCAAGACCAGAGAGCTTTGTAAGGACATCAGGGATAAAATTGTAGACCTGCACAAGGCTGGGATGGGCTACAGGACAATAGGCAAGCAGCTTGGTGAGAAGGCAACAACTGTTGGTGCAATTATTAGAAAATGGAAGAAATGCAAAATAACGGATAATCTCCCTCGGCCTGGGGCGCCATGCAAGATCTCACCTCGTGGAGCATCAATGATCTTGAGGAAGGTGAGGAATGAGCCCAGAATTACACGGCAGGACCTGGTCAATGACCTGAATAGAGCTGGGACCACAGTCTCAAAGAAAACAATCAGTAACACTCTACGCCGTCAAGGATTAAAATCCTGCAGTGCACGCAAGGTGCCCTTCCTCAAGCCAACGCATGTCAAAGCCCGTCTGAAGTTTGCAAATGACCATCTGAATGATCCAGAGGAGGAATGGGAGAAGGTCATATGGTCTGATGAGACAAAAATAGAACTTTTTGGTTTAAACTCCACTCGTCATGTTTGGAGGAAGAAGAATGATGAGTACAACCCCAAGAACACCATCCCAACCGTGAAGCATGGCGGTGGAAACATCATTCTTTGGGGATGCTTTTCTGCAAAGGGGACAGGACGACTGCACCGTATTGTGGGAAGGATGGATGGGGCCATGTATCGTGAGATTTTGGCCAACAACCTCCTTCCCTCAGTAAGAGCACTGAAGATGGGTCGTGGCTCGGTCTTCCAGCATGATAACGACCCAAAACACACAGCCAGGGCAACTAAAGAGTGGCTCCGTAGGAAACATCTTAAGGTCCTGGAGTGGCCTAGCCAGTCTCCAGACCTGAATCCAATAGAAAATCTTTGGAGGGAGCTTAAAGTCCGTGTGGCCCAGCGACAGCCACGAAACCTGAAGGCTCTGGAGGAGATCTGTATGGAGGAGTGGGCCAAAATCCCTGCTGCAGTGTGTAAACCTTGTCAAGAACTACAGGAAACGTCTCATCTCTGTAATTGCAAACAAAGGTTTCTGTACCAAATATGAAGTTTCTTTTTCTGGTGTATCAAATACTTATTTCCCACAATAAAATGGAAATTAATTATTTAAAAATCATACAATGTATTTTTCTGGATTTTTTGTTTTAGATTCCATCACTCACAGTTGAAGAGTACCTATGATAAAAATTACAGTCTTCTACATGCTTTGCAAGTGGGAAAACCTGAAAAATCAGCAGTGTATCAAATACTTGTTCTCCCCACTGTATTAAGCAGTAGCTCAGCTGCATAGCTTGGTACAGTCAGAGGTGCAGTGGAGTTCTTTGGACTGTGTGTTTTGTGTTCAATTCTGTTCCAAGTGTTTGTGTCTAGTATTATATATGTCAGCCACAAAATCTAAAAGGAGCTTTATATTGGAAAGCTGGTTTATTTTCTATAAATATGTTATGATAAAATAACCATTATGCTCAATTTATCTTACCTCAGCCAAACATCAGTGAAGACGTTACTAATCCACTCAGCCAACATGTAGATAAAGAGTACATGTACATAACATTTTTAACATGTTTAAACATCTGGACATTTGATCTTCATTTGAGTATTGAGAGATGGAGGTAATGTAACTAAATGTACCTAAAATGTAATTAATAGAAATGCAATTTACCTGACAAGTCAGGACTCCTCCACATTTATTACTACTTAAAATTACTAAAATCAGCTAAATCAAGAGCAGCACATCAGCTATAGATGATTAGAGCATGGTTAGAGCAATCCATAACATGAGAATTCCAGAGAATTCCAGAAGAGACAGTTCATAGTTTGGGTTTTCACTAATAATTGTGTTCATATATACAGGAGAAGAGAGCAGGGCACACTCACACACAGTTTGATATTTTGGATCATTTAATTCAGGAAAGTATTTCAGAAATATGAATAATATTGTTTACATAAACAACCTGCACAAATAAACAAGTTAACAATTCAGCTCAAAGCACTGATTATTAAATCACAATACTGCTTATGAAATCAAATGGGTCAAATGAAGAGCTTTGAGACACAATGAGATAAAACAGTAAATAGTCACAGAGAAAAGAACAGTTCATATAAGATGTTGTGTAAAAAATGACTAATGAGGTTATTTAGGTGTTAAGTTCATACTGATGTGGCTTTACAGGGCTTCTCTGTTCTGTAGTCAGTGTTTCTATAGTTTCTCACTTCAGAAATGGGACAGGTTGTGTGAACACGGCTCTTCTGCAAAGCATACTGTGGATTATTCTAGTTACAATATTCAAAAATAAGTGTATGCTTTACAGTGTTCTTTGCAGAAGAGCCGTGTTCACTCACCTTTTTTAATACTACTGTGAGGGACGATGTACCTAAATGTTTCACTCACCTGTACACCTGTGTAATGTGACGTGATAATAAAAGTGATTTGATTTTTTGTGTTTTGGTGGCTCAATGGGTAGTTAGAAGAGATTTCCACAAGGGGGTGCTATAGTGCCATTATTCCTGGTAACTCTGCTGGTGACCGAGTGCTAAGAAGGCTGAGAGAAACTATAGAGAAAGTCTATCAGCTGTATTTCTATTCTTTACAGACCTCTTTCTTTTGGGTTGGTACTAAGTACACCGCACACACCTACATGTGAAATCTTAAAAGACATGATGTTCTAAAAAATTTTTATTCATTTATTTATTTATGATATTAACAACTAAAATTAGCATACACATTTTAGACTGCATGCTTTATGAATTGTCTGCTAAGAAATAGAGAGCCTGTTGCAGAGGTGGGTGGTCACTAGTTACCTTTACACATGATAATAGGAGAATGAGAAAGGTAGTCTAGTTTTCCTTTCAGTTTAGTCATGAACTCCATTTTTGAGTGTAATGTTGTCATGTTATGTTGGTGAGCATCTGCATGGCTCTGTGATGGATCACGTGTCTAATTTCAGAGCTTTTTTAGACCAAAAATATAAGTAAACGAAATCAACCATAACAGACACTGATTGTATCTAAAGTTCCAGTGCAGCTCTATAAGTTATTCAGTATTGAAGTATTTTATTTTAATTCACTAATTTTCTACATCTGTCACACTGCCAATAAAACGTGAAGCTCTGGAGCAGCCGCACAGTGACCTAAGGTCGCCGGAATAGAGGGATTTTAGTCCCCAGCGCTGGCTTAAGGAGCAGTTGAACGGTGTTCTCTGGAGTGATGGAGCTCCATCCAGTACCTTGGGCTGAGTGGGAGTGCATAGACTAATCATCCAGCATTAGTGCATCAGGAATTGCCACGTGAACCAGACCTTACAACCGCCACTTTTCCTGTGCCTGTGTCCACAGAAGGAGATTTCACTGGTCATCAGTTTGAAATACAGGTGCAGAACAAGTGCTTAAACAATGATGCACCAGTGATAGCTAGAACTGCGGCTGTCTCTCCAGATCTGCTGAACGATATTAGGGTCCAGAATGATTTCCCCGCCCCTCCTCAGACAACCAATGGGCCTCTTGCACACTCATGCCCTGGGGATTCAGCAATGTATGTAGTGCATATATATTAAGGGGTGCATGTCAGAGTTCAGCCAGTTCAGAGTGTGAGGGGGAGAAGAGTGTTTGTCAGTCTGGCTGTCCTGGACTTCACACTCCTGTAGCGTCGGCCCGATGGTAGGAGCGTGAAGAGGCTGGGTTGAGGGTGTGTACTGTCCCTGATAATGCTGTGGGCCCTGCTGATGACCCTGCTCCTGTAGTTGTCCTGCTTTACTGTGATTGTAGTGTACTGTAGACTTACTGTAATATAGTGCACTGTAAATGTAGTGTTTCTGTACTGTAAAACAGTATGTTTATGACAATTTACTGTACTGTAAGTATAGTGTATATAGATGACTGTACTGTAAAATGTGTGTACTACAAATTAGTACATTAAATAACAATAATCTATTGTGAATTACTGTTCTGTAAAGTTACCATATGTTTATTATAATTAAGTGTACTGATTATATTTTAGTGTACAATAAATGTAGTGTACTGTAGTTTTACTGTAATGTAGTGTACTGTATATTTATTACAATTAACTGCTGAATTCATTCAATTTATAAATTCATTAAATGAATCCAGTTTTACGTGCAACAGAATGAACTTACAGTGGAGAAAATAAGTATTTAATCCCCCACTGATTTTGAAAGTTTGTACTCTAACAAATAATTAAACAGTCTATGCTAGCTTTATTTTAACAGTGAGAGAAAAAAAAAAAATGAATTAATATTTAGATAAAAAATAATTAGCATTTCATTGCGGGAACTAAGTATTTGATCCTCTAAAAACCATGACTAATATTGGCTCCCACAGACCACTGACACACCCTACTCTCAGTGAAGTCGTTACCTGCATGAGAGACACCTGTCCCACATTGTCACCTGTGTAAAAAGCCACCTGCCAAGAGACTCAGTGACACTCCAACATCTCCACCATGGGCAAGACTAAAGAGCTGTCTAAAGATGGCAGGGACAAAATTGTTGAGCTACACAAGGCTGGAATGGGCTACAAAGCCATAAGTAAGAAGCTGGAAGAGAAGGTGACAACTGTTGGTGCAATTATTCAGAAGTGGAAGAAGTACAACATTACTGTCAATCGACCTAGGCCTGGAGCTCCATGCAAGATATCACCTCGTGGAGACTCACTGATCATGAGAAAGGTTACAAATCAGCCAAGAATTACATGGAAGGAGCTGGTTAATGATCTTAAGGCAGCTGGGACCACAGTCTCAAAAAAAAACATTGATAATACACTGAGACGTAATGGTTTAAAATCCTGCAGTGCACACAAGGTTCCTCTGCTCAAGAAGACTCATGTCCAGGCTCTTTTGAGCAAGCCAGTGGCAACAGTGGCAAGGAAAAACTCAAAAGGGGAACCCATCTTCCTCTGGTCGACACCAGATAGCATGCATGCAGATAAAGAGTCACAAGCAATCCTTCTAAAGCATTTTGTAAACAAAATGTACATGATGGCAGCATAACTCTGTTCACAGAGAATACAGTAGCAGAACTATTAAAGAACACAGTTGCGTGACAATTTTCATACAGAATACAGTAGCATCAATTTTACCTTTAGAAGTCAACAGGGTCACATTTTTCATACAGTAGCATATAATCACTTAAACAGCAGATAGGAGCATGAATCTAAATACAGAATACAACAGTGCTGCTCTTCATATTCAACATAGAGCTTTAAGCTCCCTCTATTAATTCATTTTCCATACATCATTCATCCACCTTCAGGCTGCAGTAGTTTAGCCCCACTAAGACAATAATGCTTAAGTTGCATTTCAGAAAAATGCAGCCAATCAGAAGAAGCTCATTTACATAACGGCACAGTAATAAAAACAGCTTGTTATTATTTAAATGGACTAAGGGCGGGTTTTGGTACATAAAGCTCCATAAAACAATGTAAGTAAGACTGAAGAGAAAAGGTCAAATAAAATGTAGACTTGGAGAGTAAGGGTAATACTAGAACTCTACAAAGCCATGGATGTTGTTGCTCACTGTTCAAAATGCAGCATCACTGTTATTTTATCAGTGACAAACACCTCGACCATGTGGTAGCTCAGACAGAGCAGAGGCAGGTAGTAAAGACCTGGTGTTCGGTCAGAGCAACATGACAGCACAGTAAGACCTTCAGCTCCACCAGATGGACGTTACAACAGCCTACTTGCACGGTCTGATTGATTGTGAGATGTATATGGAGCAATCAGAGAGATTTGAAGGAAAGTCAAATACAGGTGTGAACTGAATAAGTCATTATATGCTCTTAAACTGTCTGGATTATCGGGATGAAAATGGCTTTCCACAGAACCCAGCAGACCATTGTGTCTACGACAAACACACTGAAATCAGGAGGATGATACTGATAATCTGGGTTGAGGGTCTGAGGTTGAGGTAAAAAAGATGCCAACAGCATTCAAGATGAAGGATCTAGGAAAACTGAACCATTTTCTAGGTACTGATTTCAATCAAAGTCAAGGCGCAGTAAATAGGAGTCAAAAGAAGTACACATCAAAAGTACCTGAACAATTTGGTAGGTCAGACTGTAACCAAGGTCCAACCACAAATCCCAATCACAAAACAGCATGTAGCTTGTTTGTTGTGATGACGCGCACAAGACCTGATCAAAGTTGGAGCAGTTAAATAGTCGCAGTACTTGTCTGAGCCAAATGAACAACACTGGACTGCAGTAGAGCATGTAATTGGGTACTTAAAGGGTACAACTGATCATGAACCGTTACAAAAAGAGTGGAGAGAAACTGAAACTTGAGGTAAACTTGAACTAAACACGGCCTCTTACTTTCTGCTCTGTCTACACATGAAGCAGAACATATGGCACTGGCTGCAACCCCTCAGGAAAGCTTGTACCTGGCACAGCTACTAAATGCCATGGACAGTAATCACCACTATGCACCTGTTAAAATATCTGAAGACAACCAAGGAGCAATTGATCTTTGGAAGACAACATTTCTGGGGCATCTGCGGCTGCTAGGACTAAAGGACACAATATTAAACTCCTCACACGAGTGAACAGGATAAAGACAGTGATGAAAATGAAGACGCATATGCTGACGTTTGGAAGCTTGTTTCTGGATGTTTCTGGAGGAATGCTAAGGGTTACAGACAAGTAATGGGAGTGGATTACATTATTACTACCAATGTCAGCAGCAATAACATTTTATGACTGCTGGTGAGTTTGGTAACAGTGCTAAAAGGGAATCTAGGGTGTTTGATGTTATTGCATTTAACGACATTTCTTTGATTCTGATTGGAGCAACACTGTCAAGACTACACCAGAACACAGCCTGCAGATCATCTGTTACATGCTCTACATCTGCAGGGTGAGATGGTTCAGTCTGCAAGGTTATTAATGAAAACACTAGCTGTTGAGGTTGCTAATAAAGGGGGTGGCAGGTGGAGATCATGTTTGAAGTAGTTCTAAAACAGGGTTAGGTGTTGGTTGAAGATGGAGTCAGGTGGAGAAATATAGAGTTCTCTTAATACCCAGGGGCAAAATTTAACCTAATGTTAAGGGGGTCCTGAATCAATGTCTGATCAGTAGAAAGAGCTGCTTCTGATAAAAACCACAGCAAATTCACCAAGGCCATAGACTGTGATAAGCAGGAGACTAGCCTGCCACTTTAAGACTAAACACCCCAAAAGACGGTTAACAGATCTCCTTCTCTACTACGAGTCCCGTCTCCCTAACCAACATCACTAACAGGATTGGCTTTGTTGTTTCTTGGCAACGTGGGAGAGGCTGTGTTTGTGAAAAGCACCAAAGCTCGGTCAACTAGATGTTCAGGTAGGTCGAGTGAGAGACATCGTTCAACAGTTACGTGCACAAAAATTTCACCTTGTACTGATTCAGAAATACAGTGCAGTTTATTACAAATGAGGATTGATTCCATAGTCCATCATACGGACCTGGTGCTAACCCTGAGTGTGTGTGACAGTTAGCCTAGTTTGGTGATCTATTAAAAGATTAGGAGCTACTTTACATCAAGTCAATGAGTATAATCAACAGTAATGGTAATACTCACACTCTACAAAGCCAGGACTGATTCTGCTCACTGTTCATAAAGCAACATCACAGTGTTATTTGGTCAGAGACAAACAACCCGACTGAGTGGCAGCTCAAACAGAGGAGAGGTAGGCAGAAACGACTTGGTGTTAGGTTGGAGAAACACGATCAAGGTTAGAATGGAGCACAGTCTGCAGATCATCTGTTAGATGATCAAGATCTTTAGGGTGAGATGGAAGGAGATGGTTAAATCTGGAAGATTATTAATGAAAACGCTAGCTGTCGAGCCACATTACAGGATATACTAGAAGGCATGACAACAGAGAAGTACAGAGTCACACTGTAAAAGCTATTGAGCAATTCTTGGCTTATTTATCTCCATATGGGACAGAAAAATGCGTTTGTTCAGATATTGGTACAGAGTTCACAGCAAGGGATTTGCAGTCATCACTCATTGAGAAGGGCATAAGGCACGAGACCTCTGCACTGACCACATCAAAATACAGCTGAGTGGAATTGGAGAACCCTCAGACTGACCAGTCAATGGCGGATGATTTCCATGGGGAGAGGTGTGTACCCCCATGCCAACAGCTAACCATGTTCATCAGACTCCAGAAAAGGTTCAAGAGTTTCAAACTGATGCTCAAGATGGCACTCAAACAGAGGAAGACAGAGACACGCCTTAGCTGACTGTGTCAGATTTTGAAGACCAGACACTGACCAACTATTGACTACTGTTACAGGGTCTGTAATGTACCAAAGAGCCAAAGATAACCATGTTTACCATTTGTGTCTGACACATATGGAATTTGGCCTCCTCCTTTAACCCATCCATGCAGTGAACACACACATACACACCAGTAATTAAAAACACACACAGTGACAGTGCCTGGAGTGGTGGGCAGCCATTGCTGTGGCGCACGGGGAGCAAAGAGGGTGAAGGGCCTTGCTTATGGGCCAAACAGTGGCAGCTTGCCGAGCCAGGTATTGAACCCCTGACCCGGTCATCAATAGCTCGGTGCTCCAACTGCTGAGTCACCACTGCCCCCAAAAGGTGTCTTTTGGCAGTGGCAGTTCAAACCCACGCTACCAAAGAGACTGGAACCTCAATCCAGCCCCTTAGACCACTCAGCCACACAAAATCCCAGCTTTGCGTTGAAGCTACGAAAGAGGAGAGGACTTCTCTCGGGCTGGAGTGAATGCGTGAGTGAACACACATGGGTCTACGATTTAAAATAGTGTAGATGGGTCTGAAACGTACAAAGGGTTACAGTCAAGTAATGACCTTGAGCTCCACCAGGGCATGAAAAAACAAAAAAACTAAATGGTAATAAATTGAACCTAAACTCTGCATACAAGGGAAATCTGCTCAGAGTAGAAACACTGTAAAAAACACAAGACCATGTCTGTTCTACGTGTGTTACAGAACACCAAACCCATACTGACCAGGCAATGTCAGATGATGATGAATATGATGATGATGATTTCCATGAGGAGTGGTGTGTACCCCCCTGCCGACAGCTAACCGTGTTAATCAGACTCAGGTTCAAAAAAGACAGACATGGTACACGCTATGCAAAGAGAAAGCACCTCAGGATTTAGCTGATATTATATATAGTCAGATATTGAAGACCAGACACTGACCAATCAGTGCAGACAAAAAGGGGAAGAATTCTCTTTATTGTCTTAAAAGCTGGGATTGTAACTACTTCAGGTGTGTTACTCAGCGCTCAGCATATCTTAATTTCAGTGATATCTTAGTACTTTATAGCCACAATCTTGTTGTTTTTAATTGTAGAGTCCCCCTGTCCTGCACGTTTTATTGCAGTGGTGTTCAGTCTTATCTGCAAAGTGCCGTGTAGCTGCAGCTTCTCCATCCTAAACAAGCTGCAGGACACCTGATTCCACTTGTTTAATCAATTAGTGAGTCTTCAAACAACTGATCACATGTGCTTCTGCTTGGCTGGTATAAAAAGCTGTAGCCACACCGGCCCTTTGTGAGTAAGATTGAACACCCACACCACTGAGGGAGGGTTTGTAACTCATGATCAATAAGATAAAGGCATGTGTTTGAAAAGCTTCTCAATGTAGGAATGCAGATATGGGATCAGAGTCCTCTGTTATTTACAAAGACAAGAACTGCTCCTAAATTAGTGCATTACCTAGCAGCTGATTGTCTGCTTATATAAAGAGGCTTTTAACTCTTTCAAATAATCTTATTGTCTTAGTTTCTGCTGTTCCCACATTTACCACACCTTTATGTTAAAAAAAGTGACAAATTCCAGCAGATTTTAAAAGTATTGAGAAAAGAAGTTATTCAGTGGATCAAGAAGTGTGTCCACTATTCTTAAAAGCTCATGTATAGACCTTGATGGTTAGGCATAGTTTTAAACTGCTTTAAGAGAAAATGCAGGAGCAGTGCTTGAGCAGTTCTCTACCAGCTACATGATCTATATAGAAACAGAACTCCAGCAGAATCCACTCTGTGCATGAACCTGATGAGACTCCACTGAACTCTGCGTGCAAGGCACCTTTTACCACCCTGTATCCTGTCATTATTTTAAATGCATTTTTTAATAATGCAATAGCATTAAACATTTTTGATAATGTAATAGCAGTGATGTGTGAAGATTAAGACACACCTAGGACTGGGCCTAAATGTCCAAATATCATGTTAAAGGACCATAAACTCCATTTTTCCTCTTTTCTCTTCAATCCTACTTGTCCTTACAATCCTACTTGTGTTTGTGGAGTTGTGTGACCAAAAATCACGCTCCATCCCTTACAATTAAAACTGGCTGTTTTTTATTTTAGGTCTTTTCAACTGTGTGAAATTCTGCTTCAGGTACTTTAAGCTAGATACAGTGGGGTATGAAATGTTTGATTTCTGATATTTACAGTATTTTTAGGATTACATTTCAGGGAGGTGAATCATGTTATCTGAAAAATGTTATGTATAACATGTTGTCATGTTATACTGAACATTCAAAGCAGAAAAGCAAAATACAGATTTAAGACAAGCTGCAGAGAAGACAACTCAAGCAGAACAGCTATTATGACAGACAGACAGACAGACAGACAGACAGACAAAGAGCCCACCAAGCATATACATGTGGGACAAGGTGAGAATTCAGAGAGGGCAACCTGCGATCATGATCAGCCACGATTCTTCACAGTCCAGACGACAGATGGAAGAACCTATAGAAGAAACAGAAAACAGAACACACATTCATTTGTGAACATTTTAGAACATTTATTCATTGGAACAGTTGAAACTGGAAAAACTCACATCAGAAAAACATTGACAGTCACAACAAAAGTGAAAATGACACAGTTCAGAAAATCAAAATAAAACAAGAACATTGTCTTCAGATTGGACACTGGTGCTGAATGCAATGTCATCACAGCACAGATCTACAAATCAGATTTGAAACAAAACTCCAGAATTCAACTTAGAAACCACTCACATATTCTAGCCACTGCATGTCACCATTGGAAAAGCTAACACTCACCTGTGAGCAGAAAAGCCAAAAATGCAAGATTGAATTTCACATTGTTGTTAGTGATGTACAAGAAATGTACAAGAAAGACGTGAGACATGTGAGACGTTAGGTGTGGTTTAAAGATGGAAGAACCTATAGGAGAAACAGAAAACACCTTCTCAGGACGACTGAAAGAGTTCCCATCAGCATCACCCAATGTTGTTGCAGATTCCTGTGTCGAGCCGCAGTTCAGTGAATCCGGTCCACCTGCAGAAACTGGTACTGCAAAACAACCTGACTTACCTGAGTCACATCCGAGAGAGGCATACAGAGAGGCTTCTTCCACAGACCTGAAAAAGGCAAAAGATCATGAATTCAGTGAGTTGCATGACTCGTTAATCAGAGACAGAGACAGGGCTGTTTGTGGTATTAGGGAAGACCTATTGTGGGCAAGGTTGCTGCTTTTGCACTGACTGCATTTTAAACTGAAGGTCACACTGATGGTCAATAAGAGGAAATATCTCACATACTTTAAAAATGAATCTTAGTGTAGATACAGGAGAGGAAACCTCGGTCTCCTGGTTTAAAAACTGTATGTTGAGGAGTTTAGTCAGTTGTGGATAAATGCTGCGTCAGCATGTTTAGAAACTTCAAACAGCATGTTAGCGTGTGGGTTGATAAGAAAAGGATTTCTTGGATCTTAGACTCCACAGATCGCTGTGGCCTCCCAGGGATCAAACTCCCCCCCTCTCAATGACAGGAGCAGCAATTAGACGGTGTTGTGTTGCTGCGTATTTTCTAACTGAACTGACGATTAGAATCAGTGTAGGTACCGAACCCAAGCACAGATTTTACCTTTGAAGGTTTTCTATTCTAAAATGATGAAACCTCCTGGGGTGGTGAAGCTGATCAACAACACATTAATTTCTTATAAATGTCAGTAGGGGGATTTCTCTGAAGACTGTTCTCTGGTGAAGGCTGGTAGCTGGATTGGTTCTTGAGAGGACCTGATGCTCCCTGGAACTGAAGTTCTAAATGAAAAGCTGTGTATTAGACCTCTCTCCTGTTGTGAAAGACTCCCAGACTTTCACATCCAAAGGATTATTATTCAACAAGGACATGGAATACAGCACACACTGGCCAAATCCTTCTAAAGTTAGAGGAGTGAGGAATGAGTTTAAAAGGT